>NW_005842083.1:920023-952170 GCF_000455745.1 Alligator sinensis | reverse complement strand
AAGAGTGTCCAGGTCATCCATAATTACCATCATTTTGAATTTCTTGTTTATTTTAGTTCATGTCACAACCTTTGATGTTATTTAAAGTAGATGTGTATGCTTATTTGCTTGTTTGCTTTAGAAGTGAGCCTAAACTACAAAGTTAAGACCCGCGTCCAAATTTTCTCCATGGTCACATGGCAGTCATATCTAGAGCTTTGACTTACCCACTTCAGAGGTAGGTATCAACATTTGGAGATATCTGGGCCTATGTATTTGTTTCATTTTTTATCTCTGTCTTCTCCTGTTCTCTTTGTAGACATGTGTGTGTTAGTTTTTCAAACAAGTATCTGAACCAAACAGAGCAAGCATTAAGATGACAGCTGGTTATTTTGTATGGCTTGCTCCTTCTAAATGTTTTAATTGTCAGATTTTACTGTCTAACAGAATGCACAGGGATTGCAGTAATCCTTGACATAGGATACAAATATATGCATCTATAATTTGCACCATCCCCAATATTTGTTATAGAAAACAGTTTTTACACCTTCTATTTATTAGCTGTAAATAGGGTTTTTGATTTTCTGGGGTTTTGGGGGGGGTTGTTTTTTTTTGGGGGGGGGTGTTCTGACTGTACTGAGATCCCTGAACAATTATTAGAAGCCTTAAATTGAGCAGTCACACCTGTCACAGTGGACCCACCTCTGTCAGATTTGGGGGAAAAAAATAAAAGAATTCCTGTAGACTACGTTCCATCAGCCTAAGTCAGGCCCGGAAACAGTGCTATGCGTGGAAGTGGTGGTCTCTTCAGTAACTCACAGGAAGTTTCACCAGAAGACAATAACTGAAAGGAAATGCATATGGAAACATCCTATCACCCATACTGAACAGTACTAAAACCTCATGCAGCTGAGAGAAGTTTACAGGATCTCTGAAGCATAGCCACCCACAGCTGTCATCAGACTAGTGTATTTTTAATAGCAGATCTTTGTGGGTATTTTTCCCTCCTCTTCTAAATTGACAGACTCAGGCTCTAACCTTAACTGCATCTTACAGGTTTTAATTTCTACCTTGTCTTTGTCCTGCAATGAAGTCAAGGAACATCAGTTTTACAAACAATTTTGTTGATCCAAAACTGGAAGGGCAGATCTGAAAGATGTTATAACCTGTGGGAGCTACAAGTGCTTAACATAACCGAAACAGGTCATAATCTTGCTCAAAATTGCAATAGATATCAAGAAAGACAAGCTTGGGCCCCAAATGACATTTAACACTATAATCTGGGGCCAAAGCCAGAAGGCCTTAATCAGTTTTATTTAGAATTTGGTCTTTGGATTTGTGGAAGAGGAGACAGGGATGTAATTAGCTGTGTGAAAAGCTTGCAATTAGACCTGAATTTTCCCTAATTTTCATTACATTTTTAAAACGCAGCCCAGTTCAAATTTTTCAAACAAACTTAAGCTCTCTTTTTTTTTAATGCAGCTAAAGTTTGCTGAACAGAAGGTGAAATATTTTGGGAGTTTTTCTTTGAACTGTAAACCCAATTATGATTTACTGTGTTAGAAGCCTTTCTGTATCATCTTGTTTTAAGCATTTCTGTAAGTGCAGATTTGTTCATATACAGTACATGGAAAATACAGTCCATAGTTGACAGTCATTCGGGCCTCAATTCAGCAGAGCTTAAGGCCATTTCTATTCAGCGAACACTTAATCATGCTTGAATCCATCTGGCATGTGCTTAAGTGTTTTGCTGAATAGTCATAGATGTATGACCTGAATCAGGGTCATAATGAAGAAACAATTTATTTTCAGGCATCCAATTAGAAACCAGAAACAATACCATGCAACTAAGGTGCCCTATCACATTATTGTAATAGCAAACATTTAATACAAGCTGTATCTCTTCCTCTCCACCCTAATCCTGTCATACCCTCAAAACCCCTCCTTGCAGTATAGAGCTTACATAGAGCTCAGATTTGCAATGCATAAGATGCAGGTTTCAAACTCTCCTACTGCTAACTAGTCTGTCCTGCCTAACAGGAACAATGGGACATTGGTTTCAGGGGCTCTTAGACTCAGTCTCTGTTCAGGATGGGAAAGGTAAGGTAACCATAATCACCACCTTAGCAATGTATGGTCTACCTGGACATTACAATCTTTATTTTAAGTCTCTCCAAAATGCTTTTGCACATTAGGTTAAAATAAGTCAAAAAGCACTTTCATAGTACATTAAAACACTCCTATATTTCAAAGAGGATGATTTTTCTTTCCTTCTTTAATTTTATTTTTTTTAAACAACCCACAGACACATTGGAAATCAACTAAGTCAAGAAAGAAAAAGGGACAAAGCAAAGGAATTGAGTGTTCAAGATGACTTTTCATTCTTCAGCACAGTAGTCCCTACCAGGTACAGACATTACATTTTTACTGGTATAAGTCAGGGATTTTCAACCTTTTTTGGTTGGGGTACCCCCAGTGACTGGTTGAGAAGCAGGGAGTACCCCGGTGGCTGGATGATAAGTGGGGAGTTTGGGAGAGGTGGGGGGCACGCAGCAGCAAAACTGGAAGTGCCGCCGGTGAAACTGGAAGTGCCAGCAGCTTCTCTGCACCACTGCCATGTACCCCCTAGAGCCACTCAAAGTACCCCCAGGGGTACGCGTACTCCTGTTTGAAAACCCCTGGTATAAGTGATCAGAAATCGGTCTATACCTGTAACAGAACAGAAATTCAGCACACAAAACCATCTATACCTACAACAGAATAGAAATTTGGCACACACAGACTCATTAAAAAATGTTAGAGCCCTGTTCGCACCCCCCAAACAGCGAATGTCTGTTCTGTTTGCTGCCTATCAAAACTATGCCACTTGCAGAAAACCACATAATTTAGATTAACATCTTGGGCTTTTTAGCCTATGAGTCCAGTAACTGTATGGCTTTCAGAGCAGGGCATAAGTCTGCTTGTGTCTCTTGCTTGCCCTCTCTTTTCTGTTCAGCTCTATGTCAGGTTTTCCACTGGCACTGGATGTGATGATGTAAGCAGGAGCAGGTTGGTAGTTTGAAGGAGGAAAAAAAAAGGAGGGAAAAAAAGAAAAAGCTTCCAATTACTCACAATCTGAAGTTTGCCAAGTAATAAACAAAACCCCCAGAGCCACCAGCCCCTTCAAAATTGCCATTTTTATCCACACTGCTCCACCAAGCAGCTCAAAGCAGTACCCACAGTACCCTGACACAAAACCACAGGAGGGTGTGGTTCCTGCTTCTGCTGGGCATAAAACAGGGAAGCTATTTATTTCGGGTGCATCTCTGTTCAGTGAGTCATGTTTCGACTGGAAAATTGGCCACAGCTTTCTAGCGGATCTTTGCTGCCAACTCTGCTGGCATGCTGCTCAATTCCTCCCAGCTCCCTTCCCCCTTCTTCCCAACCCAGACTACTTTTATATTGTTAAAGCCCCTGCTTAATAATAGTCATTGTTCCATGTTAACCTTGAGAGTCTGGGAGAAAGGACAGTGAAGGGCGTAGCTGTGTGCTATAATGAGCATTTGGTGCTATAGCAGGTGGGAAAGGCTTTTGGGATCTGGGCAGATTAGAAGGAGAGGGGGCTCTAGCAGATGTTGAAGCAGGATGATGTATTGCTGTTCACTCTGGGATTCAGACAATACCAGCACAAAAGTAGAACAGGGAAAGGGGGAAAAAATTGATCCCTTCTGATACAAACTGGGCTAGAAACCAGACACTTGAAAGTGAGCATTTTAAAGACAAATATGTTTCCAGGCCCGGTACCTTCTCTTCTCTGCAACTGCCAAATTTCTCTTTTAAAATATCATCTAAGGTTTGATTTATTTTACACTTACTTAAGCCTTACTAAATTGTATCCAACTTCTTTTCTGAGGACCAAACAGAAAGGATACACCTGAATTTCTGTCTCTGGAACATGCACATAACAGGCAGCCCTTGCAGAGCACTTAGAACAAGTGTAAATATGCTTTGACCTACACTCCAAAGGTTAATGGCACTTAGAAATCTAAATTGATTTACACAGATCTCATTGCAACAGTTCTAAAATCATTTAATGGCTTAATTCTTAGCCCTGTTGATCCCAGATAATGTAATAAACCTAAAGAGCAAATGATACAAGATCACCTGTTGGGTAATAATATTGATAGTAATATATTTGGGAGGGGGGAACCTTAATGGTAACATACTATCCTCCACTTCCTCAGCAATGGAAAAGTGCATTCTGGGTACTTCACAAAATAAAATTCTTGGTTTTACAATAGGTAAGGATTTTTCAATATTCACTGTATAGGAAATATGCTATAGTAGGTGAAAGAAATCGAACCTAAACTTTGAGATTCTTAGTTTTTCATGAAATGTGAGTCAAATAGAGATGCTGGATGTTTGATGCTTTTGAAGTTAGGCAATTTATGTAGCTGCCTAAATATGGATTTAGAAAGTTAGGCAATTTATGTAGCTCCCTAAGTATGCATTTCTAAATCCATACTTTGGTCTTATTTTTCAGCTGATTGTCTTTCTTGTTATGTTTGCAAATTGATCTTGAGAGCATAAGCTCTCAATGTTATTGCTGATCAAAATTATTTTCAGAATGTTCTCAGTGAATAATTCTGGGTCAACAGATCTTCACGCACAATTTCTTACAAGTATTCAAAATATAAGAACAGTTTTGATTGTACGCATAAGTCACATGATATAGTTCTGTTCTCTGACTGGAAGATTGTTTTTATCTAATGTGAATACTCATATTTATGAGACCAAAATTCACTTCTAGTGAATGCACCTTCAGATTCTTATCTGAGAATTAATTTTGGACTAACAAATATGAATTATATTTACTGATAACTGTGCGGGCCGGGCGCGAGCCGGGCCCTTTTTCGTGCTGCATGCGGGCTGTGGCCAGCAGCCCGGGCACGCGGGGTTGGAGAGCGGGGTGCGTCAAGCTAGAATTAGGCACAGACTCGTAGCGGTAGTTTTAAAGATTGTTTACTTACACCAGAGATGGTTGCGGTGCAGGCTGGAAAACTTGCTTGAGTTGCGGTTACAGACAAAGACAACACGAATGGTCACGTGGAGTTTGCTAGGCTCCACAGAAACAGAGCTCCGGATGCTCCGGGTGAGCGTGCCACCAAAATCAGACTCGTAGATACGTCTTATAATTTTTATCGCTCGAAGACGGGAAGAGGTGGGCAATGGATCAGGTTGCCAAGCTCCTCTGAATCTCACACAGGGGTCTTTATTTCCCTGCCGTGTACCCAGAGTCCCCACAAGATGGATGTGGAGTCCTCTTCGGCTTGGGTGGAAACTGCTCAAGCCTCTTATACAGCTAACAGGCCAATCGTTAGCCGCCACGTGGGAATAATTTAGAACTAGCCAATAGCGGGACACAAATTTGCATGCGGGTGGCGGGAACTCTTTTGCACCGTGCATTTCTCTTGCAACTTGAGCAATGCACCCTGCAAAAGAAGCTGCAAATAGGCAGGAAACTCGTCCTTGCACCGGAGTTTTCCTCCGCATCAGAAAACTCCACCGTGCAATGAAGTTGCAACCTGGCGGGGATAATTCTGGTGCCGAAGCACACACAAAATCATACCTTTGGGTTATGACAATAACTACTTAAAATATAACATTTGTGTGAACATGCTAATTGGAATATTTGGTCACTAAGGCTGGAATGTTTTGAAAGCCAATAGTTGGTTGTCAACTCTGATGATTTATCAAATACTGAAGTATACTTTGTGATTTACTTAAACTCCTGGTTCCCAAAGACAAGTGACTGCATGAGATCATTGGGCAGAGGGCAGAGAAGAAGTCTGGAATGGGAAGATGGAGGGGTAGAGGGATTCTTACCTTTAAGTCCTCCAAGCTGGCCTTAACATGTGACAGCTCCAAACCTGAGCTAGCACTAACACCCATCAGCATTTGTGCCGCTCATGTAAGAAGGCCCTAAATTTCACAAGGTGCTATATAAACCCAGGAACTTTAATTAGACTAAACCCTCAGGAGTCTAAACTATCACAAGAAACTATCACAAAGAAAGACAAGGGTGTCACCAATTACCATGGCCCCTGCAATAGAAGAGAATTGTTCAGGTGAGATATGTTGAGATGATCACCTCTGGAAAACCATACTCCATGCAATGGAGAAAGGCAAAACCCCTGAAGATCAAGGACTTTGGGGAAATTCTTTCTGCAACCAAATATGGCAATATTAGCAAGATAGGACAGCAAAGCATCTATGAAGGAGGGTTCTGTGCATGAAGTCTGAATGCTCATGTACAGACATAATCCACCTACAGCCAAACACTTCAGGCTTCAGAGGATAGTGAATAAAGTAACATGAAACCAGAATATATCTACTCCACATAGAAATTCACCGTTATTAAGTAGCTTTCTGTAATCTAAAGCATCTGCTATCTAAAGTTTGGAAAACTATATACATTTTTATGTAATATAAACATGAAGAAATTAAACCACCTATGATTGTATTACTCTTAATAATAGTGAACAATAATCTTCAAATACCCTCAGTCCAAACTTGAACTGAAGTTAAGCACCTGCCAGTAACTAACAACCACCAAACACTTCCTATATCAGTATACTCCCACTCCCTCTCTACCAGAAATGGACCTTTTGAGGCAGACCCATTGCTCTTCCAGTCTCTGGTGCTATTTAGGTGACAACATGAAGATAGGCTGCTTCCATTAATCCAGCCTCAGGTTCCACTGCTGATTCATCAGGGAAAGGGAGGATCAGGGGCAGAGTATCACTAAGCAACTGGAGCATAGGGTGAAAAGAGTATGAATGAGGCTTTTTCCCTCGTTCCATGTCTATGCTTAAATAAAATATCATTTGTGGGTTTACCCAGAAACACAATCCCTCACCTCAATTAGCAGATTCCAATTAAATAAAAGCCTGTGTACAGGAGTTCTTCTCACATACATGCTAAGGGGCTGCTCATTCATTGATATGCCTCAGTATGAGGAAATTCACCTCTTTCCATGCCACCAAGCCACTTTGTGTCAATCTAGTCCTATCCATCTGTGCTCTCGCATTTTTTATCATGGTTTTGTTAAGCAAAGTTACTGAATATGCAAATTAAGTGAATAAATAATGTTTACTCGTATTTTCCAGTTTAGTTGTCATTGTTCTCAAAAGTCTAGTCAAAATAGGGGTCCATTTGTGTTCCTGCCCCAACGAATTTACAATCTAAATAGACAAGATAAGCAGTAATAGAGAGACAGCATATTTGTGTAACAGGGAGCCAGAGGGCTCTTGATATTTTAAGAGAGTGCAGCAGGCCAAGCTGGCAGTGTGGGGCTGGCTCTTAATTAAAGCCAGCTCCACATAGCCAGGAGTTCGGGCAGACTCTTAATTAAAAGGGAAAACCCCTGTCTGTGGCTGGGGAGCCACCTGACAGGAAGAGGGGCAAGGCTTCAGTTGCTCTCTAGCAATTCACTAATCTGGGCCATTAGGAAAGCATCAAATCTTGAAATGGCATTTAGCTGGCGAAAATCTACGCATAGTTGGAGTGAACCACCTAATTTAGGCACTGCTACTAAAGGACTCCTCCAAGGGCTTTGTGATGACTATCCCTTGGGCCAACATCTTATCTATCTCTTTTCATATAAGGTCATAATGATGGTATAGAATTCTCCCCCATTTTCTCGTACCACCTCACCCTCTGGTGTGATAATTCAGTGAGTCATCCCATTTGCGCACCCTGGAACTTCACTGAAAACATCTCGAAACTGTCTTACTAGTTGTATCAATTGTACCTGCTGTCTCTCATCCAATTGTGCTCCTAGGCCCACGTCCTTTACCGCATCCCTCCGCATCCCTCCCTGATTCCTGTTTTCTTGGGAATTGGTATTTATCCTTTCTTGTATGGGTGTGTAAAATAGCCCTCTCTTTCCCTCCACCACTGCAACAGGTTGATATAGAAAATTTGTTTCTCCTTTTTATATCTCAGGCAGAACACTTCATAATCCACTGGGCCAACTTTCCTTATAATCTCAAAGGGCCCCTGCCAACTAGTCAAGAATTTGCTAGAGGCGCTTGGAAGCAGTACTAAAACTTTCTGTCCTGCCTAGAACTCCCTCTGTTGCATCCCGAGGTCATATGATACTTTCTGTTTTGACTGAGCTTGAAAAAGATGCCCCCACACAACCTTTCCTATTTTCTGTAGCCGACCTCTCAACTCCTTTACATATGTGGAAGGTTGGGGACCTTTGGGTTCATCTGTCTCCCAGCCCTCCCTTACAATATCTAGGAGCCCCCTTGGTCGATGTGCATATACTAGTTTGAATGGTACAAAGCCTAGTGAGGATTGTGGAGCTTCTCACACTGCGAACAGCAGAGGTGAAACTAACAGGTCCCACTTGTGGGGTTCTTCATGGACACAATGATGCAACATGCCCTTTAGCATGCCGTTGAACCTTTCCACCAACCCATTCATCTGTGGGTGATATACAGATGTTCACAAATGACTAATTTTAAGTACACCATAAAGGCTGCGGAGGACATGTGACATAAAACTGGTCTTTTGGTCGGTAATACTTTCTTAAGGGATGCCAACTCTTGGGGTGATTTCATGAGTTCCTCAGCCATGTTCTGTCCCATAATGGATCGTAAAAGTATTGTGTCAGGTAACCTTGTAGCATAGTCGATCAATACCAATATAAATTGGTGTCTTGTGGAACTCTTTAGGAGTGGTCCTACTACATCTAATGCTATCCTTGAAAAAAGTTTGGATACCATGGACATGGATTTGCTGACTTTTTTAGGTTGGCCCATTGACAATTTGGGCATGTTTTGCAAAGTCTTCTACTTGCTCGTAGAAATGGGGCCAAAAACACCACTTGGAGAGCTGGGCCTCAGTTTTGGCTATCCCCATATGTCCCCGCAATGGAGTTTCATGAGCCAGTCTCAACAAAGGTACTTGATAGGATTGGGGAATCAGTAGTTGGGTGATCTCCTGCCCTTCCTGTGGACCAGCTTTAATCCTATAAAGTAGACCTTGTCTAACTTCAAATCAGGGTAATGTCCGACAGCGCTTGGGACAAATTACCTGTTGGTCGCTCTTGGCTAGTTAAGTCTGAATGATGGCTCAAAAAGCATTTCCTCCTTCTTGTGCTTCTCTGAAATAAAGGCTGCTAGTGAAACTTGAGGTCCAGTCCCTCTAGGTTGATCGTATCCTCAGTGTTTTCCCCTACCATACTTATTTGGTCTTCTTCCTGTGCCCTCACCATGTCCAAGACATGATACATTTCTTCCCAGTCCCGACCTAATACAACTTGGTATGGTAGGTCTCCTGACAATCCCACGGGCATCTCTTGGGCAACATTGAGTACTTCAAACTGATACATCTTTCTGGGATATGTAGAAATTTGCCCATACATACACATTATTTTGACTGCCTTCACATCTGGGGCCTGACACTTGGGTGCCAGATCAGTCCTCATTAAAGTCTGCACACATCCTGTATCAATGATGGCTTGCAAACTCTTATCTCCAACTTGTGCCCAGATTGTGGGTTTCTCCTGCGTCTTATCTCAGTTACTCTTTCCTATGCTACAATCCATCATCTCGGTGTGCTCATTATCCTTCTGGTTGTTCCTATGAGTCTACACTTCCACATGAGAGTCCCCTAAATGAAATCCTATTTTAGGCATGCTGTTGCACTCTCTCGCCATATGTACCAGCTTGCCGCAACAAAAGCATACAAGGTGACTTCCCTGAGTCCAACGAGCTTCCCAGGCTTCCTTACATTCTGGTTTTCTTTGTACATTTTTCAGTCCTGGTTTTGATGTTGGAATCTTTTCCTTGGTGTTATCAATTTGGGTGCTGTCAAAATCTTCTGCTAGTTGCAAACCTTCGGTAGATGATTTTGGTCCGTGACATCTCACCCATCTTCGGGTGTTCTCCTCTAAGTCGAGGAGGAACTGCTCTAACAATATCTGATCACATCTCCACTGTGGATAGCTCTGGTCTCAGCCTGAGGTCTAAGCTACTTTTCGAACAGATCAGCTAAATGTTGTAACAATATTCTCGGGGATTTATCTTCTTTCTTTTTCTTCATCCTGAATGTCTGGTGGTATCTTTCTGGGTTAATGTCCAGACGGTATAAGATTTTTTTCTTTACTTTATCATAATCACTAGCTTCTCTCCAGTTCATCACATGATGTGCTGCCTAAGCCTTCCCGATTAGGAGTATACCTAATTGTCCCACCCAGCGGCTCCTGTCCAATCCTGATGCTAATGCTCCTTGCTCAAAGCTTTCTAGAAAGGCTTCTGTGTCATCTTAGGATGCTATCTTAGGTAGTTTGAGCTCCACCTGATTCCTTTGAGTGCAGGCCTGTTGCTGTAACCATTTTTCTTCTAATGCAATTTGTCTCACCATTTGTTGTTGCAGAAGCTGACCTACCAGGTCTGCTGAAGCGGGTCAGGGTTTCCCATTGTGCCCCCTGACAGATCCATTCTGAACCTCTAGGCTGCCATCAAGAAATTCCCAGCCAATGCACCCCTGGGATGTATTCTGTCTAGTCTATTGGTGTGTGTAAATCACAGTGTACCAGATTAGTTATCAAATAACTTGGTTATTCCCTGTTGTTGTTTTTTTTCAGTGGTGACCCCAAATCTTTCCTGCCATGTCTTGATGTTAAAGGGTTTATACTGGGAGTGTGCAACTTAAATACCATTGGACAATGAGGTATTGAGTAATTCCCTTGAGGCTTCAAACTTTCTCATAAAATGATCCGGTTGACCATAAAAGATGAAAAGTCACAGTGCGTGTTCTTTATGATAAGGTTCTTTTATTAGGTATCCATCTCCCTTTTTACACTGTTTTTTCTTGTTTCTAAGGTATCACTGCACCCTGGGATGAAGGAAATGACAGAAGCCCCAAGCTATTGATTGATGACTTCTCCAATGGAGGTAAGTATTATGTCCACTACTTCTCTCTAAACATCTCAAACATAAACTCAGGTAAAATAAACAAAGATAAGTTTCAGCCCTTTGGGCTCAATGAGTCTGATCCCCCCCACCTCTTTTTTTCCAAAGGGTATAAGTCCAACAAAAAGAGTGTCTTCCCCTTTAAGCACACTAAATGGCATTGGGCTTACTGTCTTTATGTTTCATCTTTCTAATGCTGCTCCAGCCTGGCCCAATCTTGTTATAATAATAAAAGAAATAAGAAAAGTTTTATTTGTCACTGTAGGGCTCGGCCATTTCTTTCTGGCTAGCCCTCTGTTTTCCTGAAGTTGCGTTGGCTCCCAGATCACGCTCCCAGCAATGATTCTTCAACTGGTATCTCCCGGCTTGACACTGTTCTCGGTCTTCCCCAGCCAGCTGACGGCCAACTCCTCTTCACCCCCGCCATCCCACTCAGATCTCCTCATGCTTCAACGTGCCATGCCTCCTTTTTTTTTTCCATCTAGGCCTCTCCCCTCCTCACTCACCCTCTCGGGCCACTCTATCTTCATTAAGCAGCTGCTCCGGAAATGCAGCTCCCTCTTTTCTTTTGCTGGCTCCTACTGGTTTTTGGTTCGTGCCATCACCAGCTCTTTCTCCTCATGACAGCATATATGCCCTGAGCCTGGGCCAGAACAGGCAGTTTAGCCCTACAGGCAGTAGGGAGAGGAGCTCCTGAGCAGGATGGATGCAGAAGAGGACTGCCTGGCACTTAGGCTATGCCTGAAAGATGCAGGTATAAGCTAAAGGGGACTTATAGGCTGTGAGGAAGTTAGTGACCCAGGAAAGAAGAGATGTTTTTGTTTGCACTTATGTTCTGATTAAGAACCAGAGGACCAGATAGCGACTACTTCTCTCTAAACATCTCAAACATAAACTCAGGTAAAATAAACAAAGATAAGTTTCAGCCCTTTGGGCTCAATGAGTCTGATCCCCCCCACCTCTTTTTTTCCAAAGGGTATAAGTCCAACAAAAAGAGTGTCTTCCCCTTTAAGCACACTAAATGGCATTGGGCTTACTGTCTTTATGTTTCATCTTTCTAATGCTGCTCCAGCCTGGCCCAATCTTGTTATAATAATAAAAGAAATAAGAAAAGTTTTATTTGTCACTGTAGGGCTCGGCCATTTCTTTCTGGCTAGCCCTCTGTTTTCCTGAAGTTGCGTTGGCTCCCAGATCACGCTCCCAGCAATGATTCTTCAACTGGTATCTCCCGGCTTGACACTGTTCTCGGTCTTCCCCAGCCAGCTGACGGCCAACTCCTCTTCACCCCCGCCATCCCACTCAGATCTCCTCATGCTTCAACGTGCCATGCCTCCTTTTTTTTTTCCATCTAGGCCTCTCCCCTCCTCACTCACCCTCTCGGGCCACTCTATCTTCATTAAGCAGCTGCTCCGGAAATGCAGCTCCCTCTTTTCTTTTGCTGGCTCCTACTGGTTTTTGGTTCGTGCCATCACCAGCTCTTTCTCCTCATGACAGCATATATGCCCTGAGCCTGGGCCAGAACAGGCAGTTTAGCCCTACAGGCAGTAGGGAGAGGAGCTCCTGAGCAGGATGGATGCAGAAGAGGACTGCCTGGCACTTAGGCTATGCCTGAAAGATGCAGGTATAAGCTAAAGGGGACTTATAGGCTGTGAGGAAGTTAGTGACCCAGGAAAGAAGAGATGTTTTTGTTTGCACTTATGTTCTGATTAAGAACCAGAGGACCAGATAGCGACTGGAGGGAAGGACAGGAGATCACACAGGGCTGCTTGGGAGGTGCTCCAGTTTTTCACCCCTATCAGGCATAGGCTCCAGCTGAGAAGGCCAGGGTCTGATTCCCACATGGAGTAAGATTACAGAGTAAGATGGCCAAGAGCCCATGCAGAATGAGAAAGACTCTCAAGAGTGTAGAAGCAAGAAATCTGAAAAAGTTGCAAAAGGACTAGCATGAGTCTGATTGTCCTGACAATGCACATACTTACAATGGCTTCTGAAATCAGTGGGAGTGGTACATGCACACAACTCACAAGATAATCAGCCCCCATAGGAGTGTGAGAGAAAGAGAGGACAGAAGGAGATGGTTGCTAGAAACTCCAGGAGAAATGGATTCATAGACAAAGCGAAAAGAAAAATGCCTTAATCCATTGAAATATGATTTGATTTATTGGTATGCAGGCTAAGCTTTGAGTAAAATAAAAAATAACTCTGAATTGAAAGGGAAACATGTTTCTCAGTGGAAAAAAATCTAGAAATGCTGACTGGGAATAACAACGAAAGCCAGATGGCGTAAAATGGCATCTTTAGGGATTATGTGGCATAAGGAGCTATGTACAAAAGCGTGCTCTGAGTCCTTAAAAAGCCACATTTCACAGTGGACATGCTCTGTGTCCTTAGATAGCCACATTAAATTGTTTAATGTACATTGCCCTTAAAAGCTGGACAATCATCTCTTCCATTTAAGTTCTCTGCCCTTGGTTATTCTCAATACTTCATCAAACTTCCTCTGCTGTGCTGTTATACATCCTCAGCATCCAAAAATATCCTGCTTTATCAGACTTGAAGGAGGCTCCTTTAGCATCCAAATCATCCACCTAATGCTATATGTCTCCTCCCATTTGCTTGTACAATTACTGTGCATAGTAATGAACTGTTTAAAAAGGTCATTTAAGCTTGTTTAGTGTTGATATGCAACTTGTAAAAATTGCTGTTGTCTTAATATAAAGAGGCAGGGAACTTTATTTTTACTCAGCTAACCAAATCATGCTCTATCAGGTGCAAATGCATGATTGATTCATTAATGAAAGATCCATTCAAAACACTCGTTAATGTAACACCATAAACAATATTAAGCTTCACATTTGTCAAGATTGAAAAGCTCTGTGCACTTAATTCCAGAAGGACCCTGCCTACTCCTTTTCATCTTTGTACCAAAAGGGAAATACTTTAACTGGAGTAGAAAACAAGTACAATATCATTTACATTACAATCATAAAATGTTTCACCACTGGTTCAGACATCCAGACCCCATACTGCATTTGCTCATGAAGATTTACAGAAATCTTAACAATAAAGAAGATTTCCCTTCTCAGACCATTAGCTTCTAAACTCAGCTTTTTCTCCTTTGTTCAATGTAAGATTTACATGTATAAAAAGAAATAAATGAATCAGCTTTTTCTAGTTACTCAGGAACATGATTATTCAGTTCAGGTTTGTATCAGAGGCACTGCATTTGACACAACCCACTTTTATTTTTGGACCTCTCCCTTTATCCTAAGATACAGGAGTATTTTACTGACAACAATACAGTCCACATCACTGATTTCAGTACTTATACAAAATGCTTCCACCCATTTAATGTAAAGATAATTCACATCTTGAGTTATCTCCATGCTTGGGATGTCTTTGCCAAGGGTTCTGATTAAGATCGAGTGTGGATTAAGAATATAAACTAGGATGTTCATAAATGTAAGCAGAATTTCCCAATGTTGGTAGGAGTCAGGTCAGGTTATAGTTGTGTGACTTTTTTGACCCATTTTTAATTTAAAGTTGAAATGGACTGGACTTATTCAGAAAAGTTTGGATCTCTGTGAAACACAGTACTGCTATATTTTCTAAAATATTCTGTGACTTGGCTTCTCATGAAATGTGCCAGATAGAGCATTTCATAGCTGTCAATCTGCAGAACAGGGGGAACAGTATTGTGATCTCTCTAACACTGCCTGGCACTGCCAACAGCCATTCTAATTTTGATGTAGGTAAAGTCATGTCTACAGCATTAGACAAGGAAGTGGACCCTCAGGAAAGAACTGTTGAAACTCATTATAAACTCTATTTGAATTATATTTATTTTGTAGGCTGAGTGAGCACAGGTGGCGAACAATGTCTGGGAATCAAACAAGGGAAAAATAAGCAGTCAAATTATCTAATATGCTCCACTACTTTAAGATATTTTAGAGACAAAAAATAGCTAGAAATCTCTCAATGAATACTTTGTCAAAGTGTGGGGAATGTTTGGTTGTTAAAGCTCATTGTTTTTCCCATCCATCAAGCTTCAAGATAACATGAGGCAGGAAGGGCTAGAGTTCTTTGGCTATTCCACATTTGCAGATGATACCATGGGAAGTCAGAATTTGGCATAATTGGGAAGAGTCCATATGCTTCTCTAAACTGTCTGAGAGGGCCTGAAAATCAATCCCAATTCAGAGATAGCTGCAACTAGGCCTCTAGCACTGCACAAGCCAGGTATAACAAGTGGTAGAAATGTATACACAGTAGGCCTGTGTGAAGCAGCTAGTATTCACTTCAGATTTGGATTCGGCCAATTCAGGAACAGTGATTCGATTCGAATCTTGGCCAAATCTGATTTGGAGATTTAGCCACCACCGAATCAGCTGAATCTCCAAATTGAACAGGCTCCATCCCCAGCCCGCTCTCCCAGCCCTATCAATGGCTGTGCCACCCCCCCCCCCAGCCATATCAATGGCTGTCCCACCTGGCCCCAGTGTCCTGGCACTTAAAAAAAACAAAAACAGCCCCGCACTCACTGGCTCCTGCCAGGCAGGGGGACCATCCCCACTGCCCCTCACTGCCCTGTGCTGCATGGGGGGGCTCTGCCGCAAGGCCCCAGAGGCCCCAACAGCTGCTGCAGCAGCCGGCGAGTGCAGGACTTTTCTTTTTTTTAAGTGCCGGTATGCTGGGGCAGGGTGGGACAACCATTGGCAGGGCTGAGAGAGTGGGCAGGGATTGGGGGGCACTCAGGGGGGCTGGGGGAGCAGGCAGGGGATGAGGCCTGGTGGGGATCCTCCCATAGTCCCCTCTCCTCTCCTCCATCCCCCCCACCCACCTACTTATCAGCACGGAGTCCGGGTCCAGCTCCCTGCGGCAGTGAGCAGGGACTGCCCAAATCTGTGAATCTCCAATACTTCTCTGAAGCTTTTCCAAATCAATTTTGAGGCTTCAAATCAATTTGAACCTTTTTATTGGTCTCCCAATTTGATTTGGATTTGGAGATTCGGCCTCTGAATTGAGCCGAGTCTCCTCCTAATTGAATCAGCAACCGAAGCTTCACACAGCCCTAATACACAGTTTTGAGATGGAGATCCCTGAGGTCAGGTTTTATTTCTTTATCCTGGCATTACCAAATCTAAAAGTTTGTGTAAGAACAGAGCAGTTTGGAGAACTGTACATAAACCAAACAAAATATGGTGGCCTGTTTAGCAGCAGCAATGTTACAACTAATACAAGAATCTGGATGCTTGCTACAAATCTCCTCATGGATACCACCTTGAGCATAAAGCAGTTATAGGGGGATATCCATGAGGCCCTGTTATCAGTGGGAAATGGTTTTAGTGAAAGTTAATGGAAACTGCATTACAATGGTAAATTATTTTACTACAAGTCTGTGAAGACCACATTACAATGGTCAAATAATCTCATTTCAAGTCCACTGAGACCACATTAATAAGGCCATTATCAGTGTAAAACAATTTCAAATTAATTCAATGGGGATTCATTTTAAATGACAACATGATTTCATTGTGTGCTGAAGATGAGCCTATGTAATGCCATTACAACAGCATAATAATAAAACCAAAATTAAGGAGAGCCATAGTTCCTCCTCAAAGTACACTGAATTTTCTAACAATCTGCTATTAATTACTGTTTCTACTTTCCTCATTGCAACTAATCCAAGCTCTGACATTAGAAAACCAAACCACACTAAACAAATTTTAAAATACTCCTAGAAATCAATATGATAACTCCAAAGCAGTTTATGACTTGCACTCCGAGTTGCTTTTGGGAGGGAGACAAACTTTTACCTCATAACATATAATGTCCAAAGACAGTCAACAGACAAGGTTCTCATACTTGTGGATAGTCCAAATCTTTCCCTGATTACAGAGAGGACATACCCCCAAAGTGAGGAGGCATAAAGACACAATCCAAAAAGTGCTGAGTTTTACCCACTGTTGTAGTTATGTGGCACCCTGATCTTACTTAGTTTGGCCTTCACCTATGTGTGGATCCTAGATGTAGATCCCTAGTTAGGTCAATTTAAGTGAGAACTGTACAGAAGTTTCAGGGCAGTTAAATTAGTCAAAAATTGCCTACCCAATCTAATTTAACTGAACCTCAGAGGTGTTCACTGGTGCCAGGAGCTGATGGAAGTAAATTGGAATGGAGGCAAGTTGTTCATCTGGGGGTTGGAGGATGATCAGGGAGCTAAAAATAACCCCTGGTCCAGGGGAGGGGGAGAAACCCCCCCTCCTGATGCTGTTTAACCACCCCAACAAAGCTACCAGGTCCCCTGCTCTGCCTGCCCCTCCTCCTTCTGCTACTTAATTCAATCAGTCTCCTAGGATTGGTGAATGCTGGTAAAATCAGCCCAGGAACAGTTTATGGGACTGGGGGCAGTTCAGAGAAAATGGGGAGGGAGGATGGGGGAGTCCAGGGATATTTGGCAGAATTGGAGAGCCTCTCTGATCCTGCCAACCCCCTCCCACCCCTGATTCCCTCAACACCTCCCCACTAAGCTGACCTTTCTAAGCTCCCTGATCCCCCAAGTCCCCCTGTTATCCCCTCCTGCAGGAGTGGAGGCAGTCCCTCCTGCCTCCACTCCTACCCTGACTTACCTTAAATTGGGGGCCATTTTAACCCCACAAACTTCTATCTCTAATATCTGTATGAAGCCTTGTATATTACTTTGTTGCTTCACTGTTTTTGCCATTCATTTTATATGGATTGATATTCTTACTCACTGGGGTCATTGTGCTATTTGAAAAAATTAGGGTGCAAACTCTTTGAGGCAGGGATTCCATCTTGCTTCTAAATCTGTAAAGTATATTGTGACACTAGGGCTAGGGACATAAGTTACACAAACCGGTTTAAGTGATCAGAAACTGGTTTAAGTCTGTAACAGAACAGAAGCTCAATGCACATAAACCAGTTTCAAAATGGCTGAAACAATTTTAAGATAAATCTGATTGAATGTAGTATCAGAATTAACTGATTTGTGTCAAACTAGTTTATGAAACTTCTGTCCCAGACCCCTTCTTGGTTCAAGTTAAGTCAGAGTCCCCCGGCATCCCAGCATGTTTTCCAGCCCTGAACTGGGTTGTACTGTCTGCTCCAGAGAGCAGGGCTGACCCTGCCTCTCTGCTCCCTAGCTGAACCAATAAGGGCTGGCTGACAGAGGTCAGGCAGCAGAAAAGCCCTGCTGGGGATGCAGCCCAGTCTGCAAGGGTTGCGGGGAGGAACTGCCCTTCCCCCCAGGGAAACCCTAGCTGTGTCTGGGGCCAGGACAGGGAGCTAAATGCCCCTTCCCCAGCTCAAACTTACTGCTGGCTGCAACTGTAGACTACAAATCCCGGAAGCAGGAAGAGGAAGTGATAAGCAACCCTGCAGAGTTCTGCTATTGTAAGTCTGGACTGTAAATCTTAGAGGCCTGGGGGCAGCAGGAAGGGGAAGTGAATACACAACCAGAGATCCATGCTCTAGTGCCCCCTGCCTTCTGGTCTGAGCCACTGCAGGCACATGGCTGCATACCCTGAATCAAAGGTAAATGTCTGTTCCAATTTAATCTGTGCAATTTAGACTAACCTTCAAAGACTGAATCAATTCAACCTTGGGCTTTTTGACTGTCTGTACCTAGTCTATAAGTTCCTACTCAAGTGTGGAAGGTTCTATGGCAGCACATGTGGCTCTGTTTTTATTATCATCTAGGAGTATGCAGTGACCCTGAATGGGGCACCCATATCTGCAGAAAGTAGATCAATTGCAGCTTTTTCTGCTGTGGTGTCTTGGATCAGAGGGAATTATAGTTGAATTGTGGGGAGTATTAGTTTGTGAAGACAAAAGTTAAAGATTCTTTAGTATTTTCTGGATAGCTTAGGGAGAAATGGCATAAGGACTTGCCTTTCAGAATTGTTGTACAACTGTTTTCTTCTGTGTTAAACTATTTGCATTGCATAAAAATTGAAAGCTGTTCCACACAAAACAAAATATATTGTGGTATTCTGGTGACAAATTTGTGGTGGAGTATATCTATCACCATGTTACAACATCAGAGTGAAGCTATTTCACCCTCAGCCTACTACTATTTAACCACTAATAGGGGAAATTAAACTAAGATCTATAGTAAAGCAATTAAAGTACTGTGGAGATATGCACAGGGAGATCTATTGGTCTGCCATTAGATATTTGTTGATTACTTAGATAGCTGTGATGCATGCTGTGTTCCTTAAAAATTAGGACAGAAGTAATTTTAGTTGTGTTGTCAGTCACAAAGCATTGGATTAATCTAATACAATTTGCTGGGCTTTGCATTTTTCATTTCAATTGGTACAGAAGCAGAAAAGGCAAGCCAGTATTTTTTAATGATTCTTCTGGCATGTTACCCTCCCAAATTATGAAAGTTTGTGTATAGATGTCAGATTTTGTACAAGTTCCCTCACACTGATTATCTTTAGAACTCCATATACATTTGAATTAAATCTATCAAATAACCCCTAACTAAGCCTGCATCTGCTGTGTATTATGAGCTGTCCACAAGTAGAAATGGGATATGTGACACACAACTAAACTATGCCTGTTTTGTTATTTTGAGCTAAATACATTGGATAAATATAAATATTTTGTGAACCACTTGTCCTGCACTGTTTTGAGATGTCTTTTTCTGAATGAATGGCACAAAAATAATTCAGATGAATACAGTATTATAATCTATTTGCCAAAGAGCTTCAGGGCATTATCCTTCCACTGTTGTGGTGTCCTCTGGTAAAGGGCCATATATGATTCATTAGCACCAGGCCCACCTCTGGCTATGGCAGCATTTAAGTCAGAATTGTTGATTTCCTCAATTTCTGTTTCACCCTTAATGGTATTTTAATGCAGTTTTTGTCTTCAGCTATAACAGCGTTGCTAAATAGGTCTGATTCTCTGGAAGAATAATAGTTTTTCAAAATCAGCATTTTCCTGCTGATTTGCCAGCTGTTTCAATAAACACCCATTTCCTAACTTCAAACAAGTGCTTTGCTCTCTTACTCTTGAGTATCATCCAGGGCTACTGTATCATGGTTTTGGACTTCAGTAAATTGAAAAAAATAAAATCTCCTTAATAAGATGCATCAGTTTCTAGCATATAACAATTTTTAGCTGCATTAAGTAGTTGCATAGTAGAAATGTGCATTACCTGAAGAGGTACACTGAGCCCAAATATCTATGCAGGAGAGAGAAAATTAACTTACCCAGTGTATTTCTGTTTTTTCCCCACTGTTACTATTCCTAATCCACTGAATATAATTACTTGGGTCTGTGACAATTAAAAGTAGTAATATCACCTTGGTCCAATAGCTTCACTGCTAAACAGGATCAAATACAGGTGAGGATTTTACATGCAAAAAAAGGGCTGCTTAGACACTTGCTCAGAGGTAGAGGAGTGGGGCATTTTAATTAGAACAGTTCCCAGACAGTCGCTCTAGTTACAATGGCCCACTGTTATATGTATTAACCCCCACCCAGAAGTTCAAAATGGCCACGGGGGCACTTTAACTAAAGCTCATTCAATGAGGTTTAGTTAAAGTGCCCCTGCAGCCATTTTGAAATGCAGGATAGCTTAATACATATGATGGTGAGGTGACGCTGGTACATTCTAATTAGAACGTGGAGCAGACTCAATTAATCTGACATGTTCTAATTAGAATGCAAATGAGCACGTCTATAGGCAACTATTAAACTCACCGTGGTTTAATAAAAACTACCAGCAGTCAGATAGTTAGACATAGACATAACAGCACAACCCTGGTCAGAGGCCAAAGGTAACGTTGGCCTGTTGTGGTCACGTGGAACATGGGATCTTCATCGACAGCATTTAGTTCAAAGTCCTACCTTAATTATCTGTGTGCATCTGTATTATTTTAAGTTGTCAAAAGAAATGAGAAATCAAGACTGGTAACAACAGTAAGAAAGCAACTATAGTAAGTGCAGTGAGATAAGAATATTTGTTGTAGTGTTATATTTAGCAACAGTTCCTTTTATCCACAGAAAAATCAAAGCTGGGGAACTGTTGCAGAAATAAATGCCTCCAAAACAAAGTTAACCAACCAAATGTTTCTATAATTCTGAAAGAATGCCTTTCTTTAGGAAAGACTGTGGACCCACTTGTCAGTCTCTGACCTTCACTTGCACTCATGCAATTGTGAAAGAACACAGCTGCATATGCAAACCAGTATTAAAATATACCAACTGCCCCTGAAGGTGTCAAACTTTCAGACATGCAGGTTAAATGTAAAGACAAAATCACGTCCTGTGAAAAGCAAAGCTAACCGAGTGACTTGGCTATAGTATATAATGATCTGACACCCCAATAAAACCCAGGATCTCCAGCACCAACAAACACAGGATACTACCACTTAAACTGAACGTGGGCTGCTTGATTTATAACTATCACATTGCATTTCCACTGTGGTGGCTTCAGCACTTTGACATACAGTAAGACAGAGGTTCAAAAGACTCAGCCTCAGAATGCTAAACCCAGGGAAGCAATTTACAAAAATGATAACCAAGAGAAGTGCTTGAGTTGCTATTCAGTAGCTCTTAGTGGCTCAGCTGCATGTTTAAAGTGAGGAAATCTAAGAAAAATGTCTCTCTTGACCTCCAAGTTGAAACTCCGTGGTTACTCATGGAATGGAAGAAAAAAGAAGGGACGGAGAGAGAAAACAAGAATCGAGTAGTTGATATTGTCACGATTAAATGTTTGTGACCCAGCACAAATAAAAAAATTATAAAGCAAGTTGCCCATGCCCTGGCTGCCAACTGAGGGAGAACAGTTATTGCATTATAGAGAAAGAAGGATAAATGGGAATCTTCTCTTAGGAACCTTGATCTAAGACCTCACAGCTAAATATGTGCTCCCTTGACTATTGTTAGTTAAAATTAGAAATGTTGTCTTTAATTATCTGTTGTTTCAAACTATCCACTGATATTACACATCCCACCTATCTTACAACTGAGCGTATGAAAGCTAACAGACTTCAAGTGAAGGCAATGATTTCTTTTAATGCTTGTGATGTACTTGTATGGAGCACAGTTGAGAGTATAAACTTGGCATGCTCCACTATGAATAAATGCAAAAGCTATACGTGGAACCAAATAAGATCAAGCAATAGATTGTGAGTCCACAAATACTTGCAAGCAGAGCAATACATAATGCAAGACTGATCCACTGCAACACAATTGTGAATAGAGACTGTGTGGATACAAGTACGGCACATCCACACAAGCGAGAACATATTTGTGCCACTGTTAGATGTCCCCAGGGAATGCCCCTGCATTAATGCTCTAGCATGCGGCAAGTTGCCCTAGGTGGGGTAGGGGAGGCTGTGGCCAGTACCTGGGTTGGTCCCAGCAACCTCACCTGGAGTCTTGGGGCTCCAGCAGTGGTGATCTGGGTGCACAGAGCCTGACCAAGAACCAGAGCATGGCTCTAGCTGACCAGGCTCCAGTTTTAGGCAGCACGTGCTGCAGCCACATGTGCCAAGCTGCTTTTTTCTGGCACAAGTTTTTTTTATACTGGAATCTCCCAGTATCAAAAAACCCCATGCCGCACTGCAAATTAGCAGCATGGTGAATGCCTGTGTGTGCATGCTCATCTGGATGCGCCCATAACGTTAAACATTTGGCAGTGCACTGTACACTTTTCAAAACAAGTGTCAAAGCTGTTTAATATCTTCTTTAGTCTCAAGATGGACAGGAGAGGATAAAGGGCAGGATGTAGATGAAAATGAGTTAGTACAAAAGGTGGTTGAATCTCTTCTCACTCGCTGAAAATACTATAAGGTGGATACATAACTGGTTGGATCCTCATGCTTAGTGAGTAGTCATCAATGGCTCAATGTCTAGTTAGGAGGAGGTATCAAGTGGACTTCCCTGTCACAACCCAAAGGGTGTGATTTTTGTTTTTGTGTGCTTCGGCACTGCTAAATTGTTCCTGCTAAATTGCAGCTTCTTTGCACGGTGGAGTTTTCTGCTGCAGAAGAGAACCCCGGTGCAAAAGAATTCCCGCCACCAGTAGCTTTCTTTGCAGGGTGCATTTCTTTGTTGCAGCACAGAAATGCTCGTTGCAAAGAGTTCCCGCCATTTGTATGCTAATTCGAGCCCCATTATTGGCCAGTTCTAAATTATTCACACGTGGCGGCTAGTGATTGGCTTGCTAGCCGTATAAGAGGCTTGGGTGGTTTCCGCCCAAGTTGGAGAATCCGAGGAGAACCCCCGCAAAGGAGGACTCCACGAACACCAGGAGGAGGAGACTTCACGCTGTGTGAAGATCTCTAAGCACTGCGGAGCCTATCGGACCTAGCGCATTTAAAGCAGGCAACAGGGGTCTGATCAGCCTCTAGCCTCTCCCCGTCACCAAGCGCAATCCTCGACGTATCCCTCTTCCCTGCGCGCACAAGGACCCACGGAGCCTAGCAAACTTCGTGTGAGTTTATTCAGAGCTCTTTGTCTCGAGTACTTTCTTCGGTTGGCATGATGGGCTCGCGGTTTAGAGCCTCCAACCAGATGGGCTAGAAGAGTGTTCACGGGAAGGAACTCTAGTCCGCCTCTTATCTTTTCTATCTGCAACTATAACTCAAGCAAGTTTTCCTGCCTACACTGCGACCATCTTTGGTGTAAGTAAACAATCTTTAAACAACCATTAAGCGTCCGTGCCTAATTCTAGCGTGTCGCCCATTCTCTCCGACCCCGCATGCCCGGGCTGCTGGCCACAGCCCGCGCAGAGCACAAAAAGGGCCCGGATCGCTCCCGGCCCGCACATTCCCCAGGGATGAATCCTGGCTCCAATATTGTTTAATATATTCATTTATGATTTGGATGATGAAATCAAGTGCATGCTTAGCAAATTTCCAGATAACACCAAGTTGGGTGGAGTTGCAGACATTCTGGAGGATAGGGCTAGGATTTAGTATGACCTGGATAGACTGGAGAGATGTTCTACAATCAACCAAATGAAGTTCAAAAATGAGAAGTGCAAAGTCCTGCACTTGTGACAGAATAATTGAATATACAAATACAGAGTGGGAAATGACAGTAGTGCCAGAGAAAGACCTGCAGTAGTGCCAGAGAAGGGGGTTACAGTAGACTATAAGCTGAATATGAGCCAATAGTGTCCTCTTGTTGGGGAA
The DNA here is from genome assembly GCF_000455745.1 of Alligator sinensis. Taxonomy (NCBI): domain Eukaryota; kingdom Metazoa; phylum Chordata; order Crocodylia; family Alligatoridae; genus Alligator; species Alligator sinensis. The sequence goes on along the minus strand of NW_005842083.1, from coordinate 928,046 downwards.
AAAAAAGGTCAACAATGTATTAAGTTGTACTAACAGCAGAGTCACTTGCAAATCAAGGGAAATGATTCTTCCACTCTGTTCAGCACTGGTGAGGCCTCACCTGGAGTACTGTGTCCAGTTTTGGGCCCCGACACTTCAAGAAGGATGTGGACAATTTGGAAAGAATCCAGTACGAGCAACAGAAATGATTAGAGGCTTTGGAAACATAACTTATGAGGAAGGGCTGAAAGAGCTAGGGTTATTTAGCCTGGAGAAGAGAGAACTGAAGGGTAAGTTGATAATAAGTTTTCAAATACCTAGAGGGCAAACATACAGAGGATGGAGATGGGCTTTTTTCTGTGGCTCTAGCAAACAGGACTAGGAGCAAAGGACTCAAACTGAAAGGAAGGATCTTTACGTTGAAGAGAGGGGGAAGTCTCTGACTATGAGGATGGTTGAGCATTGTCCCAGAGAATCAAAAACATGATTTTTCTGTTAAAATCATATGATATCACTTAAAAAGAAAAAAGATAGTGGAGTAAAATTGTGAGTATATCTATTCTCACTGCCTTGGGCTTATCTATACTGTAATCTGCAATTCTGTTTTAACACATATTAACTAAAAATGTATATTTTTGTGTAGACAAAGAATAACAATGTTTACTGCTAGTCATGTTTAACCTTAGAGGATGGGGTCAGTGTCAGCTGTTTATGTTTCCATTATTAAGCAGATAACAGAAACACTGCAAGAACAACATGACAATGAAGTTCAGCATTCTGCTTTAAGCACTGGACAGAGCACAGAAGTTTGGCAGATGAGAAAATGGAAAGAAAGCTCATTAAATAAATAATGTATAACCTCCAAAAACTTTCAGTCTTAAATTGGTTCAAAAAATGGGGGAACATTCATATATTGCATTGTATTTCAAAATTCAGTATACACAAGTACTATTATAGTATACCTATAGCTATCTGTGTATGACAAATCCTACTGAAGACAACAGGACTGCCCCCCTTGCTTAATTTTTTGCAGAAGTGCAGCCTGTATATTAATACAGTTCATAGAGATACTGTTGCATCAATTTCTCTTTGAACTGAATTCAGTTTCTGGCCTCTTCTAAAAAGGAATGTTCTCATTTAATTTTTTTTTTTTTTGTACTCCAAATATTTCATCACAGATTTTGGAGTCCAGGAGAAATTGAAGTCAGGCTGATCCAGCACCTCAAAGGTATATAATTTATATAACTTATATAAAAAAATGTGTAATTTAAGCCTATAACTTCCCTTGCTTTCAATAGAATTCAGATGCCTAACTACCATTAAAAATCTGGATTGCCTGCAATAGGACATGCTGTGGCTACCTGTTAGGGCTCTGCAAAGCTTTGGGTGTTGATTCGATTAGGAGGAAATTTGGCCCTATTCGGTGGCCAAATCTCTGAATCCATATTGAATCAGGAGACCATTTAAAAGGTCTGAATTGATTTGAAGCTCTCCAAATCAATCTGGAAAAAATTCAGAGAGCTCTGGTGATTCAGGCAGTCCCCGCCTGCTGCAGCAGGGAGCTGGACCTGGACTCCAAGCTAGTAAGTAGGGGGTGGGGGAGAGGGAGCACAGGAGGAAGGAGGGCCATGGGGGAAGCCCTGCCAGGACCCATCGCCTTCCTGCTCCCCCCCATGGCTGCCCTGCCTGCCCTAGCTCCCAGCCCTTTAAAAAAAAGCCCCCATTCACCAGTTCCTGTTCAGCGGTGGGGGGACCCCTGCTGCCACCCACTGCCCCATGCTGCATGAGGGACTCTGCCATGAGCCCCCTGCCCCCCCACTCTCTCCAGCCCCCCCATGGCTGCCCCACCCTCCCCAGCTCCGGCCCTTTAAGAACACCCCCCTGGGGGGAGTGCTACTGCAGCAGCCCCAGGGCTTTTGGGGGCTCATGCAGAGACCCCCACACAGTGCAGGGCAGTGGGGGGGCAGCAGGGCTCACCCCGTACTGGGCAGCAGTCGGTGACTCTGGGGTTTTTTTTGGTTTTTTTGTTTTTTTAAAGGGCCGGAGCTGGGGTGGGCAGGGCAGCCATGCAGGGGCTAGGATGGGGGGGTGGTCAGGGGGCTCATGACAGAGCCCCCCATGCAGGAGAGGGCAGTGGGGGGCAGCAGGGATCGTCCCCCCACCCAGCAGCACTTGGTGAGTCGGGGCTTTTTTTTTCAAAGAGCTGGGAGCCAGGGCAGGAGAGGCAGCTATTGCCAGGGCTGGGAGAGCTGGGGGTGGATAGGGTCTGTGTGATTCAGAGATTTGGCTGATTCAGCAGCAGCCAAATCTCTGAATCAGATTCAGCCAAATCGATTTGGGACAGTGATTCGAATAACTGAATTGAATCACTGTCCCCCAAATCAGCAAAATCCAAAGCAAATACTAGCCATTTCACACAGGCCTACTACCTACTAGCAGGGCCTGGATCTAGTACTGTTAAATTGTTCTTAGCCAAGTAGAGGAATAGTAGATGTGATATTCAGAACTGAATATCTGTTGGATCTGCTGAAGCTGATAACTCCTAAGACTTAGTTGGTTGTGGATTTTGATTTGAACTTCTGTTACCACAAAAACCATGTAATTTTCATTTGGATGGGGGGACGAGATACTCAGCGCTCAGTAAGAGGGAGAGTACCTACTTCTGGGGAAACTGAGACCCATTTGCATCTAAACAATGGGACATAAAATCTTTGCTACAAGTGGAGGAAACTACATTAATAAAAAGTGGTCCTGATGGTGTCCTTTGCTATAAGAAGTGGAAAATTGGATAGGCAGCATCCTAAAAATGTGCAGCATGGAACAAGGCCATAGCCTAAATAACCAGGAAATATGCTCTTTCAGTGTATCTCCTTACCAGCATCTACTGATTGACCATTGTGAAAATGAAAGGAATAAACTGGTGGAAAAGCAAGCACCAAAATACACCCTCTATCAGCATAAAAATCACTTAAAGTAACAGAGTCTTAACTGAACTGAGAATGTATAACTCTTTTCTTCCAAGCAGTCAAATCCCAACATAACAGAGAGGAAGGACCTGCAGAAAGATCTCACCAACATAAGTGAGTGGTCAAAAAACTAGTAGATGTACTTCACTGTTAACAAGTGCAAGGTAATACACATGGGGAAAAATAACCTCAATATGTACACAATACTGGGTTCTGAACTAGCTGTTATGACTCAGGAAAGAGACCTTGCAGTCACTTTAGATAGTTCTCTAAAAATGTCATCTGAATGTGCAATGGTGACCAAAAACGCCAACAAAATGTTGGGTGTCATTAAGAAGGGAAATGAAAACAAAATGGTGAATATCATCATGCCACCATACAAATCTACAGGGCACCCACATCTTGAATATTGTGTGTAGTTCTGATCTCTGCATTTCAAGGATGTAATAGAATTAGAAAAGGATGTAGTAGAATTTAGAAAAGGTACAGAAAAGGGCAATTTAAAATGACTAGGGGTATAGAGCAGTTGTCATACTAAGAGAGACTAAAAAGTCTAGGGCTCTTCAGTTTGGAAAGGAGAAATTTAAGGGGGGAATATGATAGTGGTCTATGAAATCATGAAGAGCAAGGATGAAGTGAATAGGGAACTGTGATTCACCAAGTCCCAGAATACTGGCACTCACTGAAATTTGTAGGACACAAGTTTATAACTAACAAAGAAAGTATTTGTTTATGCAGTGCATAGTTAAAATTTGGAACTCTCTGCCATGGGGGATTGTAGGGCAGATAGCATAGCTAGGTTCAAAAAGGGACTAGACAGATTCATGGGTGATAGACCTACTAACAGCTATTAAACAAAACAGTTGGAGGTGTTTCCTCTGGCATCTTTAAACCAATGATGGTGGATGTCAGGAAGGGTAATGAATAGAGGATAGATTACCCTAGAGATACCCAGTTCAGTTCTCTCCTTCTAATGCAAGGGTGGGCAAAATATGGCCCACAGGCCAGATCCATAGCCTGTAGATGCTAATCAATGAAACTGCCAGAGATGTGAGTGGAGTGATAGGAAAACAGCCCCACAATTGCCTGGGTTCTCCCTGGCCAGAGCCTCCTTCCTGGTCTGAGAGATTCACAGATTGGCCAGAGCTAGCAGGAAGTAAACCAAGAGGTCCTGGGTCTTGGTGGAGCCAAAGATGGAGCCTGACATGTATCTTCCCCACATCCCACCATCTCTGCGCAGAGGGAAAGATCCACCGCTGATTGTTTTGGTGTTTCACCACTTATGCCCATTGCCTTCCCCAGCCAGAGCCCTCACAGAGTTGAGGTATTAATAGAAATCTCCCCATCAGCCCAAGGGGAGATGCACTTTTCTCCTGGAGTGCATTATGCTCCCTAGGAACTGAAGCAACTCCTCCCTGGGTACTGATGGGGCCAAGAGATCTGCAGGCCCCACAGAGCCCACAGATATAAGGCTTCTGCAATTCAGCTTGTGCAATTAGGATATGAGCAGCGAACTCACTAAGCAGGACCAGCTGAGCCCCGGCCCCTTCCCCCAATTGATTCTGGGGCTGCTTTTAAGCAACTTCCACAGCAGCTTGGCCCTGCTATGCAATGTATTGGCTTCAGTTCTTGAGTAGCTTTTATCTCTGTTTTCTGCTGTGAAGGTTAAGCTTGGATGTAGGCAGCTGGGCCTATAGGGCAACCAGGAGGTCAGCTAGATAGGGGTTCAGGTTATGGGGGTGTCAGGTCAGAGTCTAGATCAGCAGAGTGGAGCAAGAGAGCAGGAGCCCCAGTATCTAAGAAAGCCAGAACAGAGATGTTCACCCCAAACTGGTGTAGTAGGCAAAGGGTGACTAGTAAGGATGAGTCTTGGGGCTTTATGGTGCTCTACAAACTGATGCAGGTTGTGGGGCCCGGTTGCGAGGTTGGGGGAGTTTTCCCAAAGTGGCTGTTGTCAAGGTGTTCCCTTAAAAAGGCTGAGTGGTACTCTCAGTAACAAATCCAGTTACAGATAACTGGGGCAGTCACTTTAAACTGGGAGTAGGGCCAGGTGTGGAAGCTCACAACCTCAGCCCACTTGTGCCTGATTGTTTAGAAGCCCTGACACCTGCCCCAATACCTTCAACCATTCAGCCCTTCGGACTTTAGACTCTAGTTTGACCTTAGCTCGCTTCTTGATTTATGATACTGGTAAACCTCCTGGCTCAGTGTTTGAATTTTGGCTTGACCTTGACTTGCTCTATGAACCTTGATCCTCATTAGTCCCTTAGGTTGGTGTTCGGCTTCTGAGCCCCTGGTCTATTACTCACATCTACTGTCTTTTGCTCCAAACTGCAGCTTAGCTCTGCAACCCCCAGTACACCTTCAGCTATGACCTAGGCCTGGACTATGACAATGGATTCCCAGTCATCCTCCTCCTGGTCTGGTGGTTTGATGGGATCCTTCTGACAGCCAGGTGGGGTTGATGTTTCCCCCTCCTCTGCCCCAAATGGCGACAGAGGCTTGGCAGAGCATGGCCCAAACCACGCAATCTACCCAGGGCTCCCCCTCCTCCTGGGAAAGAGAGGGTGGCTTGTTGGGGCAGGTTCCAGGGCACCTTCTTAGGTTGCACTTGGTGTGGAAGGGCTGAGTAAGGGGCTAGTGGGAACTGGTGTGATGTGGGAAGGAGGGTGAGGGGTAAACACAGAGAGACAAACAAGGACATGCACAGGAGGGAAGAGGAAGCACACGACTAGCTTATTTAGCCAAGTCACAAAACACTAGTGAATGGAGGAAGTAGAACACAGGACTCACCACAGGAGGATAGAGACAAGATAAAAATCAGCTAGTGGATATTATTGTTGGAGGGGTCCTATTGGTGGCACAAAGGGTCTCTCTTCCTGGAAGCAGCTGCAGCAGCAGTAGAAGGATGAGGGATTCTTGCCCTCCCCCAGGAGTGGAAAGTGACATAGGTCAGCCCCCAGGAGCAAAGCAGGAGCCTGCAGCAACTCAGAAGAACCCTTGTTCTCAGGCCCAGCATCCAATAGTTCCAGTAGGAAGAATTGTTGGCACCCCCTGCTAAAAACAGAATGATGGAGGATATGGGCCATTGGTCTGACCAATTATGGCACTTAGGTTGTTATGTCACTCCCAGTTTTGGCTTTAGTGAATACAGAACTCGTCTTCTTTTCATTCACTTGTTAATTTAATCTAATACTCAGGCCTAGTATGGCTTTTGTTTAATTCTTGGTATGTTCCGGTTAAGTTCATACGATTTTGGACTATATAATCTTATGACATCTTTTAGATCTAATTCCATGTGTTTATAGTTATTAATGCAGGGGATGTGTTGAGTTAAATTGGTACAGCATGAAGCGTGAATTTTATGATATATTTTAAACCCCATGTTCGTGAATTGTTTTCTTCTGAGTGGGTGGATCATGCTATAAAAAGATACATTATGTTTCAAGGTCTGTCTCATTTTGAAAAAATATATATTTATTTGCAGAATATAAACATTAAACAAGAATGTCTTGAAGAGATGGAATAAAGATGATATTGCAGCAAAAATATATTTTTTTTTTAAAGTGCAGTGTTGAACATTACAGAAAATTCAGTTTGAAGGGAAGCTGCTGCTGGAAAGGCATGAAAGAAAGGGAAAGGAAATGAGAGGGGGGAAAAAAGGTGAAGCTCAGGAAAGGAAAAGGAACAGAGAAAGAGTGACAGTAATGAGATGGGAAAAAATTGTAATCTGTAAATTACTTATATAATGCTCACATCTAGATTTGTGCTTTAGGAGACACTTTATCTAAGGCCTACATTTCAGGTGTGTATATATACCTAACTTAATTGTTCTGCAGGCTTATATTTCTCATACCTGATTGTAATCCAAAGGTGAACACCTGTGAATACTATGAAACTGTTCTATTTGGTGCTTTTTGACTTCTACAATTATGAAGTCCAGTTGCTATGTCTAAACTTAGAAAACTTTATTGGAGCTGTGACTGGCATGTTCTCTATACCTGTAGAGTGTTTAGCACAATATTGGCCCAACTTAGTTATCTAGGCACAACTTCAGTATTAATAAATAATATTATAAAAGGAGTAATAACATAAAATTGGGTAGTGCCTAAGAGCTCTTCTGCATGAGGGCTTAGGGCACTATATAACATAAGACAGGAATATCTTATGTGCCTAAGTATAGTATGTGGAAGCATGACTTGCTAATCTTTTGGTATTACCAGGAGATGAACTTTATATTCTGAGATATGTCCCACTCACACATTTAACAGTAGCATCAAATTCTAAATGTATAAAGCTTCTCTTGAAACAAATGAGTAAAGTAATTGCCTTGTATAAACCTCAAGCTACACTCATACCTGGTGCCAGTGGCACGTGGGAAGCCAGCTTTAGCTGCATGCTGCTCTGGATGGGATGGACCCAGCCGGGTCAGCACCGGCCAGGAAAAGTGGCATGCCTCTGAAGCTTGCTTCTCACATGCTGCTGGGGATGGGAGGAGCCCGGCTGGATATGCACCAGCCAGCAGAAGCAGCGGCGGAGCCGGGTGTCTCTCGGGATGGGATGAGCCCGGCTGGAGGGGCAAGGACTCGGCTGCATTTTCCCCCTGCCTGCACCGGTCGGGCCCAAGCAGCACATGGCTCTGCCGCTGCTTCTGCTGGCTAGTGCTGACTTGGCCGGCCTCCTCCTGTCCCCAGCAGGATGTGGGAAGCCAGCACAGGGGGGCCTTGGCAGGCGGGGTCCTGGTGTGACCCCTGCAGGGCGAGGCAGTGGGAGCTGGTGTCTGCTGGACCCCGCGCTCCGGGCTCGCAGTGCCGAGGCCACCAGGCCTGCATGTGCAGGTGGTCAGGCATCACGGTGAGCAGGGCTGCGCGGGCAGGTGAGTGAGGGGCTGCAGCGCAGCAGCCCCCTCGCTCCAGCCCCCTCAGGCAGTGCCAGCTTGTGGGCTGCACTACTCAGGGTATGGAGATGTAGAGCTATATATTTCTCCCCTTCAGTCTCTGGGGCAGTAGCTGGCTGGATGCAGAATGGGTCCCTCCTGCCCCTGCCCACCAGCAGCTACCATGAACCTTGCAGTAACA
>NW_005842083.1:919623-919976 GCF_000455745.1 Alligator sinensis | reverse complement strand
TATGGCTCGCTGGCCCACTGGGTGATAAAAAGTTCATGATCCGGCCCACATTCAAAAAGGTTGGACACCCCTACACTAGTTGCATATTTGGCCTTTCATCTATTAGTAACTTGGATGTGCTAAAGAATCAAATGTTTGAGAAACATCATCTTTCTAAACAAGTAAAAGAGAAATATGCGTAACAAAAGATAAAGCCTATCCTTTTAACAGTTCTCCACATTTCATCAGATGAGACATTAATCAAAAAGGCCTAATAGAATTTAATAGCAGAAATCTGAGCTTTCCAAAGAAATGTAATGAAGTAGAAAATCTTTTTTCTTATTTCAATTGTACCTTCTATTCCAGCTCTTCCT
>NW_005842083.1:899843-919595 GCF_000455745.1 Alligator sinensis | reverse complement strand
GACTATATACCATCCTTTTTTTGCAAAAATCATACCCCAGAATATAATCTAAAAGTTGTTTTTGAAACCCAGGATGAAGAAAACAGTTTTTTTCCACATATGGCTGCATAGAGCAGGGACAGAACCTAATATTCAGCTCATTTACTGTCCCCTTGACAGTACTGTCCTGCTTAACAAAAGCTGAAACCCTGGCTGTTGCTGAAGACACATCTTCATAGGTGGATCTATGATTCTGAAAAGTTCTAAAGAGTGTCCAAGGCTATTAAAGACAGGGGAGAGAGACCAGGAAAAGCTATCAGAAAGCAAAATTCCCCTAAGAATGGTTAGCTTGATTAGTAGAACATCAAGACTATTAAAAAGGAGTGACAATTGTTACCACCTTTGGAGTGAAGAACAACGAGCCATTAAGTCAATTGACTACCTCAGCTGCTTCAGTAGTAATGCAATAGCTGCTGTGCTGTGAAGCAGAAATCAAACCAGGGTGTTTCTATTTGGATCAGCAAATCAACCTCCCTGATTAATACACATGCCACAATTTTGGTCCACTGATGTTGGGGAAAAGGTGTATGTTGTATGTGTGAATATATGGCATTTGCAATCTGAATGATAAAAAAAATTATTTAATAATTTTGGGGAGGTGCACAAGGATTTGTTAGTAGTAAAAGCTAAATGTCAAAAAGAATCTAGTGTTTTAGTTCCTTTTGAGGGCCTGAAGCTCTTCATTTCATTTTAAGAGAACTTGCTGTTGTATTCCCCATTTGGCATTGCATGTGTTCATGGGAATCATCATGAAATAGAGAAGGAATTTGGTCATAAAAGTTTCTGAGCCATGCCTGAGAAAGATGTTTACCACTGGAAACTTTACATTTATGAAATAATCCTCTACTGAATATATGACCTATTTTTTGTTATCTGTAACATCTAGAAATCTGTCTTGTATCTGCAAACCCCTCTACCTGCAGTCATTACATGTTTAATTACAATACAAAATAAACATCTGAAATAAAATTAAAAGCAATTTTAAAAAGATGGCAACACAACCAATATCCTTTAAAAATATCTTACATTTTGAAATGGTAAATGAATACATTTAAGCTGTAACATTGTTTTATTTTATAATCATATTTTATGAAGAGAGTTGGTGTATTCTCATTTTTATGTAGACTTCATGTAGAGAAAAAACACAATATATTTCTATACTGAGAAATAAGGCAATGCTTTAATAAAAGTTCCCTAATCACTGAAAACAGATTACAATTAATATATTTAACAGGTGATTTAACATGTATTGATTGGCCTTAAAGTAGCCCATTAGCCTTCACAGGTGGTCCCTAAGTGACAAATTGAGGTACTTTGGCATGTTATGATAGAGAAATGTATATTGCTACTTCTCATGACATACCTATTTTGTATACACAAGTTTTTGGTTTCCAGTACTTCCAATCTGACATCTTCTACTCAATCAATAAGTTAGCTACTTAAAAAATAAAGTAACTTAAAATATTGCACTAAGATATTGCTACTTTGGTAAAACAAAACAGACTTTCAGAGGCTTGAAGTATATTTTGCTATGTAGGTACTTAAAGCAGAAAAAAAGAAACCTGCCTTCCAATAGTTTCACTTAAAGTGCAATATTTTTGCCCAACTTTAATGAAAAGGGTATGCTTCCACTGCACAGATCATATTGTGATACTTGCAAAATACATCTTCTAAATTTTTCTCGCATTTATAAATATTTTACATGTGCCTCTAGAGGGATTGGGTAATACACAAATTGCTGATACTGTAACAAACAAATGGTGTACTGAATGGGAAATAAAAGCAATCTTTTGAATGATGCTATTGAACAATTTGGAGATCACATATTACCGTATGTTGCAATCACTAGTGGCAAATTACTTAATGCTATCTCACCCCATGAGACATGGGCTGGGAAAGAGAGAAATAGTAGATGATCTGACCTATGATATATGCCTATGAGTACAATGTTATAAATCACAGACATGGATTCCTAAATCCTACTTTAAGATGGGGTCGGGTAGTGCAATATTAAAGACTGGTTGGGGAAGGGATTCTTACTACTTGGTAATGAGGGGCTGGAAAGTGTGTGAGCTAGGGAGAAGGAATACACAGCTATGGTGCAGTCTTCTTTGGTCAAAAAGTACATGCCCACAAGTGGTTAATTTAATTCATAATTTAGTGGTGCTTTTGAAACTGCAGTCTTATGTAACAGCATCTGCAAGTAACAGTTTTTACAGTCTCTGATTGGCTAGCATGATGGATCCTGGTGTACAATGACCTGGCTTCAGTTATATATGCTTTTGTTGTATCTTATGCTATAGAAATGTAAAGTTCCTGGGCAAGAAGCCTTCAATTTTCTGAAAAGTCTGACTCATAGTGAATGCCGCAGTACATCTAAGCAAAAAGGACTATTGTAAGCTCATCACATCTGCTTTCTGCTCTATGCAGTGACTGCCCATAAAGTATCAAGTTTAAGGTCTTAGTGGGCACATCTACACAAGATGCCTTAATGCACAGTGGGCTGTTCTACCATGTATTAACATGTCACAGCAAAAAACATGCTAATGCACTAATGTGCAATAGAATTAGTCTACTGTGTATTAAGGGTCACAAAAAAAGTTTGCCTTTGCTATTGCACACTAGCACAGCTACTGTGCCTTTTATCTAGTACCTCATATTAGAGGTACTAAGCTTAATGCACAGAAGCAAAGACATGCCCAATCATTGTCTTTTAAGGCGCACATTCAGCGGCCAGGGACTCAATATCTAACAGGTTGCCTAGAGCTCCAGTATGAAGGCTGTGCTTGATAATTCTGCTTTACTGACACACCAGAACTTTACAGGAAGGAGCAGAGCTCATCAGTGAAGAGACAGAATTTTCTTGGAGGTCAAGGAATGAGCAACAACAGGAACTGAAGACCATCAGGCACCTCAGCAGGTTTCACTATAAATGCATTATTTTAAATGTTGCCCTCTCTAAAGAAGTAACACGTGTACAAACACCCCCCACCCCCCACCCCACTGGAACAAAATATTTCAATACACACATAATTCTACCCCTGAAGAAAGGATGGGAAAAAGAGCAATCTACACATGACAGGTGTTAGTTATATGGATTAAAGTACTGCTTGAATGTGCTCTTGTACTTTTTGTGATAGAGGCAGTATAAGAACAATAGAATAGAATAGAATAGAATAGTACTTTTTGTCTGTCTTTTACCATATGTCTTTGCCTCTAATTTTGAGCATGGTTAAAAATTGGATTAGACTGTCTAGAGAGGTAAAGAATTCTTGGAAGTTTTTAAATAAGGTTAGATGAACACATAGCTGGAATAATTTAAACAGGGCTCTGAGCAGTGGGTGGGACTAAGTGAACTTCAGAGGGACTAAATGACCTTCAAGTCCTATTTTCTTATGATTCTATGATCATATATGGGTATCCAGTTGGAATAATCTGAATCATTTATATGAGTTAATTTTATATCAATAAAGAATGTGTCTGTTTGCAAGATTGGTGCCTTAAAGAAGGAAGGGAATTCAATATTAGTCCAACCCTCATCTTGTGTTAATCATTACAGTTCTATATGACTTAATAGAATTACAATGATTTCTACTAGCTAAGGATCTGGGCCAACATATGTGGATATTAGTAAAGCTCCTGATAATATTGGAATAGCAATAAATATTATAACTCTTTTTCCTCTTACTTTGAATCCCATATAGTCGTGAATTAGAACTGACCCCTTTCTTTTGTACCAGACAACTTTTATTTCTGTTACTTTATCCCAATACTGTACCTTTCAGGGTGAAGTAACACATTACACTTACACTTAAAATGCAAGTGTATATTAAAGCTTGTTAACTCATGCTAAGTGTTCTCTGAGTGTCTCAAAATTATGCCACTTCAGGCAAAGGTCAACTCTGGGCTGTACCAACAAGATTGTGTTAAGGTAATTTCAGTTTGCTCCATAGAGATAAAATGAGCAATTTGCAGACCTTCAGCATCCCAAAATGCACCCCCTCCAGCCCCCCACTCCTCCACCCAGAGTAGGGATAGAACCAAAGGATGCATCCCCATGAGCAGGAACATGCATTTCCCCAGGGACAACTAGCAGTGGCACATATTTGTACCACTGCTAGTTGTCCCTGGGCATGCCCCTGCACATCAACTCTGACCATTTACCTGGGGTCCTGGGGACTGCCCGCGGCTAGTGGTAGCAATACAAACATATGGAGCCTGGCCAGCAGCCAGAGCATGGCTCCGGCTGGCCAGACCCCAGTTTCAGGTCGTGCATGCTGCAGCCACATGTGCCACTACACATTTTTTCTGCTGTTTTTTTTTTTTTTTTACATCAGGATCAAATTAGCAGTTCAGTGAATGTGTGCACAGGCAACATGTGCAATTTGCAGTGTTGCAGACAGGTTTGCAGTGCTGTAAGCTGCATATGCATGCTTGTAGGGACACACCCCAAGTGTCTTGCCTCCTTGCCACACCCTTGCTTGCCAGCTCTCTGGGCATTTGTACATGTTTGCATCACAGCCCTGGGCTCTTTTTAAAAGCACCCAGTGCTGCAGCACGTACAATTGTATAAGCAGTGAAATGTGTGTCAGCACTGAGAAAGTGGCGTTTTAATTCAAGGTGTTTTAGTTTGAAAGAACACTGTCGCCATTTTCTGCACACTGATGTGCATTTCACCGCTTGTACAACTGCACACAGCGCAGCACAGTGCGCATCAGCTTGCGTGTAGAGCAGACTCAATTAATCAAGTCTTCTCCCGCCCACCAGATCTCCAGTGTCGCAGAATGGCAAGGTATGTATATAAATGCCTTCTAGTGGTAAGTCAGAGCTGTGCAGGCAAGAAACTATATTAACTCTTAATGTGTGATTGCTCACAGCTCGTTCTAACTTTAAAACCACTTAAGGCACCGCAGAGTTAGTATGGTCTAACTGTAATATGCAACTTCACCCTGAATAATGTCTCAGAGGAAGACATCCACTCACTTACAGACGGCTCATGGGAAGAAAATAACAGACAGAATCCTGGGTCTAATGCTGACAGAATCAGAGGTTAAGTGGGATTTGTCATTTTATCTCATCTTACAGTGACTGAATTTGTTTTTCTTCCTTTTCATATTATAAAGAGTAAATATAAAACAAGCTCTCGTGCTGGAGTTTGACATTTAGTGTGCGAAGCTTACAAAATAATGCACTAGCAAGGTTTCTATAGACTATTTTAAATAACGGTTTGACAGAGGATTTCAGGGTATGAATACCAAGTAATCTTGATTTTGGTGGTGCCTGTAGATCATTTAATTAGATAGGAAATACTTGGGATGCTAAGCTTAATTGGGGAAGGGCACAACTGATGAATCTGAATAACACAATAACATAGCAGTGTAGTGGTAGAGTATTTCTGGATTTGCTTACTGCATGGCAGTCTATGGCCTTGTTATACAGGAGAGCTAACTAGTTGATCATAATGGTTCCCTCTGGCCTTAAATCTGTGCTTTACAAGTAGATAAATTCAACTTTCCTTATACAGATGAGTGCTTTTTCATTTTAATCAGAGTCATATCTACACCAGGAGCGCAGTATTAGCTGCATTGTAATTACAGAGTAAACAGATTAGTTCTATTTTACAAACCAGACCGCAAGTTATATGGAAATTTGGGATCTGCTATACGTAATTTCTAAGTGTTTTGGAAGCACATACATTTAGTATATAGTTGACCTGGCATTAGTCAGTAAATTTAAATAGAATACTATATTAGTAACCATAATATTTGTGCCGTATACAGAAAAGTGTAACTACTTGCTTTCTTCTACTTAGATTTATGTGCAGGCAATCAGAAACAGATGAAGTTTCTCCAGTATTTAGATTAGACCATGTGTATAGACCAAGGTATGACCCCAGAGTAGACCAATAACTTTCAATATGGAATCTGTCAAGGGAAAACTTCTGGACTGATGATAGGAAAAAAACAACCTGATACAATAATTTCTAGTTTTGTAGCTACTACCTTTTACAAACTGCTGCTAACATTTGACAAATGCACTTTAGCATCAGGGATATAGCAACAACATCTTTTCTGTTTTCTCCTAAGCAAGCAAAGAAATTCAAGCTGTGCTCCTTCCTTTGCAGATTTATTATTGCAGATAACTTTTTCAGGCAGTGGTAATAATTATGGCAGCATGATATGGGAATAATCTACATTTTCATTCTCAAATGGGAACACTCTACTATATTTCTATTCAATGTAAAAATTATAAGCCTTTGATTATTGCCAGATGCTGTAGAAACAGCATTTCTTATTTATCCTATTTTCAGTCTTCAACAAATGAGGCCTATTTTATAGGGATCCAGGAAGATCTATTTTTAAATTGTATTTTAATTGTAAATAAATTTGAAAGGTGCTAGATTGTTGGTCCTAGAGACTGATGTCCTTCAGCTACAGTGTAGTATGGACAAAACAGCAGTAGTACATGCCTCAGCCTGTATCTTTAGGGACAGCCTTTACTGGCAAGGGAATTTCAGTCTCCCAGAGCATTTAATCCTTGGTTTCTTCACTGCAATGATTTGTGTTGATTGTGATGTGATTAAAAACTAAACAAACTATAAGTGCAAGAGAATACTACAAGTTAGTAGGGCTGTGGGAAACAGCACCATTTCGTTTTGACTTCCATTTCACCGTGGGACAGTGTTCTGTTTGAAGTTTCATTTAGTTTTAATGCACTGTTCTGTTTTGTTTTGTTGAAACGGTTTCACTGTTTTGATGCTGTTTCAACGTTTTACCCATAGGCTATTATGGGGAAGCATAAAACTGCCTATAGCTTTGTCATTTTTTGATAGATTTGGATGAAAACAGCAGAGATGGTAGCCTGCCATGTTTCAGGGAGATAGGTGCAGGGGTTTCTGGGAAACTGCACCTCAAGCTGCTGACAAGCAAAACTCATGATGTGTGACTGTGTGCTTATGTTAAGGTGCACCATCACTGGTGCTGGGGCCTCTACACGTCACGGTAGTATGCCCCAATGAGGTCTCCTCCTTCCCTACAGCCTCAGTCTGGTCCACCACTTTAAATGACAACAGGTAATAACTTAGTAAGCAGCACAGTAGCCCCAGCAGCATCTCAGGAAACCAAACAGTCACAGTCAATATCAGAGCAGTCCTTCCTCCCTCTTCCCCCACCTCCCCGTACTTTCTGTTTCCCTGCAGGCAAGCCCAGCTTCAACTCTGACACTTAAAACGTTTTGAAACTTTTGAAATGTTTTGGCTGCCCTCATTTTGTTTTGTGGTTGTTTCAAAGCCCTTAATTTCATTTTGATTTCACTGTTTCAAGCTCGAAACGAGTCGAAACAACGTCAAAATGAAACGGCCAGTGAAATTTCGCACAGCCCTACAAGCTAGGTATAAAACTTCTGTATATGTGGACTTAAAACTTCCCTACATGTTTGGCTCAGTATCTCTCAGTCCATGGTAATAGGTAGATGGCCATTTTAGTTGCTAAATATAAGTCATATTTTTCTCATATAGACATAAAATCACCTGCTGGAAATAGCTTGTGATAGTAGTGTCTCTCCAAACCTTCTTTCTAAATGAGTACTACAGAATTCTATGGTTATGGTAAGGCATTGAACTGTATAATAACATTGCTGTGGTCTTTAGCCTATTTCTGTAGACTACTATATTATTATTATAAGGTCACTTTAACTCTGCTTCATGTAGTATTTTTCCTTCCACCTATGAGACTTCCTGAGGGGACATTACCAACTTGTATTAACCATGACAAACATTGCATCTTTATTTTTTTCTCATCTTGCTTCCTTCTCACTGGGTGATTTTTTTTTCTTTTGTTTGGTTAACTTGTAATCTAGAGTAACTCAGTGTTGTATGAATATTTGTAGCTTGGTATTTTTGCTCTGAGGTATATCCAGTATTCAGTGCAAGCCTTTAGTATAACTAAAACTGCTCTTAACTTGTCTCTCTCTTGAAAGTAACTTATATTTATTCAAGATAGAAATGTGGTTCATAGTTACCTACTGTATTGGAGATGGTGCAGGGTATTAATTACTGCTTCAGTTTTTAAGAGAAAAATGTAAATTTTATAAATCATGACATTTTCATTGTGATTTTTCGAGAACTGTAGCAGTTTTACTTTGTCACTGGTCTGTTTCTTTTTTCTTTTCTATGTTCTTTTCTTTCCTATATTCTTCTATCATGTATATTGTTACCTTTACAAGATGGGTTTTTATCAGTTGCTAAGAGGACATGCTTTGTCAATGCAGTGAGAACAATGATAAACTTTAGCATTTATATAGCATTTTACCAGATCAAAGCCCTTTTCCCTCATTGAATAATTAATCCTCATAACACTTCTGAGGTATAATAGAGGAGAAATAACATCTACATTTTTAAGATGAGGAAACTGAAACAAGTGATGAAACGATTTGCCCAAAGCCACACAGAAATTCAGTGGCAAAGCCAAGGCTAAAAATTGGATTGTGAAAGGGAACCCACAAGCTATTTTCTCTACACAATGCTGTCTCTTGTAAAAATCTAAGCCAAAGATGAAGGACATTAACTGAAGTCATTAATATCTAATTTTGGGACATTACAAGTAAAAAAAATAGTGAAAAAACTGGCCTAGCCTTCTTACCGAACTACTGGAAAAGTATCTTGTGCATTTGTAGATTATAAAGACTATAATACTCACAATACTCTAAGTTTTCAAATTGGGAGTTAATAATGTCCATTTGAAAGCCAGGGAATTGCTCTGGTCTCCTATAGGTCTTTAAAATGTTGTCTTCATCTGAAGAGTGAAAGAAGAACAAAACCAATGATATTCTTTATCTCTAACCTAAGGATTCTTGAAAAAAACGTGATAGAAAGACTCCATCTTCCTTATAATTCTTAACATAGGGAATTATAAAACAGGGGAAGCCACCTTTTGTTTTAAACTCGACTAATTACTTTACTTTTTAATGATATTGAGTCAGTTGAGCTTTTTGCACGCCCAAATTAAAGTATCCTGAACCCTCTATATGAAATACAGACCCCTCAGTGACTTTTTTTTAATTGCTCAAATCTTTCTGTCAAGTGAAACACTCTTCTATCCATATGGTAGTCTCGCTGGTCTGAACTATGGAGTCTTTCGGCTGTTCTACCTACTTCAAAAACATCTTTTCTCACTCCAATAGCAGAAGCTGCTCCTACTAACTATCCACTTTCCATTTTCACTCAGATTCTTCATGGTCCTTTTCTATTATGGGTTCCCTAACTGAAACACTTGCAACTTCTCCTTCATTGAGTATTTCCCCAACACACTTCTTACTCCATTGGTCATTGCCGTAAGACCACAGTAGGGGACTTTTACACTGTGGACATTTTGAACACTAAGGGCATATACAAGTGTTACATTTCTATTTTCCTAACCAAGATTATGACAATCTAAATGGCCTGGCATGTGAACATTCATACGTTGCCCTAAAAATGGAGCACCCAATCTAAAGTTAGTTCACCTCATAGATGAACTAACTTTAGATCAATAAAGGGTTAACCTATCCAGGGGTCAAAAATCCCTCCACATTGCTCCCTTGAAGTGAAGAGAACAGTGGAACATGCAGTATGTGGCACCACAGATACGTCTATGGTGCCACATCCTGCACAGCCACACTTGTCTGGATGCAGCCTATAGGCACATGCCCACAAGCATGCATGTGAGGTTTGTAGCATCTCAAAGCCATTTGAGGTGCTGCAGACCACACATGGTGCGCACACACCCATTAGTCATGCTATTAATTTGCAGTGTGGTGGGGGGGGTTGTTTGTTTTTGTTTTTTTTTTTTGGGGGGGGGGGTTACACCAGTAGATCCCAGTGTAAAAAAAAACAAAAAACCACTAAAAAAAAGCAGCCTGATGCACATGGCAGCAGAATACGCCACCAGAAACAAGACCCTGGCTGGCCAGAGCCAACCTACTTTGCCTGCTTTGTAATTACCTTGCTCCAGAAACAGCCTCCCCTGAAAGCAACAATTCAGGATGTCTCCCATACATTCACAGCCACTGTCTAACTCTAGAAGGCATTAAGATGCTGACTGTGCAGTATCTCGTTACTACTGAGCAGTAGCGCTGCATGGCGTGAAGTGTAGTAACAAGCTGCTGTGCACTCAGAGTCACCAAAAAGCCATTTGGGGAGCTACTGTGCAGTAACTCCAGTAACAACTGCACAGTCAGTGTCTCGTGTAGACACAGCCTCTGTCATTTCCCTGAAAGACTAGACTGCCATGTCCAAAGTTAGCTGTCACAAATGTTGGCTCTGGATTTAGGACCCAGAGGGTGCTCCCTCAGACTGACCACAACCTTTCCATTTGATAATAGGCAAATTTATTTACACACAGTGATAACAGAAAAGAAAAAATGCAAACAATCAAGCAATTCTATATACCTACCAATTCCTAGGGCTCTCATCAGAGTCAATGTACATAATGGAAATGCTTAAAAAAGATTTTGTAACTACACAGAGCTTACAAAGATTGTCTAATGGTCAGGAAAGGGGCAGCATATCTGAGCTAGAAAAAAGGAAGAACTCCCTTCTTTTTCCCAGATACCTTACACTGAAGAGTCATCACTGCTGCACACCTCCCTATCCTATTTTTATGAGTTTTCTTAAAAAAGGAGTTTTACAGACTTGGGATTTGGAAATTTAGATAAGCTCCCAGTGTTAATCTCCAAACTTTCAGAGGCTCACTAATCACCAGTATTATTAAAACAGGTTTCATATTTAAGAGTGTCAGCTAATGTAATGTAATCCCGTTAATGTAAGAAACGTTCCATTAATCCTGCCACTGTGCAGTATGGGGTGCAATTAAGTAAAAATAGGGAACGTTGGCTTTCTGGGACATCAAAAACAGAGCTGCCAAATGAGACCAAGAAAAAGATGAAGAGAAAGCGTGTAATGAATTGTAGGACACACACAAAGTACATTGTTAAAAGTTAAGTTTACATTTTTTCCACTTTTTTTTAAAGCGCGCCTCATAAAAATGGTATTTGTTGGCAAAAAAGTCATATTTCCTTCTATTTATGCGAATCATTGCTAGGCTCACATTTATGGTTCAGTGTTGTGTTTCCAACTTTCCAATCTAGCACAGTCCCCTGCAGCAAGAAAAAAATTGTGAAATTTACATATTGTGCTTATGAATTAGGATAGCTGTCTTAGAAATACTCAGGGGAGCTAGGAGTCATGAGCGCACACACATACAGTATAGTAAGGATTCTAATCTAAACTATCTGTTCTCCACTTTTATATAATTTTTTCTGCTTTCAGTTAAGACATCTTATTAAACAGCATTCAAATATGTGAAAGCAAAGATAGAGTCTGACAGAATTTCAACAGGTGATGTGCATTCATACAGTCCTGTCTATATCACTTCTTAATTAGCAACCAACATGCAATGAACAGATTGTACAGTGCACCACACCAGCCTGGTTCTTCCCCTTACTCTTTATGCATATTCAATGTGTTTAAAAGATCCCCTGCCAAGCAGGACTTTTCTCTTCCCACCTCCCTGAAAAAAGCCATGGCCACCAAGTAAATGCCACTTCACGTATCACTTTGCCTGCAGCAGCTGGCATTACCAAGCAGCAGAAAGGACATTTTAATCTACTATTTAATGCATTTTTCCCTACCTGGGATATGAAGCCAAATTGCTGTTAGCAAAAAATGCCTTAGTCATTAACTGAAAGTACATTTTTAAAAGCATTCCATTACTCCCCCAGTGGGAAATTTCTGACTTTATTAGCATTTTGAATCAGTCGTACCTGAGTGCTAAAATCCTAGCGGACAAAGAGTTTGCTATTTTCCATAGACTTTCTTTGCAGAGTCTTCCATGTGTTCAAGTGAACAAAGAAGAAAAATTCCCATAAGGGTCAATACATGAGAGTAAGCTTCACTTAGCTCTGAAATCACCATTAAAATCATTATGCTTACTTTATTATTCTTCCCTCATAAGCTCAACAAAATAGGAGTGATGCTTCCATACTACAATTGAGATGAACAAGATAAACATTCTTCACAAGCAGTTAACTTTTCATCAATTCATACATTTTTTCCCTCATTTGAACAGAAAGGTCAAATCTGGCAGCCTTTGGTACTGAGGGAAAAATTCTACTGAAATCAACAGGACTTTTTTCTTGAGTTGCAACATTACGATTTGACCTAAGATATACTATTTCATGTTTATAACTCCACAAATTGGAATTATATTCCAATGTATTTCCAGTACATAACTCATTAAAAATGTATTTTCATATTAAAAAAAGATGAGAGAAATAGCTCAGAAAAAGTAAGACTATATAGGAACCTTAGAGAGTAAATCAAAGTTATTCAAAGTTAGTTTAGTTCCAATTAAATAACACCCACACACAAACTCTCAACAGTCTCTCAAGCATTCAGTATCACATTAGGTCATGGACTTATTAGGTTATTTATTAGGCTATTATTACCTAATAACCTAATAACACACACAACAATTACAATAACAAAATGACATGGGCTGAACAAGAATCAGTCATTTTGATAATTTTGATTATAAATTGTATCTTTTCACTCATCCTAAATCTGCTTTAGTAATTTCTTTGGGTTACAGCTTGTATTTTCCTATAAGCATGGATTGTGCTCAGCACTATTCTAGTGCTACTTGCTACTTTGGAACTGAAGAAAGAGTCAGAGAAGAAGAGGGAGTTCAGAGTGGCATCAATGGTTTAAGAACAGTGTCAGCAACGTACTGCCCATGGGCCAGATCCAGCCCATGAAGAAGTCTAATCCAGCCTGTGAAGGTCTGATCTCTCACAAGGGTTCAGTGGTACAAAGCTTCACTATGCTGTCCATACCTTCCACAGTGCTTCCCTCCACTGTGAGCCTGCTGCTCCGTCACTCTTCACTTCCCACACTGTAGAGGGGTTGGAAATCTACAGTAACAGTGAATTCAGGCAGCTGGCCACTGGAGTGAGGAGACTTCTGGCCCGTAAGCTCTGGACCGTTTAAGAACATTAACTTGGATGACCCCGTTTGCAAACAACCTCTAGATCCTTGGCCTACAATAATTGCCAACTCAAAATATTCAGAAGCGTGTGTGTGCGCACGCGTGTGTATTCTAGACTCTCAATTCCAGAAAAACTGACTGCAGGGGATGCACATGGAGTCAAATCTGATCATTTTTACTGTCTGCCAAACTTTCGGGCAATAACTGATAACCAGGAAATCCACAGATACAGACACATGTTGAGAAATTCAAAAAAATAGTAAGCAGGATACCAGGAACTTGAATGGGGTAATGAACAGAATCATTTCTGACAGCAACAATGAACAATGCTATGCAAATCTTAATTACTTTATTAGGTACTTAGAAACCAAGGTGACAGGTACCTTATAAATCCCTTAGATAGGAGGTAAATTATTCATGTGTGATTCCATAGATGGAATTTTAAAATGTAAGGATTTCTAAGAATAAGGTTTTTAACCTCAGAATCTGTGTGAAAGGATCTCTGTATATCTGTGTCTACGAATATAAAAATATTTATTAGTACTTGTAAGTAAAGCATTGTGCATACACCAATGAAACCTCCAGTAAATTTATTTCACACTATACACAATCAGTATATATATATTGCACAGGATGGTATCATATCTGTTCCCCAGTTTTGTGAGAACAGATATAGAACAGCCTTTAATTTTTGAGAAATACAAATCTATCTGTGTATATCTAATATAGCTATCTGAATTACATACCTGAGTTATTACATCATTCAGCATTTACGCAAACTTTTCCAAATCAGATGAGGTGGATGACTGTATGTTTGGACAAGACAAATCTGAATTTAAGAGTTAATATTTTATAACAGGATTGGTCAAATGGATGTGATTTAAAAAAAAATCACCAATACAAATGAGAGAGAATTCCAGCAATGCAAGTACTTCTAAGCACCAAATAAATAAATAAATAAGATTCTTAGAGCAAAAAAGAATTCTTCTTAAGCTGAAATATACTACACAGCCAAATGCAAATATTATAGGATTTCCATTCATGCACTGCATTTACATTAAAAAGAAGGAATTAAATACTTTCTAGACTAGTTCTTCACTTTGATATACAGTAAAATCATACTCTAAGCCTTTTAATTTGTCATTTTGACATGCTGCTATGAAGTCAAATGTAAATATAGGTTCAAAAGCTGGTAGCCTTCCTTATAATACAATTCTTTAAAACAACTGGAAAAAAAATTAAAGGAACTGGGAAGTAACCTTGCTAAATGAAGGGGTTCTAAACAAAATAACAAAGACTGAGCTTCCAGAAGCTATTAGAGCTTCCCAGGATAACAGAGTATTCTTGAAGGTACTATGGGGAAGGACAAGTCCTGGCTGTCCTGCCTCTTGACAGAGGAAATAAATCACCCTGCACACTTGAGGATACCTTTCCAGGCTGCATGCTGGGAACTTCATTACACAAGCTGTGCCACATATTACTATGCATATTGCCACTGATTGGACATAGACTCAAATCCGTAGCCTATTTCTGTCATAGTCTTAGGGGGAAGGAATCTGTTTTCTGCTTAGACAGATACAGGCTTGGAAAGGAAAGGGGAAGGAAAAGACATTGAACAGCCAGGAGCTCTCACTCCATAGAAAAAGATCCCCTTGACTAATGATATGTCTAATCTACACTAACCCTGCCTCACGGTGCATGAAATACAGTCATATTGTCATGGTTTTCATATCCCCTTTGATCTTAATGCAATTGTTGTCAAAGTGAACAGCTTCTCACAGGAATCCTTGCTTCATTAGGAAGATAGAAAGTCCTTCCTCCCAGAAGGGTTTCTAGTGTGTCTTTGTTTTCATGTTGTAAGTTTATAGGGCTGCTGCATGCATGACAATAACTACATTAAATATGTTAAAATACATTTGCAAATAAAGAGTTCATTTGTGTTGTTTCTGCTTAGAAGAGACAATTTGAAATCTAATCTAATTAGGAGGCATTGGGTCAAATGGAGAGTACATGAATGGTGAAAATTACAGTGAGGTAAGGCAGTGTTACATATGCAGCAAGACAAATCAACCAACGTGAGGCCGTAAGAAGAAGGTGTACCTTGTTTGTCTTTTACTTGCTACCCTTTTTACAGCCCCACTATTCTGCATCAAAGTCAAAGCTAGACTTGAGTTACTAATGTGCAATTTGCACCATTTGTTTAATGACCACTGATTTTGGTCCATTCTGTTAATGAAAAGAACTGTAAACGTCTGTCTCATAATCTACTGGCTGGAAACACAGTAGTTGCAATAGTGTCATTTTTGAAGTCACAACATAAAATTAATGAACCAAGTGAAACAAAATTAATGAAGACAACCATTAGCAAGCATCCTGTAGACTGAGCACACAAATACATTAGAGGTGAGATTTTAATATTTCAGAATTTATTGGGAGGGGGAATACATGGTCACTAAAACATTCTATTTTGTTCTCACTGTATATATATTTAAAAAAGCCTTCTCACTCAAAACCCCCCCTTTCCCATCCCTCCATCTGAATATAAACTATGTCATGTAATGCACAAGTGGTCCACCTCCCCCCAGTAACTGACAACATAAATTCCCTTTTACTTGAACCCTCATTTGTCTAGCTAAATTCATTAGTCCTCACTACATTTAGATAAACAGGATTATACAGTACAAAGACATGAGCAGTGCTTTTGTCACTTTATGTAACAGTCTAAGTACAGACAAAAGATGGATTATAAGTATGTACGCTTGTTTATTTGACTAAATAATTCTTCAGGTTTCCTTAAAACGTGCATTGATTTCTGGTAAAAGAGAAAAAGGAACATATCACTACCAGGTATGGAGTACTACTACCAGTTAAGTTAAAGTGAGTACACTTTGAGCACCAACTGGTTAGTAATATGAGTGTGTCAACCTCATTTACATTTACTTAACTTGCAATATTAACTCATGCAAATATTTTTTTTCATGAATCAACAAATTTGATGTGTGTTGTATACCTATTGTGCAGTATATTTTCACTGCATGTATCTGAACGTCTGATAAACAGGAAATGTAAATAACAATGGAACAAATAGAAGGAAGAAAGATATTGTAAAAGCTACTGGATCTGTCTAAACAGGATCAATTTAATAAAGGTAAAGTGTCTGTCCTCATGTTGTCAATCAGCAATGAATCATGATGTGTTATCATGTAAATATGATTCATTGTGGTTTTAGGTGGTGATCGCTCATGACTCAGCCATGAAATTATTCTGAAAGTAACACAGTTGATCATGAGCACTGAATGAGATGACAACAATTTGTGCTATGGATGGCATTTAAGAGTCTTGTCGAAAAATAATTTAGGGAAAAAAAGTCATACAGCAGAAATGCAAAATCTGTATTTACGAACTACTTCAGCTTATATCTGCTGGTATTCCCATATAAACAGTACATTTAAAATTGGGAGAATATTTTCTACTTGGAGTTTGGGATTTGTTGTATAATTCTTATGAGCTGTGATGGCCATTATCTTCTGAAATCTACCTCCTGTCCTTGTTTGCCATAATGTAGAATAACATATAGGCAAAGTACAGGCTTTATACTTTTACCAGTATAAATGCTCAGAAACTGGTCTATACCCATAACAGAACAGAAGTTCAGCACATCATAGACTAGTTTAAAAATGGTGGAACTTGGTCTAAGATTTGCCCTCCTCAACAAAGGGCAAAAATGTGTTCTGATCACTACTGATCTAAACTACGCCACTTGCAAAAAACTGCACAACTTAGATCAATTCTGCCCAGTTTTACATTTCAGGGCAATTTTTACACAAAAATGTTGATGCTCCACTATAACTAAATTAGAATAAATTCTATAATTCTAATGGATTTCTTCTATGACAACTCCCTTTTCACGGTGCCTTGTAGAAAACTGTAGAGCATTTTTTTGTTTTTCTTCAAGGAAATGATCACTGCTACCAGTAGCATTCTTTACAGTTTGCAATAGCAATTATCTGCTCCAGTCCCCTGCTTACCTTAATTAATGTCTAATTTGTTAAAGAAAGAAATGTCTTCCACTTTACTGTGAAGTAACAAACAAGCTAGCTAGCAACTACTGCTGATGGAACAGCTTTGAAATTATTCATTAGTGGCGTGAAGACAATATATGAGCTAAGTTTATAAAAAGATAACATTTAACCATTGCAGATGATAAGAAACATTTTTTGCATGTTCATCCTTTGAAAAAACTGTATGTAACCACATCATTATATATTATGTAAATATGCACCACACATGTATCTTCTCTCTAAACCACATCTTTGTAACACCAGATGATGTGATATGGGCTAAAGTTCCAATCATGAGATAACTTGCATAACTCACTAATGAGAAATATGGCTGAACCCAACTCATGCTGAGAAAAATCTTTATGCTACCCTATACCATTATGGTTTTGTTTTGTTTTTTTTACACTAGTAACACTAGAAAACTTCTGTTGTTTTGAGATTATAAATGTGTTTTTGCTTGGCCAGATAGTAAACTCATCTTAACAGTTCTCCATTTAAGTCTGTTAAGCTGAGAAAATCTTTAAAAATGGAAGAAAGCTTTTATGTGCATGTGTTTAGATCATCTCCTTAAACCTTATTGATACCACTGAATTAGATGGGAGTTTTGCAGGAGTTTATGGCCTCATCCAAAGAATTTACAAGGTAAGTACCACACTGCCAGGTTCTGTAGTCACCTCAGGACTATTCAGAACACTCTTGCACTAAGGGGAGCCACTTAGACAATAAGAAATGCTCCACACAAGAGTGTGTCAGAATACGCCCCCTTCTGAAAGTTAGACAGCTAACTCAGGGCTGCTGGAGGGTGCCTCTACCCACTAACAAGCCAAAGGCTATATCCCATTCAACCCACATACATTTTTTGAAAGAACTAAGTAGGGTTCATTCTGTTAAAAACACAGGTGGAGAGGGAGGTAGTGATAATGGGAAAAGTATCTGGGAGTGGGTGGGAGGACTAGAAATGGCTAGGTGAAGAGACTCGGACTAAAATTAGAGGAAGCGTAGATGAGGGCAGACTCCTATTTAAGTTTACGTGCCTAAATGGCACATCCACAGCCATGTAACTGCTGTTTTTGGCACTTATGCATAGTCTGTGATTCAGCTCTGGGTGTCCACAGATACTGATCTCCCACAGGCTCAGTAATGCTGCACTCTGGCTGCACAGACCCACAGTATTGTATGCATCTCCAGGTATGCAGGTAAATCCTGAAATTATAGCCAGGCAACAAAACATGACTAGTTTGTGGGGATGGAGGGACAAGAAAGAGGAACCATGTATGTTTTAGTCCAATAGCTTAGTGGTTAGGGCAGCTGTCCAGTGAGCATCCCATTCCATCCATATAAGATATGAAGACAAGAAGATAAGAGAAGAATAAAAATGAATGCCATACTGGGTTAGACCTCAGATCCACTTGGCTTGATATCCCATATGTCACAGTGGCAGATGGATGCTAAGGGGAAGAGGGGGCCTATTCAGACTGATCTGTTCTCTGCCTCTCTTCCTTCACAGCTAGCAGTAGAGGCCCAGGGACTCCTAATTAAGTAGGCCAGAACCTTTAACTACCACATTTATAACTAAATGAGAGACCAATCCTGGATGTATTTGTCCAATCCTCTTTTGAAAATGGTTAAGTTATCAGCTTCTGTCCCATCAGAAATAAAGCCTTAGGCTAGAACCCAGGCATCATACAGGGCAGCACTATCACACTGAGCCACACATCGCTTCTTTTTGGCCCTACACATTCCCTTCTTCTGCCTGCCCAGGGGATCAGCCTTAAGGACTGGAGAGGGGTGTGGATGATGCCAAGCCCATGATGTGGTGATTACAACACTGTGCTGGAAAGCAGGAGATGAGCATTCAAACTTCCTTGCAGGAGGCTCCCACTCCCCAGGGCAAATGCCATAGCTTCTAAAGCTATTAGAAGGGTCACCTTCCTTTCTTTTGGAAGCATATTTTGGCCCATGACAAAACAGGTTCCAAAGCTGGACATGATTGCCATTGAGGCATGTAAAATTAAAGTAATATTCTGTCCTGCAAGCATGGAGATGAAAAATCCAGAGACAGAGATTATGAATGGCAGGGAAATGATAATTGGATGAGATAATGAGCCTGTATTGTAAGGACTGCAATCATTAAGAGAACAGAACAGGACTGGGATAATAAAGGGACAGGTCTGGAACAGCAGCAGGTTAGAATAGGACAGGACAGAATGACTCAAGATGACTAAAGATTCTTCCGATGAAAAGTGGTTTCAACAAGACAACACATGAACAAATACCAGGGTTGGACTTGGGCTTGGGGCTTTTTTGGGTGTTTGTTGTTTTTTTAGGGAGGAGGTTTTCTTCTTTTAAAAACATGGAATTTTACACACAAAAGAAAAACTGTGGGGTAAAATGCATTATTAAAATACATTATTATTAAGTCAAGTACCCCAAAGTTAGGAAATGCCAGAATTAAAGCTTAATTTGTCCTCCTTGAGTATGTATTATAATATAGTCTTTATCTTTAACTGCACGATCACATACATTTTTCCATTGTTAATGCACAGAAGAAACAAACACACATCTTTGAAAGCATAATAATCTTCTTTTGATAGAGTTTACTTTGTTTGTAATGCGAAAGTACAATACTG
>NW_005842083.1:885374-899805 GCF_000455745.1 Alligator sinensis | reverse complement strand
GCTGAACCTGTACCATTGGAAGTTATGGAAGCCTTGCCAACAAAGGGCTTGATCCTGCACACCTAGCAAAATCACAGATGTTATATTTGGAATCATTGTATATACATGTATAGCATATTTCACAAATTCAAACATATAAGGAATGGTGTAGAATGATGTATTTAAGCTTCCTTCTATGCTAACAGGAAGCTGCGATGAGACAGAATTTAATCAACACTAAAACATTCCTGAGCTACATATTATTTAGATCATTTCTTTCTGATAAGAGGTAGTAGTCATACTATATTATGAAAATTCAATAATTATTTTAGCTAAGCAGTACCATGCTATCACCAGCATAGTGCATTGATCTAACAGCTATGAATAATAGATAGGTCTAGAAAGACTAGAGTGGTATCTTTCAACACATTGCTCAAAGAGCTTTTTCCTTTTCCATTACTCATGTAAGTGTTCACCTCCTCCCATTTTCAACTTTAAGTACCTCTCAGA
Source organism: Alligator sinensis (assembly GCF_000455745.1). Taxonomy (NCBI): domain Eukaryota; kingdom Metazoa; phylum Chordata; order Crocodylia; family Alligatoridae; genus Alligator; species Alligator sinensis. Next base: position 899,316 of record NW_005842083.1, on the reverse strand, counting down.
CTTTCATAAGGACTAAGCACTTGAGACAAAAAAGGGGAGGGGGGAATCAAATGAATAGAAACCTCTACAACTACTAAATTTAAAAACTGCACTTAGGTTTGGGGTCTTCTACATGACCGTGCAACATTATAACCTATCAGCAATCACTTCTTACAAGCTAGACAATAGGAATGTTTGAAAATGTTCTGATGATCCTGAATTTCTGAAAATGCTGTTGCAATTAAATTAAGGCATGGTATGGTACTACGTCATTTTTATAAACTTGTTTAACAAAACAAAGCATCGAAACATTTCATTAAGGTCAAAATATTTCATTTCAACTCTATCAAAACATTTCATTTTGTTAAGGTCAAAAAACTTTCTTTCAATAAGATCGAAGCCCTTCATTTCAACAAGAGCATTTCAATTCTAATCTTGTATTAGGATATCAAAATCAAATCAATACATTTGTAATGATAAACTTCAGTCTTATCAATACAAAGTTTCTTGATATGATAGCTTTGCTATTTCTGAAGAAAAACTGCAGTGCTCTCCAAAACAGACTCTTTGGACACTTAATTTTGGGGGAAGTTTGCACATACCTCCTTACTCTAGATCAAAAGAATTCTGAAACATGCAGTTTCTTATGGACCAAATGGCAGCATCAATTGCTCTCCTAAACAGTGTGGACCAAGGGTATAACCAGCCAGTACTGGGCTCTGAGCAGGACTGCCCCCTCTCCTCCACTCCCACCCCTCACCCTGCATCTTCCCTGCTCTGGCTCTGGCTCCAGTAGCAGGGAGGTCATAGTAGCAATGATAGCAAAAGAGCAGTAGCCAGTTTCACTGCTCCTGAGAGAGATGTCACTTTTTTTGTTGCTGTCAAGCAGCCAAGAACACATTTTCAGTGGCAAAAAATGGGGGTGACATTTCCCTCTCCAGCACCATACTCCTGCTGGAGCTGCAGCCAGAGCCCCTTCAGGGAAGGTGTAGGGTGTGGGGGAAGAAAAGGGAGGTTGGGGGTGTAAGGTGCCTCCATAGCTCCATTCAGGTGCCCCCCACCGCTCCTTAGGCACTGCCTGGGCTCATGCCCAGCTCACCCACCCATTGTTATACTACTGGTGTAGTGTCTCATCATCAGTACTTAGAAGCCAAAGAGGCCCTTGTGTATGGAAGGACCCTTCAAGTTGCTCAGGACCCACCATTTGAGCCTATAGATCTTTTATTGAAGGGTGGGTATAAGTTGCAGTCTGTAAATAAATTTGCATTGTTCCTTTATAGGCCTCGTGTAGAAAGAGGATAATAAAGCCCCCAGGAATCTTTGAAGCAGCCATTATCTGAAACAGCCCTATCAACATTGTTTCATCAGAGCTGTGCCATCAGAGATTGTTTATGCAGGGGACCATGGGACACATATCACACAGTAAAGCACATGGTCCTGGATTACTGTGATCCATAGATTTGTGACCCTGAACTTTGGGACCCTGTTTTTGAAAGGCAGAGTGATTTTTGTTTTTCTAGAGTCATGGCTACATAGAACAGGGGCAGATGCTACTCTTCAGCTCACTCACCACCCCCTGCTTTTATGCTTAACTAAAGCCGAAATCCTAGCTGTTGCTGAAAACTAGATCCCATTGGTGAATCTATGATTCTGAAAAGAGCTAAAGAGTCTTTATGTATGTGAAATAAGAAAAGAGAGACCAGGAGAAGCTAGCACATATAAATATTTCCCTAAGAATGGTTAGCTTGGTTAGTTGAGCATTAAGACCATTAAGAAGCAGAGACAATTGTTAACAGCTCAGGCATAAAGATCAATGACCTATGAAGTTAACTGACTCCCTCAGCTGCCTGAGTAGTAATGCAAGAGCAAATGCAATGTAGAGCAGAAATCAAACCAGAATGCTTCTACTCTAATGAGAAAATCAGCTCCCCTCCTAAAATGCACATACTCCAATTTTGTGGGGCTGATTTTTGCGGGAAAGGTAGGTTTTATATGTGAGAAAACACTTTATTCCAAAAAGGAACAAAACCCTCATCTTTCACCCACTTTTTCTGATCGAAATATTGGGGGCAAATCTTTTTAAAGAGAAATTCCATGGAACAGATATTTTTGTCTGTGTAACAACTTACATGCTATTGAATATTTTCAAACATTAATTGCTGATCCTTCAATACAGTCCATAAATGGTTCCGTATGTTTTCTCCTGGTCCTGTATTTTATAAGTCACTCCATCTCAATTGATGCAGTCTGAGTAAAATGATCCTTTTTTCAGGGAATACAAGCGTTATATAGAGGTTTACAAAAGACCATAGGCTGGATCCTCTACAGGAATAAACTGGCAGACCTCCAGTGAAACTGTGTCACTTTGCACCAGCTAAGGATCTGTCTAAAGTGGTAATCCCTACTCATTCCTGGCGTTTTGCATACCCATCTTCCACCTAACAGAAGAACAATCAGCTCAACCTCTTCAGTGTGAAACTTTCAAACACTTCTCTGTGATGTCCAGATGGGATTATAAAACTATATTTGTCTCATTTAAAGAAACTTCCATCCAATTTCCCTATGTTTCTTGTTGGCTTGGAAATATGTATATTTTTTAACCCTTTAAAAAGACATAGGTCAGTTTGTTCTGATTTGTCCAAAAATAATACGGACCAGGGGAAATCAAGCTCTCTCTGCATTTACTGAAGTTATATATAACCTATCCCATCCCTCTGAGATGAGTAGTAATGCTTCATACTGTAAGTGAAACAAGCATTTTTAAAGAATTGTTGATGATTCATTCTATGTAAATGCAGCAATGACACAATATGATGTAGGAAAGGCACAGCACCTCTCAGAGCGTCACTGCAACCAGACATCAAAGATAATGATACTAAACAAAATTGTTGCTTTCATTCTCAAACTAATCTGCCTGATTTTTGTTCAGCTCCCTTGTTCTTCCCAGAATTATTCATGAGGGGATGGGAAAGGATCACAATAAGTGAATGTTTTTCCTACTGCCTGCAAGACAGTTGGAAATGTTAAGAGCATCAGTGCTAGCAAATCACAAATTTGGTACATCTACTAACTTGAAAAGTAGCAGTTAGGTGGTTTACAATAGTCACCCTATTTGCATCATGAACACATCACGACCCCTATTATATTGAAATTGTTCTTGCTCAAACATCCTACACAAATGAAAGTGTTGAAAGACAATAGTGATAATAAATATATATTCTTACCACCAATATGTGATCTTCCCTGAGTTTAATGAATATTTTTCCATAGCCTTGTCATAATAAATGTGTGTTTCAATATGATGTTTCTCTTCTCATTGCTAGGGACTGTTGGTAGATATATTTATTTCATTTTTCAACTAAGTAATTAATATTGCTCCCATTTCTACCCTAATAATATTACTGCCTATACAGATTTAGTCAGTTCCAATGGAGGTTGCTGTGACTCATCACATAATTAAGCAGGAGGTGGCCCAACCTTTAGTGTGAGTTAATAATTAGAGGTTGCTATTACAAAGAAAATGAGTACATATAGATACACATGTACACACAATTCTTAACTTTGTAAGTGTAGAACTCTCTCTGGACAGCTCTCTAAATTTATTAGGGGAGGTCAACAGGGAATAGGTGACGTGCCGTTTACTAGGGCGCCCCAGGGAGTGACTAGGAATAATGGGTGTAAACTAGTTGACAGTGGATTTAGGTTAGTTATTAGGAAGAAATTTTTCACAGTAAGGGTGGCCAGAATCTGGAATGGGCTTCCAAGAGAGGTGGTGCTATCACCTAGCTTGGATGTCTTCAAGAAGAGGCTAGATAGTCACCTGGCTGGGGTCATCTGACCTCGGTCCTCTTTCCTGCCAGGGGCAGGGGGTCAGACACGATGATCCTTTGTGGTCCCTTTTGACTCTACAATCTATGAGTCGAACCTGATTTTCTACCACCATAAACTTTACACAATCATTTACCTTGTGCATAGCGATGCAACACATTATCATTTCACATAAGTGAATGTTTAAATAATGTGTAGGGGAATAGAGAATTGGGAAAAAATAAGCAATTATTTTTACATTAATTTGTTATTTCATTTTTCATATCGATGTCCATTTTTTCCCGAGAGACCACCGTGCTTAGTGATCACTAAAGCAGCTTTCAACATTTGTTTGATGCCTTGTGTTCATAGTCCAGAGTTGTATTTGACAGTATAATGATTGCCTGCAACAAAGAGCAAGTCTAGCTCAGGTCTAGCTGAAATCTTCAGTCTACAGCTATGTCTCCTCCATATGAGCAGGAAGCTATAAGCATTGTATCACCTATTTTTTTGCAAGTCCACCCTGCAACAAAAAAATACTCAAAGATCTCTGCTCCAAGCAACAGATGGTAAGTAGGTATTCTGCGACTGGCATTTTAGAAGTCCTACAAGATATTTGAACCACATTGGTGATAAGAGATTCTGTTTAGCATCATCAAACCAGCTCTGTAAACAGGTGGTAGCTCAGTCCCTGATTAAGTGGGTAACATAGATAATTTTCAAGAAATGTGATGTAACAAGTTACCATGTGAACAATACCCCACAGCCTCTTCCTGCATTAATGTAAGTTGAAAAGAATTGTCTCTGCATTTCTAGGTAGTTCACGTTCAGTAAAATGGACCAAATTGTCAGCTACCGCAACTCAAAATAACTTTGTTCGGATTACCTTGATTTTTAGTAATTTGTGTTACTTTGATCATATAAAAATTAAGATAAAGATTTATCCTTGATAAACAGGACTGAAGTATATCCTTCAAAGCCCATCATCACTTATGAATTCATTTTTTAATGTGATACCCATCAAAGAAAACACTAACCAAAATTACAAGTTATCTGAGAGGATATTCATCAACAAATAAAATAAGGAACTGAACTTCAGCAAGGTTTAGTCAGAGATGTATAGTTATACTTGGATATTTGATCTCAGTTACCAACAATGAACTGCTGTGTGTGAGCTCAAAGCCTGCCAGGTAAAACAGAAAAGTGAAACAATAGCAGTCAGTAGAGTACTCATCTGAGAAAAACTGGCAGTCTTGCAGGGAATAAATTTGTAAGGGGATTGAAATAATAGTATTATAAAAGACTTTGAAACTAGCAGTTTCACCACATAGGTAATGGCATCTGCTACATATGATACTGATACATCAGAAAAAAGCAAACTTTCAGCTGTGATTTTATAATGATCAGAGGACAAGACGGAGTACTTTGGCAACAGCGATACAAAAACTCCAACCTCTGCTCCCATATCCCTTAAGGGTATTCTTCAGGATCTCCTTTTACAGCTGAAATTCTGTCCAATATTTTACAGCTAATGAGTTGGCAATTCCAGCTTGGATGTAGCTCCACAATTTTTGAGCCAGCAGTGGACTGTGGATGCTGAGCTTCACAGCAGAACATTGAAGACCTGGAAATTTTAGTAAAATAGGCTCTGCAAATCCTTGACCTTGTCATTATGCAGAAATTGGATCCCCATCCTCTTGAATTCCTAGAATCTTAACCAGAATGCTACTCAAGGGCTGGCTCTTAAGGAATCACAGAGCACATGTATGCCAGTACAATCCCAGAGAGTTTTGCCTGTTAGACGTACTTCAAGGCTCCTCTTTAAAGAGGTACAAAAAAAATGTTCGGTTTCGGATTTTGTTTTTAGGTACTTATGGAAAAAAGGGTTAGTTGGTGACCTACTTCAAGGGAACCAAGTCATAGAGAATGCAGGGTGCTCATTAACATTGCTATAATGTTGTGTGGTAGTTAGTGCTCATACTTTTCTGTGTCTCTTCTTTGTTGACATAAAATAATTTTTAAAAGTAGAAAAAAAAGAAAGTACAGCTTGTCACAAAAAGGAAAGTGTGGGTCCCTTACTGAATGGAGAGGACAATTAAGCTAGGGAGAGAATTTACATATAAACAGGTTTAAGTGATCAAAAACTGGTTTAAACCTGTAACCGAACAGAAACTCTATGCACATAAACCAGTATCAAAATGGCTGAAACTGATGTAAGATAAACCTGACTGAATGTAGTATCAGACTTGACTGATTTGGGTCAAACTGGTTTATAGAGCTTCTCTCCCAGACCCTGGTTTACATTAAATCAAAGTCCTCCAGCATCCCAGTATTTTGCAGCCCTGGGCCGAGGTGGGCTGTCCGCTCCAGAGAGCAGGGCTGTCCCTGCTCCTCTGCCCCCTAGCTGGAGCAGCGAGGGCTAGATGACAATGGGGTGGGGAGGGGAAAGCCAAGCTGGGAATGCAGCCCAATCTGCACCTCCAGGCAAACCCCAACTGGGGTCTAGGTCCAGGGGTTAAACATCCCTTACCCTGCTCAAACTTACTGCTGGCTGTGACTATAAACTACAAATCCCAGAGGCACCTGGAAACAGGAAGAGGAAGTGATGAGCAACCCTGCAGAGCCCTGCTGCTATAAGTCTGGACTAACAATACCAGGGACCTTGGGGGCAGCAGGAAGAGAAAATGAACACAATCAGAAAGCCATGCTCTACCGCCCCCCGGCTTCTGGCCTGAGCTGCTGCAGGCATGTGGCTGCATTTCCTGAATCAAATGTCTGTTCACTTCTGTTTCAATTTAATCTGTGCAGCTTAGACTCACCTGCAAAGACTGAATCGATTCAGCCTCAGGCTTTTTGATATCTCATCCCATTCTCATAAATAAATTAAGAGGCTGTAACATAGATGTTTACACAGTCCATTGGGTGGCAAATTGGCTTAGCAGTTGTACCCAGAGAGTGGTAGTAGATGAGTCAGTATCAACCTAGAAGGGTGTGGATAGTGGGGTCCTTCAGGGTTCATTCTTTGGACCTGTACTCTTCAATACCTTCATCAGTGACTTGGATGTGGGTGTGAAGTGTACTCCATCCAAGTTTGCAGAAGATACTAAATTATGGGGTGAAGTGAACACTCTGGAGAATAGGGAATGATTGCAGGCAGACCTGGACAGGTTGGAAAAGTGGGCAGTACACAATAGGATGCAGTACAACAAGGACAAATGCAGAGTGCTGCACCTAGGGTGCAAAAATATCCAGTACACCTACTGGCTAGGAAGTGACTGTCTCAGAGGCACAGAAGCTGAAAGGGATCTCAGAGTCATAGAGGACTCCAAGATGAACATGAGTCGTCTGTGTGACGAAATCATCAGCAAAGCTAACCGCACTTTATCATGCTTTGGCAGATACATGATGAATAGAACCAAGGAGGTGATACTTTCCCTCTATGTGGCATTGGTCAGACCACAGTTGGAGTACTGCATTCAGTTTTGGGTGCCGTACTTCAAGAAGGATGTTGATAGACTCAAGAGGGTCCAGAGGAGGGCCACTCGTATGGTTGGGGGCTTACAGGACAAGCCCTATGAGAAGAGACTGAGGGACCTGGACTCTTCAGCCTCTGCAAGAGAGGCTGAGAGGTGATATTGTGGCTGCCTACAAATTCATTAGGATGATGCAGCAAGGGATTGGAGATGCGCCCTTCACCAAGGCACCTCTTGGGGTAACAAGGAACAATGGTCACAAACTGACAGAGAGAAGTTTTAGGCTATATATCACAAAAAAACTTCTTCATGGTAAGGGTGGCAAAACTTTGGAATGGGGTTCCAAGGGAGGTGGTGCTCTCCCCTACCTTGGGGGTCTTTAAGAGAAGTCTGGATAGGCATCTGGCTGGGGTCATTTGGCCCCAGCGCTCTTTCCTGCCTAGGCGGGGGGTCGAACTTGGTGATCTGTTGAGGTTCCTTTTGACTCTAGCACCTATGAATCTATGACTGTCTGTACTTATCCCCAGTGACACATGACATGGAAAAGGCTGAAGTACTCAATGCCTTTTCCACCTCAGTCTTAATAGGCAAGGTCAGCTGCCAGGCTACAGCACTTAGCAGCACAATTTGGGGAGGAAGTGAGCAGCCAACAGTGGTGAAAGAACAGAACTATTTAGCTGGATGTGTACAAGTCCATGGGACCAGACATGATGAACCCAAAGATGCTGACGATGTGAGCCGATGTGATTGCACAGCCACTGGCCATCATCTTTGAAAACTCATGGTGATTGAGAGAGGTCCTGGATGATTGGAAAAGGGCAAATATAGTGTCCATCTTTAACAAAGGGAAGAAGAAGGAGGATCCAAGAAACTACAGACCAGTCAGCCTTCGAAGGAGAAGAAGGTGATTAGGGCCAGTCATGCTAGACCAACCAGTGTGCCTTCTATGATGAGGTGACTGGCTTTCTGGATGCAAGAAGAGCAGTGGATATGATATATCTTGACTCTAGAAAGGCTTTTGATATGGTTTGCCACAACATACTTGCAAGGAAGCTAAGGAAGTACAGGTTGTATGAATGGACTGTAAGGTGGATAGAAAACAAACTGGATTGTCAGGCTCAGAAAGTAGTAGTCAATGGCTCAATGTCTGGTTGGCAGCCAGTATCAATTGGAGAACCCAGGGGTCAGTCCTGGGGCTGTTCTGTTCGATATCTTCATCAACAACTAGAGGTGAACCGATACATTGGTCCAATCTCAAATTGGCACCGATCTAAAGAAAATTGACTATATTGGAATTTGGCCTAATGTGGCCAATAATTTGGCTGATAAATGCCCATGCACAGCGTAGCATGTAGGAGCACTGCCCAGCAGCTTAGAGAGTTCCATGGAGCTGGTAAGTCTGTTGTGGTGGACGGGGAGGGGGGAGGGAAGGGATGTGGGGGTGCAGATCAACACGGCCATAGAGGATGTGTGCCCCTGGATCTGTGTGGGATGGGATGGGGCAGTTGCGGGCAGGGGACATGCTGGGCTCTTCCTGGTGGGGCACCTGGGACGCACTGCACTTTGGGGTGGGTGGCAGCAGCACTGGGAGGGGAGCTATGGGGAGGGGCTGCAGCCACCCCAAATTTTGCTGTAGCCCCCCCTGCTGTGATCCCCCTTCCAGCGCCACCACCACCCACCCCAACCACAGTGTGGCCCAGCTCCCCCCTCCCCCCCTGCTACTGGGAAGAGCCCAGTGCATCTCCTGGCCACAGCCCACATCTGCAGCCTGCCCTGCCCCACCCTGTGCAGATCTGGGGGGACATGCCCCCATCCCATGCCCTCCTAGGGTGTGCACAGCAGAAGCTGCTCCCTCAACCCACGTCCCCCAGATGAGCCATGGCTCCATCCCACACCCTGCCTTGGCTGGGCAGCATTTACCCCAGCCCCAGCTCCACTCCCTCCTTCACCATGACCTTGATTTTCCCACTTCCTCTTCCCCCACAACAGACTTACTAGCTGGATGCAGCTGTATCAGAAATTGGATCAGTATTGGCTGATATGTCTCCTTAAAAAATCAGGAGTAGATGGGTCGGTATCAATTTAAACTTAATATTATCTGTGCAGTCTTTTACAATTTTAAAACTGAAACCATACCAGTCTTGGGGTAGGGACCAGATCTCATGGTCATTTAAATGTGATTTAGTCTGATTTTAGGGACCTGAATTCCAAAAAGCAATCCAGAATACCATTGCAATCCAGAATGGAAGTAAAGCAACACTTGAAACCCACTTGAGTGGATAAATGCAATCTGTATGGTATAACTTGAGCACATCAGACTCACTCAAACAAAACTTAGGTCACAACACAGCTTAGCAGCCATGATCACTTCCACTCAACAACACAGTCAAAGAAAAAGTTGTAGACTACTCACCTGTTGCCTCATAGCTAGTGGTGTAAAAAGCTCAAACAGGAAATGGTGGTCCAGTGTTCTAGGATCTCTTTAATCTGGGGGTTTAAAAAGAAGAAAAACCAGAAACCAGAAATAGGCCTGAAAAGCAGGAGTGCTGTAGTAACTAGGCATCGAAGTCCAACTCCCTCTTGCTTGCTTGCCCTCTTTTTAGAGACATTAAGTTTTTTATGCCCAGTAGCCCTTATTTTTCAATAGGAAAGGTGGCAGGTGTCCAGCTCCAGAATATTTAACAGCTAGTCGGTTAGGGCATGCTGTTGGGCTTCAGAAAATGTGGATTTTAATCTCTGAAGAATGGCATAGATCTCAGGACTCCCACTTTCTAGGTTGCAGGGGCAAGGAAGCGTTGTTCTATCACTAGGCAATTAGGAAAAAGATGAGCACCACTGCCAGTGGCCACTTATGATCCTGCTCTCAAAAGATTACCAAGGTATTCTGAGTCTCAACTGAACAGAGGTAACTGATGTGCATCCCAGAGTCGGCCATATGAGCCATGGAGCAGGCATTCAGATAAACCTCTACACTTAACATATTAGCAATTCCTATTTTCTAAGCACTTAAGGATTCACTCAATTGTCTTTTCAAGGTGTCTACCTCTTTCCATTTCCTGTAAAAGGAACTAATGACTCAGTTCTCTCCAGTGATTTGATAAGAAACACAGATGCCTAACCCTATCTGTTTGAATCTTCCCCCTGCCCATTACAACAGATAAATGACCAGGCTGGATCTGTCCTTGGTGGCAGTGGTATGTGTGTATATATTTGTTGGGAAAAGTAAAAATAATGAGCCTGTTCTTGGTTCATAAGAATGAAAAGTAATTTGATTACACTGAAATCATTCTAATAAATGATATAGTTACTGGGGAAATATTGGATCCATAAAATTATGAAAAAAAAATATTTAACTAGAAAGAACTGAATTTGGGATTGACCCTGTTACAATCATAATACTCTGTAGTATGTGTCATGCTGGTATAATGTCATGTTAGTGAGAAGAATACATTCAGCTTCATTATATGCCTCATTGAGCCTTAAGTGTGATGCTATTTCAATACAACTCCTCTCTGCTTTTAGGTATTATTCAGTTAGTATTTCTCATCTGGGAAAAAATAAGCTAAGAATTAGATATGTTTTCTGCCTCCTTAGCTCCAATCACCATTAGGTAGTTCTCCCAATGTACTGTAAATATGTTTTGCTGGATTGTGAAAATGATTGTTCATAGTTTCCCCAATGGTGAAAGGAAAGCAGATGATCAAAATGATATGAAGCCTCTTTAACAATATGTTCAATGCTCCTTTCCAATTACCCAAGAGACAGTCAGGAACTAAGGTTTTCCTGTGAAAACCACAGAAAAGAGAGCTATATCAGGATCCCTCCTCCTGTTGATCCCTTATAAGAATCTATGACACAAAATTGTTAGGTATTTCCTTAGGCATTTCTATTGATAAAGGAACAGTAAATTCAGAAAAAGGTCACCCTCCCCTGCCACCCAAGTCAGCAACTGGGGCCTTACAAGGGCACCTTGTGCCAGTGCACAATTTGCACCAGCCTTGCTACAGTACTGTTTTGACACTATTTAAACATTCATGGTCCCGAGGAATTATTTTCATTGTATTCTAAACAAAAAGGAGAGCATAGCAAAATGTAGGAAGAGGAGAAAATACCCCGAGTATTAGTTCCAATCCCTTTGTAAAATATGATTTGTCTCCAAATCTGGAAAGTCAGACTCATTGTAAATTCTTTTTGTGCTTAAAGAGAAGGTCTGTAGGAACTAATACACAAAGTGCACCTACACATGTGCTTTACTGCTCATTAGACTAATGTGCATCACCATCTACACATGCACAGCAATTACTGCACAGTAGATTAATTTAAAGTGCCATTTGCTAGTAATAACAGATACAGGTACTAGAAAATGGTACTTTAAATTACTGAGCCTAAGTCAGGGGCAGGCAATTATTTTGGGCCGCTTACTGAGTTTTGGCAAGCCATCGAGGGCTACATGACAGGCAGCCCAGGGCAGATAAATATTAATTTTCTAAAATTTTTAGATGCCCCTTGGGCCAGATAGAATGGCCTGGAAGGCCGCATCTGGCCCCCAGACCACATTTTGCCCACCCCTGGCCTAAGTGCATGTGTAGACACTGACCTGGGAGCAAATTGCTCCTGGTCAGCCCAGGCAGTAGGGGGCCCCAGCAAGGATCTCCCAGCCTGGGCCCTGTGACCATGGAACTGGCACTGGGAGCTCCTACAAGGATCTCCCAGCCAGGTCCCACAACTGCAGGGCTCAGGCTGAGAGGTAAGGATCCCCCAGCCCCACATTCCCAGAGCTGCCTGCTGCTGGGGCAGGGGGACATTGTCCTCAATGGGCTCTAGTGGTGGAGCCTGCCTCTGCAGCAGGCAGCTACTGGGGGAGGGAGAAATCTCCTGCTCTCTGCTGCCCAGCTGACTGGGAGCACATTTGCTCCCAGGCAGTTGCCTACATGTGCACTACTGCAGTTACTAATCATGAGTACATTTGTTACTTGCATTTGCAGGTATTTACATGTACTTGCATTTGCTACTTGCAATTAGAGTGAATTATTGCACAGTAAGCATCTGCACATGTAGATGCAGATGCTTACTGCACAGTAATTAGCTCTACTGCACAGTAAAGCATGTCATGTAGATGCGCCCCATGTGTACCCTTAGGAATGTCAGACTCCTAGCCATAGACTGACACTGCAAAGGATATTCCACGTTATCTTGGATTAGCTCAAATATCCTGCAGAGATGTCCTCAAAGATGATGCGCAGGGTAAATAACATTTTACAACATTTTTGAAGGACAACGTGATCATTCAATAGGATCCTAAAACAGCGTTTTTAGTAGCTATGCACACCTTATACTCATTGCTGAAGGCTTGGGCTGTAGAACACTAACCAAACAGGCCACTGGTTTATCCTGCAGAAAATGAAGCATATACTTACTGTCATCCTGGTATATTAGACTTCTGTACACACAAACAGCTAAATCACATTTGATAAGCCATGTAACAAATAACTCACCCTGCAGAGGACTTCATATTACTAAAGCTTTACTTGTATATACTACAGAGAATTTACAAGTATTCTTTTGCCAATAAAATCATAAGTATTAAATAGTACTCACCTCAAATTTGCAATAGTGCCATTGCAACATGTAAAACAGATTGCTATGCTATATTTATTGTTATCTTAGATTTATACTTGTCAGATAAATGAAGAAACGGTTTTGTGATACTTTGTTTACTTAATCATTTGTATATTTCACCAGTGACTTGTGGGTCACTAAGTCATTAGTGGCAGCTAGCTAGGTATAACTGTACTTTCCCCCTCAGCTATGTATGCACCAGTTCTAGAAACAACAGTTTTCACTTATAGGAGCTGGACCGTGAACCAGTGGTGGAGCATGAGCTGTATCAACCCAGAAGCAGCCCTAAAAGATCCTATGACTAACAAATCTGAGTCATAGTTCCTTTCCTGCTTCCTCTTCGTTCTTCTGGGGTAATGATTTAGTATGAAGGTACAGGAGGGGTTTTCATTCTCTTCTCCCACCTTTGCATAGCTTGAGATAGAGTCTGAAAAGTAGCATGATACAGTAATTTCAACTAAAGATTTTTTTTTCTTTTTGTTAAAAAAAAGCCTATTCCCTAAGAGGAAAATGATTGAGATAGACATTGAGCAGATAGTCTAGTCAACTTAACAACAACATAGGAACGTTTTAATTGATTGTTTTGGAAAAAGTAGGCTTGGTTGTTAAGTATAACATTCAATGTTATTAGCAATGTAGAACATACATTAATGCATAGACATAAGGCATTTCCTTTCCTTTTGGCTATTGAAAAAAATGCTTTTTTTTCTTCCCTTGTCAGTCTTTATCAAGACCGCTAATGAGACAGCATAGCATTGTTGTCAGGTATTTTCATGCCATTCAGTAATTTATCTCACTTAGGATTTGCAGACACTGCCACCATCAAAAAACCACTATGCTGGTCAGGTATCATGGGCATCTGTTTTTGTCTATCAGAAAAGAAACATAGCATTCCTTTGAGCAAGCCTTCAATGTGAAAATGCCCCACATCAATCTCGTGATTCAGATCCCTTTAATAACAGCTTTCCTCATCAGCTCCAGAGGGTCAGTAAGCTTACACATACTCATCTGCTATGCCATCTTCAGCATTTCAAACTATTTCCATGGTGTTAGAATGAATCGCC
>NW_005842083.1:857812-885343 GCF_000455745.1 Alligator sinensis | reverse complement strand
TCTTTCCCTTGACTTGCCACTTGTTAGAGAAGAGGGTTGTCCAAAACACTGTCAGAAGCAGTTTCTGTGAAGCACAAACCCTGAAGTCTTCCAGCTTAATTTGCTGCAAAAATAAATCTAATTGGCTGATTCTAGATATTGCTAATGACCATCAACACCTTAACACCAACTGCTCAGACTGGAAAAAATCATGCTAGAAGCTTTTTTATTAAGTGAAAAGCACAGTGTGAATGAGACCCAAGGGAGAATTGTCTTCAATTTATTTATTTTTCTATTTTAAAACACTATTATTTGGTCCATTTTTATGCTTTGATGGACATCATTCAAAAAGCAAATAGTTTTCTACTGTATAGCTTTATCTACTGTAGATAATATATATTCTGCATACAGGAAAAACAGAAGTACACTATATAAGGTTACTGAAATCTAGAAAATGATCATAAAACATATCTATGTGTATAGCCATATTTAAACAGATTTGCTGCAATATGGAGAATGGCTTCTTCAATGTTTATATACTTGTTTTATGTTTAAATGTAAAATGTCAAATACAATGATCATTTCAAGTAGGAACATGTCTGCCTCAATTCTGTATAGCACTAAGTAGTACTCCAGTGAGATGTACTGCAGCTGTTCCAAACCCACTAGTTCCTGGGCTTCCTGGATACACTTCCTGGGAGGAAGTGTATACAGTCTATTACAGAACTGGGCATGTGACAATGAGCTCTGCTACAATGCTCCTAAAATTGGACCAGGGTAGTGAAGATGTGCTCTAACTCTATACTTCTAAGTCCATGTGCAGGATCTATAAAAGTTAAGTCATAGTGTAGATGAGGGTAGGCCCTTCAGTATAAATATTATGGATTCTTCCCCATACTCATGGGTTGCTTATTTAAGATCTGGGCAGAACTTTCCTCTGTAATCCTTACACTCAGAGAAGTACAGGCATTTCCTCTCCACTATTCCAGTAACAGAGGGAGAAGGGTATAAGAGGAGCTATCATGGCCTCAACCATACACTGGTCAACATCACTGTCCGGCTGCATCTGGAAGAGGGAGATAATATGTTGCATCCTACAAAGGAGCTCTACAGAAAACATAAACTTGGTGGGTTCTACAAGAAGCATCCTGTCTCTGGAGTTAGGATACCCATGCTCCTTCTGGTGAACCCAAGCACAAGGGTTTGCATAAATGGTACAAGCATGTTCTAAATAATAAAGAATATAAACATCATCCTGTTTCTCTGTACATTGATTTGTAAAGAATATAAATATTATCCTGTTTCTCTGTACATTGATTTACTCTGTGACCTTAGGCAAGTCATTTCACAATTTTCCCGTTGTGCAAAATGAGGATAATACCATCTACCCGCCATTGTAAAGTGATGTACTGATGACATTGTTATACAGAAACAATAACAGCATGAGTCACTGGCTGTGGTAGACCTAGAAATAGGACACCTTCTTAAAAGTAAGTATTTACCAAGACCATGAAATATAATTGTACTTTTAAATAAATAAGGTACCTGAATCTGAACTTTGCAGAGGCACATTTAGGTCAATCTTGGTGTGTCTATACATGTGCTTTACTGCTCATTAAACTAATCAAATGTGCAGTAAAGCATCACCATCTACACGTGCCAAGCAATTACTGCACAGTAGATTAATTTAAAGTGCCATTTGCTAGTACCAACAGATACAGGTACTAGAAAATGGTGTTTTAAACTAATGTGTCTAAGTGCATGTGTAGATGCTGACCTGAAAGCAAATTGTTCCCAGTCAGACCAGGCAGCAAGGGGCCACAACTGCTGCTTAGCTTAGCCCCAAGCTCTGGGGGGTGGGGAAGAGCTGCCCCCAGCTCTTGGGGTTAGCCCTGAGTTCTGGGTGGCAGGGGGGCAAGTCAGGGATAAGCTAACCCTGAACTCTGCATGGCTCAGAGCTGCCCCCAGAGTAGGGGACAGCTTTCCCCTGCCCCTTGAATCCCAGAGCTAAGTCCCCATGCCCTCTGCCAGCATAGGGCTGGCACCTGGTAGAGCCTGGATATCCCCCTGGCTGTTGCAGGGAGGCAGAGCAGAGCAGAGCAGGAGCAGCCCTGAATTAGCCTGCTCCTGTTGGGCTCAATTTGCTCCCAACCTGGGTGCATGTGAAGACGTGCACCCGGGCACAGTTTCACATGCCTGAAATTACTGTGCAGTAAATTCAGGAGTATTTACTGCACATGTAGACATGCCCTCTGACAAGGTAAAGAGACTTTTGGACAGGAATTGCCCCATAAGAACACTCCTGCCCAGGGTCTTCCTGACTGCTGTAGAGTTAACATATGAGTTCAACACCAGCACTTTTCCTAGCCTCCTATTAGTGGTCAGATTAAGAATGTGGCCAGAACTTCCTACACTATAGCAATTCTCTGCTTGGAAGCTCATAAGTAGAGCCTGGTTTAAATCATGGGCCAGGCTCACAGCACAGTGGCTCCTTTAATCTTGAAGTTTCCCCCACACATCCCCACCACTGCTGTTTGGCAGAGATGTCCATCGGTCCTGTCCCTCTCTGCTTCCTCCTGATGGCTGAGAGGTGAAAACAGCAGTTTTATATATGCTGCGGTTTTTGCCTCCCGTCTGGTCAGCTGCAAGTGGTGAGGCAAAAACTTCAGCATATTCACCTCCCAACCATCAAGAGCGAGCAGTGAGACCAATAGGCCCTGCTGCCAATCAGCAGTGGAAGTGGGGAGTGCAGGGGGAAACTCGAAGATTAAAGGAGCTGTTGTGCTGTGAGCTGGTCCCGCAATTTAAACCAGACCCTACCCACAAGGCATGGTAACCAGGCCATGAGGAGCTGAGAAGGCTTCTATACAGACTTAGGATTTGGGTAGACCAAAAATGTCTACAGGCAAATTTACCCCCTTTCACTTCCCCAAGCAAAGGAATGGAGTCACAGAGAAGCAAGTTCAGAGTCTATACAGAAATTTCCTCTTTCTTTCTCAGAGGTAAGGCCTTTTTTTGGTAAAGCTTGTAACCCTCAGAGCAATTATTTAGAGACATGCCATAACTTAGAATGCAAAATAGCTAAATGGCTGGCCCTTAGATTCTCATCCCTTAAACAAAAGTATATGTAGTTCCTATATTCTCCATCCCTGATCTCTCACTTACACACATCTCTGCAACCACTTTTTGTTCTGCTGAATTACCTGAACTGGGCATTCAGACACCATTAGACATTCAGAAACCATTAGTTTTTAATCAGAGCTGGTCAGGGAGTTGTTCTCCGCATGATTTCTTAATCAGCTGTCTCAGATTCTTATTTAAGTCAGAGTTTGAAATGGTGTTCATGGCACCACAGAGAAAGAGTATTTATTTATAAGTAACTAGGTGAGGAAAACTTCTTTAGCCAGAGCCCAGCATTAGCTTGCTGGTAAATGACTGTAGCAATGCCCTGGGTTTTTTGTTGTGACCTCTTACACATAATACATTTTTCTTGATCTTGTACATAACATGAAACCTCCCTAACATGAAACCATGCACCTCAAGAGACTGACAACAATTGAAAGTGGTCTTCTAATGAAGGTGGACCAGAATTATAGCGAATATGTTTGGGGATAATTTAAGATGGTCTTTTAGGGTAACGTGTGCTCAGTTGGTTTGCTGTTGTATTATTGTTGTTACCATAGTCCCTTGAAGCCCAGTTTCTGGACTAGAATCTCCCAGGCTAAATGCCATATACATACAGAACAAAAATGCCAATCCTTGCCCCAAAGAGTTTGTAAGGTAACTATATAACAAAAAACAAGACCTGTGGGAAATACAATAAAGACAAAGTTGGCCAGCATGATAAATGGTGGTATCATGTGGTCTTCTATTTCATTCTGCTGTGATGCTGTACCTTTCCAATCTATCAGGAGAAAAAAATCATATTAAGGTGACTTGCATTTTTGGTAATTGGAGTCTTGATCTAGCCACATTTTAAAATATGTCTGCTCAACACATTTTCTAACAGAATCGATTTTTAAATAATACTTACTTTCTAAACTTCAAGAAAACTAAAGGCTTCAAATAATAAGTTTTTTTCATTTGCAGTTGCAAACTCAAAGAAAATTTCAGGAATTTTTTTTTAATTCAGTGCCTGCCATCAATCAATGAGAAATCCTCTGATCTGTTTTAAGCATATTTTTGGCTCACATGTCTAAATCACATATTGTTTGTATTTACATATTTTAAAAAGAATATTTTTAATATTCTGAATCTTCATTTAATCATTGTCTTGTTCTTTTCCATTTCTTTCAAAGGGAGAATACACAGCAGGAGAACCATTATTTTTGCCCCTCTAAAATACTCTACATATCTTTTTTTTTTCATAATAAGGAAGCATGCAATTCAAATAAAATTCAACCTTTTCTGTTTGAAACATTGTCAGATTCTGTGCCTGTGTGTTCCTGGCTGTATTCTTTCTTGCTAAAAGGGAACAGAGAGGTGTAAATGATATTCACACCTCTTAATTGGAGTCATTAACAGTTCTCTGGGTTATCTTTCAGCATAAGACCTTCTGCTTTATGAGGAGCAAGTAGAAAGTAGAGCCAGGTCTACACCAGAAACTTTTGCTAGTATAGCAATGTCAGTCAGTGCTGTGATTTTCATGACATTTCTATTCTGGCAAGAGCCCTAGTGAAGACACAGTTATGCAAGAAAAAAGTGCTTGTGCTGGTATAGCTATTTGTTTGAAGAACTGTTTTTTGTTGGCTTTTTTTTTTTTTAAAGAAAGTTATACTAATAATAACACTCCGTTCCCAGTACAAGCTTCATAAAGAGTGCATCTTTTAGACGTATTAAATGTTCTTAAAAGTATATATATTTTTGTTTGTTTCTTCTCAGTTAAGTTTTATTTTTCAAAAATCATGATTTACTTGGTCTCATTAAATGGATACAATGTTCCTCCCCTGAAATCAGTATCCCCTTATTAAACTTATAAAATATGTTGATAATGTGTTTAATATCCACATACAAGCCAAGTACAGCTTATTCATGAAGGTATGTAAAATAACACTGTTGGACTATGGCACCCTGTAGAATGTGCTCTTACCCCTTCACTCAGCTCGACAGTGCTTCGACGTGCTCTTGTTGATGGCTGTTCAGAACCAACAGTCAGTCTTTCCACTCCCTACACTCAACCTTGACAGTAACATTTCCCCTTTTGCATTACCATCATAGAACATAACTAAATCAATAACAATAGGAATACTTGGCTCACTGTGATTCATTCAACTCATGATGTATTCCCACCATCATTCTTTCCACACTTATCAGATGCATGAGACAGATGTAAAAAGACATCTCTACAATACTTCTATGTAACAAATGAACATTTAAATCTTCCAGCACCTGGTCAGATTTTGCTGTTTTCTTGCTATTCTCCACATGAGGAGTGTATGGCCTTGTGTCCCAGGGAAGCAAAAGACTGGTTAGATCTCTAAGAACAACAGTTAATATTTCAACCTCACCAATGTGAATATTCTGGTCTGGTAAAAATGTTCTTATTCATAGTTTTTCAGAAAGTCCCATATTTCTAAATATACAAGCATCAGGTACCTTCCCACACTACCTTCATTAGTGTCAGTTAAACATCCCCAGTGCTCCATCACCATCCTTGTAACCAAGAAAAGTAACCCCTGGCTGTTTATGTGCTCAGAAGCAAAGCATAGGGCATGGCATAAACTTATGCCCAGCAACACGGTGTTGGGACTGCACTACATCAAATTCCTCATTTATTTCCTGCATGCTGCCCAGAGTCACAATCCTGTGCCCCACAACCATGTTTAATGTAGTCTAGAAGGTTGTCAGCTCTGAACCCTAGATTTTCCAGCTCCAATTTGTTTGCCCAAGCTGGTAGGAGTCTGGAGTGGAAGAAAGCATCTTCCATCAAATTTCATTTTTGTTTCACTTTAATGAAATCTTGAGCCAACCTCAGCACACAATTCCAGGGATGTGGCCTTTCCTAGTCCAAAGTTCTCCCCTTGCAGCTGATGATCATCTCCAACGCATCTTACAATCAAATTCCACCAGAAGCATTTCTCCACCAAGGGTAGCTGGTCAGCAAATTTTTCAGAACTCTGCAGTTCTTGTGTGGTTTGCACATTGTCCTCTCATATTCAGCTTTCTTAGAAGAATCAAGCAGTCTCTCTCTAAAATAGACAAATCCATGTTTCTGACAGTGAGATAGAAAAGAGACTGAAAACTGCTGCAAAAAGAAATAAATTATAGGACAGACTAGAAATATAGTCACAATTCCCTGAGGGTTGTGAAACTGCAGTCACAATTCCCAGAGAGGACTATTACAATACACTGCCAAAATGGTACACAGCCTTCTGGGACTCATAGTGGCACAAGGCACATTGGGCAGCTTAGCTGTAGTGCACTGGCAAATGCAAATGTACATGTGCAGACAGAAACTGCAAAATCAGCAACTGTGGGCCAGCACAAATGCTGCTGGTAAAACTTTTAGTGTAGACATGGCCGAGGCTAGATTAAATACTTTAATGAGATTGTAACACCGCAAGTACGGCTAAAAAACATTTAAGCCTACTCTTCAGTATGAATGTAAAGAAAAGGGCAGTTCATGCTGAAGGAAAGAATAACTGAACGGGTAGGTGGTTCTCTTCTGCAAAAAAAATAGAGCTAAAATATCATCTTTCTTCATTTGAGTTCAGAAGAGCTGGAAGGAATCTTAAAACAGCAGGAAGCTATACAACAGTCCATAGGAAATAAAAATAAACCTTCAACACGTAGGGAGTTTGGACAGTGACAGCAATTAGTATGTCACAGTTAGTTTTTTCAGCATACACAAACCAACTGTAGGTAGTAGGGCCTAGATTCAAAAGGGGTGGGGGTGACTAAGCATCCCATCACGTATGGGAATTCACAACACCAAATTAAAGGCCTAGGTTTCTTATGCAGGATATGAAGAGGTTAGGCACCTAAGAAAGGAATTCACAGAAGCCAACACACTGAGCAGGGATCTGCCAACGTACTCTGGAGTACCAAACCCAGATTAGCCCTTCATTTTTTACAGAAAACCGGGGTGAAAGAGCTCCCCTTAGAGTCTGCTGGTTAGAGCATTCACCTGGATTATATATACAACCCCCTGTTGCCTGGTATGGAACCAGGATTTAAATTTTACTCTTCTACTTCACAGGAGAATGCCCTCACTACCAAATTATTAGAAATTTTGGGGAGAATTTGTCTCAGTTTCTCCTGATGAATTTGTTTTACTTCACATAAGAGTCTTAAATATTCATTGGAACAGGGACTTGAATCCCAGCCTTCCCAGTGAGACTCCTAACTACAAGGCTATTAGTCATTCTCATTCTCTCTCTCTGGCCCAATAAGTACTTTTACAATTAAGCCCAGATTTCCTGAGTTAACCTCCAGTGCCTAAATACAACCCTATCCTTTTCCCTTCATTCTAAAACTATTGCTCTTTATAATAACTGACAGATGAAGGCTAAAGATTATTCTTAAAGGTCTTGGTAAGGAGTAAACTTGTGAGGATCCTTACATTCATTCTTCCTATCTGAACCTTGTCTTCACCTTCCAAAGTTGAACTGCATTTCAAGAATTTGAATAGGAGCCCTTCTACATCATCCTGTAGATGATGTAGAAGGACATGATGATGTCCTTCTACATCATCATAACTATTTGCCTTACTGTACTGGATTTCACATAAAATAAATTTATTCTGGGATATTTCTATAATCAAAAATACTTTTAATATCTTCCTGAAGGAACATGTAGAACAGCTGGAGCAAAAACAAACTGCTCTGGGGTTAGAACATTTGAATGAAATTAGGGTTTTAACTTAAAACATAGCCAAGCAACCATAAAATAATCACTTTCTTGAGACTTTGTGACATAATTGCATATGATTTCTTCTGACAAAAGCATCACATGCAATATGTAACAACACAGAATTGTATCATAAACTGGAAAATCCAGAAGAAAAAGCAGCAAAAGAGAATTTTCTTTAGAATTTTACATAGCATGGATTTTTCTCCTTTCTTATTAATACTCTACTGTGTTGGTTTAAATGTGTAAGGATGCCTATTACTTCAATATTGTGCTAAATCTTGCATCTTACTCACTGTCAATTTTGTCCTTTCTGTATACGTGAAAAGAGTATATTTCTGGGTCATAGTTGGTTTAAAGTAGTTAAGTACTATTCAGCTCTCAACAGCAGGTTACCTTTTAAATGCAAGCCGTCCCTCCCCGCCCTCCACATGCACACTTTTCCATGGGTTTTTTCATCTCTTCTGATTTTTTTAAATCTAATTTATTCATGAGCAGAAGTGAGCAAAACCGCTAGTTTCCCAGTGGAGTCATATTGTTAACAGGAACCACATCTTTCCTGACCCTGCATACCAGTTTCTTGGGCTGTACTTAATAATAGATCCAAATACAACTACACTTTTAAATTGGGTAGTTTTCCTGGAATAACAGTATTGAACCTGTTTTTATTTAGTCCTAGCTCTAAATTCCAGAGTTGACCGAACTACACAAGACATAGACCTATTAGACCTTTCACTCTTGAGCTTTCCTCCCACATCCTCTCCCATGCAAATTAAAATAAGGTACTCTGTGTGGAGTCAATACTACCTTCCAATATGCTTGTCATGAACTACTGAATTTACTGTTCACATATTTTACTTATTTACCACATAGAGTAAGCCTGGATCCAGAGCCCTGCTTCAAAGGGGTACTTCAACTGCTGTATTTCCATTGTGTCGTGCATTCCCCATGCAAATATAATATCCATCTGGGTCCTTTATAGGCTTAATTTATCTCTGCTTATTTATCATAATTAAGTGCACCATCTGATAGGAATCCTTGTGGTATCTCCACTGATCTGGAATGGGGAGAGATCACTAACCCTACTTATGAAATCCAGCAATTAAATTACATTATATCACTCATCATAAAAAAATAAAAATCTCCACTAATGACATAAATATGTTGGACTAGCAAATTAAGTTCTGGCACACATACAAAATGAGAAAAAAGAAAGAAGGAAACATCAAAGAAGAGAGTACAGCAGACAAAGAACATCTCAAAACCATTGCAACTGAAAGTATGGTATATCACACATTCAACCCTCGATAATACAGGTGTGACAAGGGTGAAACTTGTAGATTCACATATCCAGAGGAAAATATTTGGTATGTAGTGTAATTCCACTGAAATAAAATAAAAGAGATGACATGTCTCTGATGGAGTTTTTCTAAATTTCCCTATGGCATAATTAAAATAGGGACTGGGTGTAGGGTCAGTCCTTGCCTCCTCTGTCTCTCAGTCACACATTCGAAAAAAAGAGAACTCTTTTTATAGGCATCTGATCTGAATCTTTAGCAGCAAATTAATCAGATCATATTGAAACCACCAATAACATTAACATTTTCTAAAGTGACTTAGCAACTTAGGTCTCATTTTCTAAAATAATGAATCTACTTGCTGATAGATTTGTATTTAGGAGCCAAAGGTGAATGTAGGAACCCAGTGAATTTTCAGATGTGCCACATCATATAACTTCAGGGTGAAACTCTACCCTACCTATCACACTATAATTTATGCTTGTGGAAGGGACACTTTCTGAACCTCCCGCAGAAGCTGTGCCTCAGTGCAAAAAAAGCACAAAAGCTTTTGTGGGCCAGGAAGAAGGAATGAGGAAGGGCACTTGACCCTGTAGGCTTGAAGTTATGGCAGTCATCTCAGAGGGGACAATCCTATGCTTTGGTCCCAGATCCCAGGATTATGTCTGATATTTAGGCAATAACTGCTCGACGTGAATAGTAGGCAATTCTTGCAGCATGCTGGAAGTAAGGACTGGAACGCATATTTTGCGACTCCTTGGTAAGTGTCCTAAGTACACGGTAGTTTCAGTCAGATAAAGAAGGCTATCACCCATCCTCATGTTACCTGGTGGTGAGGGCACTTTCCTGGGAAGTGGAAAATACAGGTTTTAATCCCCTCAGGCTGAGGAAATTGTTAAAGCTATTTTCAACAATTTTCACAATCAAACATGGCCCTACCACACTAAACATTAGGCCCACCACTTGTATGCACTTTTGCCTAGCTTCCACATCCTAACTGAGTTTAAGCAGGAAATATGTAAACCAGGCTAGGCTGGTAAGGAGTATGTGAAAAGAAGAACTGAATGTGTCTACAAAACTTTCAGATAGTACAGCACCTAGTAAGTTTTGGCAGATGCTGAAAAGGTTTTTTGAAGGAGACTACAATTCTGGACTTATGATCCTGATGTCTACCTAAACCATTTTTTTTAGATTTTCTGAAAATTGTAGTGTGAGGTGCAAATATGCCTAAGCAGGCAAAGCTCCTAAGTCCCATTGGTTCTGTCCCTTAAGAGCCATTGACTTTTAATGAAGGGATTGAAAATTTTACAGTATCTTCAATGAATGTATGCATTTTAATTAATAGTTAAAGGGCTTTGGAGTCCTTTTGTCTGGAAGTAGGGTTGGACTGTAAATCATTACATCATTAATAGCAGTTCCCTCTCTTTTCACTCCAAAGAATGTTAGTAATTATCTGTTTTCCAAAGCATAATAAAAGTTTGCACGTTTTGATAGTCACAATATGAATTAAAGAAGAATTAGGAAATTATCATATGCTAGATAGGAAGCATCATACCATCTTAACCAGCTCAAATTTGAAAAAGTTCAATTTTCTCCCTACAGCCTTAAACTTTGGCTTGGGAATGGTAAATTACTTAGTCCCAGAGCAAAGAGACATAGTTCTATGGTGTTGCTCTGTGCCAGGTCATTAAAAATTAACCAAGTTTCATTTTTTTACCTTTAACTACTAGTTTTTTGTTTGTCTTATGCTTTATATCAGTTTTTGCAAATATCCACATAGTAAGATCAACTGGAAAATTCACACACTGGCTATATTTGAAACAAGCAGTTTACATACATTATACAGTTATAAATACATTTGGTTTAGAATAGATTTGGAATCAGTGTTACCATTATGGATGGGAGTTCTTATCACTGAAAAGGTGACTCAGAATCAGGGTACATTCCCCAGTTCCAAAATTGCACTGGAGGATGGGGGGGAGAGGAGGGGAATAATTGTAACTGATTATTTCTGTGCCTTGGCTCCAGGCCCACTCAGTAATGCTCACCAATACTTTTGAAGAGAGGATTAGAACCACAGCTCTAACTATTTCCTGCCATTTCATACCCATCTTCTGGTGGGGATATGAAATATGAAGCTATTACACTTTACCCCATGTTATTAGCTCCACCCTATACCTTTGTTCTACTATGTCACTTCAATGTTTCTCTGTGCTTGTATCAGATACAATGGGGGGACAAATTACATTACATAGTTTAAGATATAGATACACTTAATATTAGCTCTTGCACAACATTATCTTCAAGGACAGGGATAATACAATATTTATTAAAGTACTTTTATATGGAAACTAGACATTAGATGCTGTAACTGAAGCCAAAAGAAACAAACAGTATGGCAGCAGAGATTTCCATCATTAACCATGAAAGGAGTTTCTAGGAACTGATAAAATTAGCCCATGTTCCTCACCAAAATATCCCTTCCTGAGATTGTTCACAGATCCATTTTCATCATAAGGTAAACAAGGAACATAGTTATTGAGGGATTTTCCAAAAATGACACATTAAACTCAAGGCAGAATGGGGAACAAAATGCTTATCTTATGTGCTTGTTGTACGTTTTGGTTCAACTCTTTACATTTCTTTCTGTAAGATAGAGATAATATTGTGTGTGCACTTTTATAATGTGTTTTAGGACCTGTAGAGGCTGTACTGTTACCATCTTTAAAACCAAGGCTGTCCAGCTTCTAAGCCCCTGGGAGCCACATGCCCCAGAGGTCACACCAGTGGGGGCTGCACAACGCACCAACATCATGCCAGGCTGTGGGTGGCCAGATGTGGGGGTCACCTCAGGGTCAAGAGAAGCCAGGATCCAGGAGATCTGTCCAGGGAACTGAGTTGGGGATCAGGTCAAATATCTCAGAGGTCAGGCCAGACCTGGGTTGAGTATCTGGACGGTCAGGAAGAGAGTGAGGTCAGGAGGCTAGCTGGATCAGGCATCCAAGGAGTCCATCAGTTGCAACACAAGTCAAGGGTGCAGCAGCCTACATACAAGGTTAAACCTTGTTGCCCAGACACTTCTTCTTCCAGGTCAGGGGTTTATATTGAAAAGGGTGAAAGGTCATCTGACCCTGGCTGGCCACTCTGGTGGCAGGGAGTGGGCATGTAGCTAAGCTCAGTTGTAGGGTTCTGGCCACCTGTGCCCAGGCTAATACTCTGCTGAGTAGGCGGCAGACCGGCATCAGCAGCCATTTCAGGTAGACTGAGACTCCCATGTTCAAGGCCACAGCCTGACAACTGGTTGCACTAGATGTGCCAAACAGATGCTTTACCTGCACTGCACCACAGAGGCAAGCGTTTTTGCCTCCACATGTGGTCCTGACTCCCTCCCCTTCAATGTTATCCAGGCATGGTCTGGGACTCATCCTGAGCTCCCTGTGCTGGGCCTTATTACCTCACCTGCTGCAGTGAAGGCAGGAAGCAACAGCAGGAAAAGGGAAGGGGGAGCCTGGGGACTTCAGCTGTTATTGCAGCTGGAGTGATGGTATGAGTGGAGGCCAGGTAAGAGCCATGGGGCCACACAGTAATCCCTCATGGACCACATGTGGTCCAAGGGCTGCTAGTTGAACAGCCCTGTTTTAAACAAAGGTAATCAAGGCACCAAAATTTCAGTAAGTAGTGTCTCTGATTTTGCCTTAATGACTGAACAATGTCTATGGAACCAACTGACCAGGCTTCTTAGTCTTGGATCTACTCAATGAACCTTGCCTGCCTAGTCTTGGATCCAGCACTTAATATATTAACACATTTTAATCTAAATGAGGTAATGTTTGGTTAACATATTTTACCAGGTGACTGATCACTACATGAGGCAGGATTCTTTGGGGCTTGGCCTGTGCCCTTTATCCTTTTAGTCTTTTACTGGTGTCCTGTTTATTGACTTTACCTATAATTAAAGAAAAAAAAAGCTGTGACCCTGATCTTTTCAGCTGAACTGTATTTGACACTTAGCATATTTTTTGCCAAGGCTGATGGACCTAAGACTGTGCTTCCTTAATTCCTGGAACAGTAAGGTGGTAGTACATTCCTTGGAGTCTGGTATCAGTGATACTTGAGCAAGTTGATTATCCTAAATATGACCTTGTGATCTACTTATCCTGAATATCAGAGATGAGATCTCAGGGCAGAACAATCTCACTCTGACTCAAACCTGAACCTCAAACCCAACTTTCTGTGGCCAGCCTTTGCTGCTAGATCTCTAATTGTCTTGGACTCTGAGCTGAGAGGTGAAGGTGGTCAGCTCCTCCTCATTATCCACTTTTAATGTACCAGGTGTGAAGGCCAGGCCTTTCAGGGATCTGTTGCTGATATATAGCATATGGGTTATAGATCAAAACAACCTTTGAACCAGAATATTATAAAAAATTAACTATAGTGCATTTTACATATGTGAAAGATCAGAACATTAAAAAAGCAAATGTTACAAAAATGAGGCTACTTTAGCATGTGATAATTTGAGTGCTTTAAAATTGTCTCTCAGTTGTATGTACTTTCTCTCTTATGTAAATCAAATCAACCTATATTTATTGTTTATAATTTGGTAATTGAAATAGTTCACAATAAAAATAATGTTTCTGGAACTCAGTGGAAAAAAATAACTAAAGGAGATGTCTGAGTTAGTTATTAACTACAATACTAGAACTGGTCAAAAGTATTTTTGGTGACATATTTTCCAAATGGAAAATGCCTATTTATAGAAACTTAGCCAGTCTGGATACATGGAGGCAAAGAGGTGTGGCCCGGCTCTGATCCAGTTGTGGGGCTTGGGATTTTGGCAGCAAAGGAGGGGTAACAATATTAATTGCCATTGCTCTCCTGACACCAAGGTTCTGACCCTACTGGCTGGATGCAGTGGCTCCATGGGACAGATTTGGCTCACAGGCCAGAGGTCGAGCATTCCTGTTCTACCAGATTGAAGATGTACAAGCAGAAGTTCTCTCATTACAAATCACCTTGCTGAAACAAAATTAAAATCAGGACAGTAACTAACACTCAGTAACGTAACAGGGGATGGGGTCAGGCGGGGCGGGGGGCGGCGAGGGAGAAGGGACGACTGGCTGTGCGTCACCTTTTTGTGAAGAGTGCAAAAATAGCTGTGGCACCACAGCACCCAGGTGCCAACATATGTTTTGCCCTGGTATGCCTCTGGCGACACTAGAAAAGTTTCTGCTCTCATCAGTTGAATTACCTAATATTCTTAATATTGTGTGGCCACTGACACACATTGTCATTGAAGCACAAGATATTCCATGTGTGGCCTTTAAAATAAATCTCCTGCAATATAGGCTTCATGTAGTGGTTGGAAAAGTTCAAGTTATTTATCTGCACTTTAACTCTTCTGAATGTATTATTTAATTGAATTCTTCCTATTGGATCATGACTCCCTAGAATAAGATGGAAAAAAAAACTGTTCTGGCTCTCAACAATTTAGGCTTTTTGAAGGAAAGTCTGGGCAGCTACATTCAGATACCAAATGCTAGTGTCTGCCTTTCCAAATAGTCATTCCAGTTCCTTGATGAATAGTTTAAGGAGTTCTCTGTTTCTATAAATGCTCAAAGAATGTAATCTGTTAAGATAAGATCATTAGGCAATATATATATATATATATATCAGTTGTTGAAAAATTAAGAACCTCAAACAGTGAATCCTAGCTCAGAGGAAAAATGAATGAGAGCCTGGGAGCCTGCTCTGAACCATACTGGAGATGTTGTGGATCTCACCCTAGCATTCAAAAACTTAAAATAGCTCTTTTGTAGTAATTCTTCCTCAGGTATACAGAGTAGTAGTCACTGAAGACAGGGAAGATTGATCCCTCAACATGAACCTGAAATGTTTATGCACTTAAAAATATTTTAATATAAGTTTCAGACTCAGAAGTCATGATGTTGTTTACTGTTTAGGGCTACCCAATAGGAACATGACAAATGGTCTTTCAAATCTGAAACCAATAAGAGCAAGATTGGGCTAAAAGTTCTGTAAACCAGAATTAGAGCCGAGGCACACTGAACTACTCATTTATACAAACATGAAGACTGAAAAACTTTGAAATGCTTAACACAGAGTATAAATAGAATGAAAAACAACAAATTGTTGTGGGAGGCAAGGGAATTAGGACTGAGAATCTGAACACCATTTTTTTTTCTTTAAAGGAATTTTAGCTTATTTCTAAAATTATAACAATTTTTCCACTTTCTACAAAGCCCAAGTAAGATGGGTGACACACACAGAAAAAAAAAGAATAGTAAACAAAATAACTGTGTCACACAAACAGTAAAACATTAACTTTCTAAAAGTCAGGCACCTGAGTGATTATAAGCGTGCAGGAGAAGAAGAGCAGTAAGTGGTGGATATAACTTACTACTCAAGGCAAGTAAGTGACCATTGATTAATTGGGAGTTTGGGTTAATTCGAGGGTATATAAAGAGGTTTATAGTCTACTGCATGTAACTGCCTCTTCTCTTGAAGAGTTCTACTTTGGTTCACTAATTTTTTTTGCATTTTATGCGTGTGTGAGATGGATCAGTTGAATTTGCTGTGTTTCCATTTATACTCTTCCCCCCTGTGTTTCCTTCTTTATTTTACTTTGGAAAAAAATTATGCAAGCAGATTCTCATAGTACCTAACTGGCTAGCCAGCAAGCATCCTCTCCTTGCACTTCTTTCCCACCCCTCCCATTCTCAGTGGCAAATCATAGGGACTTACCAGAACAAAGGAAATCAATGGCTCAGATTTGTTGTAAGCAGATAATCCATCTAAGAAACAAAGGTTTTTATCCATATGACAGTCTTTATTTAAGGGTGCTAATAGACTTGGGTCGAGAAAAGAGGAAAGTTTAGAATGAAAATGCAGGGGACATGAGAAAAGTAGTGTTATTTTAGTTAGTTATTACTGGGCGCGTCTACACTTTCCCCTACGGTGCTGTTGTTACTGCGCCGTACTGTGCAGCCTGTACTGTGCCATCAGTGTGGCAGTTATTTTTAGCCACTACGTTGGTGTAGCGCTACACTCAGGGAGTATATCACTATGGCAACATTTTTTTTGCCCACTGATGCTACATTGCCATAGTGCATTACTACCACGATGTAGCATCTTATGTAGATGCACCCAGTGTTACTGATATTTTAATGGGATGGCTGGCAACCTACAGCCCATAGATGTGGGGCTGTGACAGCATTCAGTGCTGGAGGCTTTCAGCTGTGGGCACTCTCCATGTCATCATGAAGATAAGCACAGCAAACTCAGTCTAAAGTCCTCAGTGCTCAGCCACGCACCTGCCCACGGGTGGATCTTGAAAAGTGGAGGGTGTAGATGGTGAGGTACACCATCCTATATAAAATAACTCCTATTTTTCTCCAAGTAAAAATAAACTAGAAGCTTTACTAATATGCCAGGGGCCTAGGGCTGTATTATTCAGTTTAAGATTGATACAAAAGCAAATATAACTTCATTAGAAACAGTCAGTGGGGCTGTGAAAAAGGAGTTTCATTACCAGGAGCAGATAACAGATAGGAGAATTGCAGAACAAAGAATAGCTTGATTAGCGGAACATCAAGACCAATAAAAAGAAGAGAGGGCCAATAACACCTGTGGAATGAAGAGTCTAGAAGGAAGTAGATAGATTATAATGACCCTTGAAGTTGATTGAGTCCCTCACTGCTGCCTGAATAGCAATGCTGCTGCCACTGCCATGCAGTTGGTTTTAAATTTTGGGTGGAGCAGGAATCCAAGGGAGGGGGGGGGTGCAACTGGACCAGTGCACTCCCTGGATCTATCCCTGCCCTTGCCTCTGACCCAGGGCGCATCATTCTAGCTGACAGCTGGAAAAGGTCTGTGCTTTGGGGGACACAGTCTTCAGTAGCCAAAAACATTATGCATAGTGCTTGAATTTTTGGCCCTATGGGCCAGATGAAGGGCATGGGGATGGTCCATGGGCCAGATTGGATCCTGAGCACCTGTAGGTTAGAGTAATATATCCAAAAACTGCTAAATATCTGTTGAACCTATGTCCTATTTTCAGAAATGACTTGGATGCACATTCAAAAAGACTGAAAACCAAAAGAGTTGCCAAGTACTAGGATGCCCCTTAAATGAGGCGTTGGAGCCAATAAGGTAGTATGGCAGGGCACCTTTGGGGTGCCTGCCCCTTTAAGGGCAGAGTCAGGTAGCTACCAGGTGCCTGATGGCAGCAGCCATTTTGAGAATAAGGGATATAAAGGCTGCAGTTTGCCGCTGCTAGCCCAGGCAAAGACATTGCCTGGCTAAGCTGCAGCAGAACATCTAGAAGGTAAGAGCAGGAGGCTCTTGGTCCTGGACATGACCTAAAACTGCACCCTGCTGAGGAAGGGTGGCCTGGTGGGGCTCCTAGTGGCGTGGGAGTCTCAGGAAATGCCATACCAGTTACCTCCCCAGTGAAAGGCGAGAAGGGGCGCCTTAACCTGGTCCCCATCATTGGGTGGGTAATCAGGAGGGCTGTGGGAGTAGTGGGACCAGGTATGGTCATGTGTAGGCACCTGAGCCCAGCAGGGATGTGAGATCCTGGAGACCCCAGAAGGGGTAGCGTAGGGAGCACGGTGTGAGGCCCCGCACAGAGTAGGGATGAATCAGGAGTAGGCCTGAAGGGCTGTGTGTGTGAAGAGGCTGAGTAGGGCTGAACTGGAGTAAACCTGAAGGCCAGCTGAAGGGCCAGCCCCATGAGAAGCTAGTTACAAGTATGAGGGAGAGACCCTAGTGTGGGGCGTGGGGTAGAGTTGCCCAGTGATGGGTTTGGCACAAGGCTGGGACACGTAGAGTAGGAGAACTTGCCGGAACAGAAGGACTGCGTGATGAGGCCAGCATGCAAGTAGCAAAGCCTGATGGCCCACTAATGTACGGTATACCAGAGGCCCCCATGAGAGAGGGGCGGAGTGTAAGAGGCCTCCTGTGAGAGGGGAGGCAGGATGAATGTGAGGATGAATGGAGCCCAATTTTGGATTGGGTTTGCTCCAGTCTCAGACTGAGGAGTAATCCTAATCTGGATGTCATCTGCAAGGCACGGGTTGTGGGGTAGGGAAGGTTCGGAGCCCTGGCATTCGGGCTGGGAATGGGCAACTCCCCACATTATACCACCAGTTTATGGGAACAGCAGTCATGGCAGGAAAGACTGGGCGGACTGCCCCACAGAGACCGGTGGGCAGGCTGGCATGAGATGCTGCCCCAAGCATGCCCCCTGTCAGGTAGCTAAACAAAACCTGTCATGGAGCCTGTCTATATTTTGCAGACTACAGGTGGGAGTTTAGGTAACCTATTAGACCTGCCTAAAACTTAACACCTTGCCAGTAACTGAGCAGGGGAGGTGGGACATGTAACTAGGCTACAGTACTTGCCATTCAGGCCTGAGAGGTCTTTAGGTCACAGGAACAGGGCTACAACTAAGTACTTGGGACAACAGAAAAAAGAACAGAGAAGGGGGTGCAAACACTAGGTTTGAAATAAGGGATAGCTGAGACAGGTTAGTTCTTCAGGCAAGGAGCAGGGGCTTTAACCTTACACACAGAATTAGACAGGTGTAATTTGAAGTCAGTGGATTTATACCCGTCTAAAACCAGTCGCTTCTTATTGACCTTGTTTCTATTTGAAAAAAATATAACTAAATAATAAAGTGGATAGTCCTGTAGACTCTCTCTCTAGACATATTACTGTGCTTAGCACTTTATCTAGCATGCAAGTTCTTTGCTTAATCGTGTATAGGGGTCTCTAGTCAAGCATTATATATATATATACACACACACACACACACACACACACACACGAGACTTGCCTCCTAGAAATGCATTTTACAGATTTTCCAAGAGTCAGATTTCTGGCAGATTCATTATCTGCTGTAGGGGTGGGGTCCATAAACAAAGAGCAGACATACATTACCTGAGAGAGGAACCAAATCCCTTGTCCTTCTATGGCTGCATAAGTTTAACTAAGTGAGCCATCACATTGAAACCCTAACAAACTGAGCTGAACAAGAAACTAAAACAGCAAGCCTATGGCAAAAAACAGGTTTTAATTTTTTTTTAACTTCTTTCTTCAAGTGTCAGTTTGTAATGAATAATGCATCAAAAGAATCCTCCAATTCTAACTTCTGAATACTAAGTAAGTTAGTTCATCATATCAGAAATGCTACCAGTTTTCTCTAGCACTGACTAAAAACAGTTCTTGCCTACTTGCCCCACTTATTTCATTACAAGTGCAAGGGGTATCTGGAAAGAGGATGGGGTACAACTTTTGGGTTCTATTTTACAAATATTAAGTGTTACAAAACTTTAAAAAAAATCTTAAATACTTTACAGGTATTCTTCAATTTGGAAATACTTAATTTTTTGTTTTAAAACTTGAGTTTAAAATCAATTCCTTATAGGTACAAGGGGCTAGATGAATAGATCATGATGCAAAACTAAGGTCTATAGATATAAGTTAAACCATAACAACTGAGCCCTCAAAGAAACAGGGATGAATTACCTGGTTTAGATTCTACTTGCTAGTAAGAATGTGCACATGAACATCGCTAGAGGTCAACTGATGTGTCATAAATCCCCACATCATTTTACCTCATGGTAAACACCCTATCTGTACTTATTTTACAACATCCGGCCTGATGTTGCAGTTGAAACTACATAGGTGTAGCCATGTGGAGCCAACCTACACTGATCTAGATGTGCAGATCCAGTTTCAACATCAGGACTTTCCCCAATATTTCTGATTTATCAAGCTGTTACTACTTTTTGGTGTGTGTTTAGGTGGTACATTTATTTTTTTCTCTCTTTTTGTATTGGCTGGTTTTGACTTTAAAGCAAAACTTTCTTTAAAATATAAAATATAAATCATTAGTTTAATACATGTGTATTCAGAGGGCTAAATAATTAAAATGATGATTAGTGTAAAAGTAAACTGTTAATGTTCATTTCAAAACAAAACTAATATTCCATTGAATATTGATACATTAAACAGAGTAATAAGAACATATTAAAAACAACACACACAAATGAAGAAAAAGTAGAGGGAAGGTAAAAAGTATTGGCATTTAATATCACATGTGGGACTGACTTAAGGAGAACTCAAGATCTGCAACTGGTACCTGAATTTCCCAAAGGGGCTGAGCAGGTGTGGTGCAAAACAAATGTTGAACTACTTTGAAAAGGTGGCTGTAAGATAGCAATGTGAAAGGTTAAATGATCAATCATTTAACCGATAAACCCAGCAATAACTGGTTAGTTTACCAGTTATTGTGTAGTATGGTAAGAAGGTAGGAAAGGGAAGTTGTGTGGTGCCCCAGCAGGAACCAGAAGGCAGCAGGGCAGGAGGGAGGAAGGAGCAAAGAGGCGGAGAAGGGGAGGGGTGAGGGGAAACTAGTACCCACAGCCTTTGAGATTAAAGAGAAAAACAGCAGGTGGCCTAATGACTTGTCAATTAGGCAATTAGCTGCTTGTTCACAGGGGCTCCCTCCCTCCCTCCCACCCTGAGGCTTCACATGGGTTTTGTTGTCTGGCTGGGCTTGCTACCATCTCCTCTTCATCCCCCACCCCATCTAAGAACCCAGGGAGCAGCTCCCAGCAGCAACTGTGTCTGAGCTGATAACTCTGTTATCAGTTAAGTGTTTAACCAATATGATTGGAGGAGGTTAAACAAATAAGTTTTAAACAAAATTTACATCCCTACTATAACCTTCACAACAAGAGCTGTTGGGTTCAGAACACTAGAGAAATCTAACCCTTACTTAATTACCTAAAAGTCCCGCTGGCACTGGTTGATCTTTCGTTTCCAATATGGCTCCATGTCATTAAACCGGCTTGGTAAAAAGCAACTCAGTGACTTATTTATACAGTTAAAAAGACTCAAATGTCTGAGGGAATTTAGTAGTTATATCCCAATATACCTTATTTTAATGAAGAATATAGTATCTCTCAAACCTGTAAAAACTTTCAAGGCTAAAGAAACTTTTAAGTGCAAGCCCTTCAAGAGATTATACTTGCTGTGAATGGCTGAACAGCATTTGAAAGGTTTACAGAAATAGGACAATTATGATCATTTCTGGTCTCCCATCACTTGGGAAGTTATTGGCCATCTATGTTGACATAGTAAACTTAACATGCAGTACCAATTAGTTCATCTTAAGCACAACGCAGACACAGCTGAAGTGCTTCTAGTTCAGGTTGGCAGCATACTTTGCAGCAGCAGAGCACACTTGAGGTTGCTGCTAGCAGGCACAGCAACTTTGCTATGTAGACATGGCTTACCTATAAAATACAATCACGTTTACAACATATCCTGAACCTTCTCTGCATGCCCAGTTCCAACTTCTCAAAGATAGATATTACACCAATAGGAGATACAGCCCTTTCAAAACCCAAGAGATTAGGGACATAGACATTGAGAACTATTCATGCACTTAAAGATAGGCATGTTTTACAGAATTGGAACATATACCCATGTGTGCACAATGGTTCTTATAGGATGCATTAGTAAATTTTCCCCAATCCTCCCAGCCTGAACAAAGTGAAAAACACTAATGCTCAGAGGGCCTTAAAATAAAACTCAAACTGAGTAAAAATAATTGTGTTTTAACTACTAACTAAAAAACTGAAAATAACAGGGAAAGACAATTGAAGTGAAATAACATCTAAAGGATTTTTTTGGTAGCTTCATATAAGAGTAGGTTATTGGGTTTTAAAGTACTACTTACGTAGGTTATATAATATAGAAAAGAAAAGCAAGAAGTAGCTCTGGCCCCTTGTAAAAATATGAATGACAGTTATGAAATGAGTCACAGGATACAGCATGCAGAGGAACAAACTCTTGTAAAATGAACTTATTGTTAGCCATTGAAAACACATCCTAGCTACTGCACGAGATCAAGATGACACTCTTACCATATTTAGTGCACAGTACAAGACCCCTATTTCTGCAAGTCCTGTTATGGTTAAACCTGAATCACCCTGACAAGGTTGTTCACCTAAATTTAATTACTCAAAGATCATATTCTCAATTAAAAGACTTGAACTGCTTTAGGTACATGAAGAGAGGTCAATGCATGTCCATGCCTGCTTTCTTTAAGGATTTTGAGTGCCTTGCTCATGGTTTGCAGTCATTACTATACAATAAACATACTAAAACTGGATTTGTAAAGAAAACAATGATAACTGATACAATATTAAAAGAAATGGTTTATTTCCTACTTCCTTAAAACTCCCACAAACAAAGTCTATCAATACCATGGGGAATTTTTCTCATGGGTCCAATCCAAAGGCCACAGATAGCAACAAAGCCATGCCATTGATTTTATCCATCATGCATTTTGGTCTAGGGTTGCAACTTGTAGGTTGGGTTCTTATCACAATTCAGTTGTGCTAATAAATGTACAAACCACATAGGCTAGGGACATAAATTACACAAACTAATATAAGTAATTGAAAACTGGTTCAAATCAGTAACACAATAGGGACTGAGACAGACATTCAAAAAGCCTGGGGCTGAATTGATTCAATATTTACAGGTTAGTCTAACCTGGCTAGGCTGAACTGGTTTGTAACTGCACAGACATGCCAGAAATGCAGACATATGCCTGCAGTGGCTCACACTAGAAGCTGGAGATGCTAGAGCAGCCCTCCTGTCCCTTGCACAGGACTGAGCTAAGGGGGTGTGTGGCCCAACACTGGCAGGGCACTTTGATTAACCCAGCAGGGAATTGATAACAGTGTTTATCACCCCCTAACTCAGTGTTTATTACCCCATTAAGAAAACAACAGAGAGACATTACCAGCTACCTGGTGATTCAGCAGAGACCATAGCCAGCATGTGGTCTGCTAGCTAATATACAGGTACCACATCAGCAAGGCGGGGGCGGGATTCCTGCTTAGCAGGGAGTGGTGAGCAGCTCTTAGTCTCTGGAGCTGCAGCCAGGAAGCAGAGGGGAGGGGCCAGCCCTGCTGTGGAGCAGAGAGCCCCGCCCAGCCCAGAGAGCATGCTGGGGGTGTCTGGTTTATCTTAAACCAGCAAGGGGTCTGGAACAGACATTGCATAAACCGGTTTGACCCAAATCAGTTAAGTCTGATATTACAGTCAACCAGGTTTATCTCAAATTGGTTTCAGCCATTTTCAAACTGGTTTATGTGCTCTGAACATCTGTTTTGTTACAGGTTTAAAACACTTTCTGATCACCTAAACCAGTTTGTGTGTAATGTCTGTCCCTAGCCCAGAAGTTCATTGCACATAAACCAGTTTAAAAGTGGCTGAAACCAATCTAGGATAAACTTGGGTGGATGTAGTATCAGTCTTAACTGATTTAGGTTAAATCAGTTTATTGAACTTCTGTCCCAGATCCATGTTGCTGAGGGGAATGGTCCGGGGCTGGGGGAATGAACAGTTCCTGGTTCGATCCCCCAGCTCCCAGTCATTCCCCCCAGCTCTCACAGCTTCTCCCAAGGGTGCCAGCACTGCCTGCCTTGCCCAGGCAGGAGGGCAGCTGGGGGAGCAGCCGGATGAGCCCAGCTTATCTGGCTGCCGGCTCAAGCTGGGGTATAGCTGGCTACTCCTCCAGCTGCTCCCTTCGGCACTGCCTGCCTGTATAGTCTATGGCCGAATAAGATTCAGTGCCAAATACCTTCAGTTTCGGATTCAGCTGAATCAATATGGGACTGCGATTCAAATCACTGAATTGAATCCCTGTCCCTCTGAATCCAAATCCAAAGCAAATACTTTCTGCTTCACACAGGCCTAATGGCTGTATTTCTGGAATCAAAAGTGAATGTCTGTTCACTTGCTCATCAGTTCAATCTATTTAGTTTAGACTAACCTGCAAATGATTGAATCTATTCCGCCTCAGGCTTTTTGACTGTTTACACAGCCATAGTGAAATGGAGCCTGACAGACATCTATACAGATAATGCCATAAATGAAGTCACTTAAGCAATATAGATGCCTCCAGAATAAAGCTCTAAAATAAGGCTTTTAATCAAAAACCTTTCATTTCAAATATAACTGATAGTGTTTAGAAGATATGGTTCTTGCAAAGTACATATTGGAACATTTGTGTGCTGAACAAATGAGGGTAGGTTTCTTAGAAAAGGGTGGCATGACTGATACCAAAAGGTGTTTAAGAAGCAAATATTCCTTTCTTTTTGGCATCCTTTTTAAAGCAGCCCTTATGATCTGATACAATTTCCATAGACAAGTGTTTTTATGCTGGGTGATGTGTATAGAGTTGTTTCATCAAGAAATGTTCCAGCATACTAAACATGGCATTATTTTTTTAAAGTAACTTCTTTTTACTAAACATACCCTCAGAAAAAAGCCAATTTTAAAAATCTGATGTTTTTATTTAAAAGTGGAAAGGGATGGGCCTTATCTGTCTTACCTGAATTCCATTCATTCAAGTGTTCTTTCTTATTGTTGCTGAAAAAGTACTTTTTCCCCAACTATTACAAAAAAAAAAAAAAGAAAAGAAAAGAAAAACAACTGAAACAGAACAAATTAGGTAAAGGTTCCAGCATAGTCAATCTGATCCTTTATTGCTTTGCTAATATTTTTGCAGTTCTCTGTTAATAATTTTACTTTATTATTTGTTCCATATATATTTCCATGAAGAGTTCTTAACTTGATGAAAATCCTATTTCTTCATCCACAATCAAATCTTACTATGGTCGGTTTCTAGGTCTTCATAACTGAGAATATTACATCTCTTTTCAAGTTGACTCTAATATAAGGAGGGTTACTAAACTAACCCAATTAAATTGAACAGATCTGCAAGTTTAGATGATTGTTGCTGCTGTCTATGAGGGCTGGGATCAGGAATGATGGATTACAGGTCACACTACTGATAATCCATCTAAGGGAGAACAGGATCCCATCATGGATTAGCTTGAATTGGCCTACATAAAGGTTTTATGATGCAAATTGGAGATATTGGGCATAGTAACAATGTGCGGTATATATTACATTCTCCTGTCTCGTAGTCACTGGAAAGTTTCTTGACTATGATGCTCCATCCTCATTAATAAGCCCTGTGTTGTACATCTTTGTCTGATGTGAAGCTGCCATACCTTGTCACCAATTATAGGCTCTGAAAAGACCCATCTCATTATAGTACTTATATTGCTTGCTCCTGCAGGTGATGCTTGGTATGGCTCTTCCTAATCTTGCCAACAAGAAAATCACCCTTGAAGTGAAAAGATGTCAATCAAGAGGCACAAAGAAAAAGCAAAAAAGAATTAATAAAACAATGTCTGGAATATTAATAATGCACAGGAAGATAAAATGAAGCAATGGAAGGGAGATTTCTGCACGCTTTTACCAAATGGGCTATACCCCCTTCGTAATTTATGGCCAGACAGCATTTTGATTATGAATCACACATTTGAATATGAATTAAGGTATTTATACTAGTATTATTTAATGGATAGGGGGTGAATGTATCGTTTGAACTTGTCTTAACCAACTCTCCCTTTGCCTATTATGAGCTGGATACACACCTTCCAAAAGTTTACATGTGTATCTCCTCTGTCAGAGAGGCTATACCTGCTCGCATTTACATTTGTCTTCAACCATAAACCTTTTTCAATCAATAAGTGATGGCTGTGAATACATTCATATAGCTAACATTTTTTGGCAGCTGACAATATATGATCCAATATTTTATTTGTATTTATAATCACTGTATAGTCATTTGATCAAAAAAGTGACATGAAGAATACTGAGGTTTGATATGTTCACTAAATAAATAAGCACTGCATTCACTGTACTGTAAATTGTTATTATTTCATGTGTTTTATCTCTTTGTATTTTCATCTGTTCCATGCAAAACCCAATCTAGAAAGGTGGATTCCATTGACTGCAACTGGGCTCTGCACTGGCATATGGGTCTACACACATGACTCAGACCATAAGACTGGGCCCACTGTTTGTAAATTTACAGAAAGTATCATCCAAAAAAGCACATTCTCCTGATTTCAGAAAGAATGTGGAAACACAAGAACTGTTAACATAATATGGAGAAACATTTAACAACTTTTTTTTTAAGTTGATAGTGGTAAAATATTTAAGCTTTTGGGAAACATACTTATTTTCAGCTACAGTAGATCCTGATAGTGCCCTAAAAAAAACCAAAAACAAAAAAACCACAAATTATGGAAAGGATGTTTCTCCATGTACCTCTTTGAAAGTCAGAAGACCAGCTGTTAAGCAACAAGGCCTTTGTGAAACTTTTACAATTCTATTTAAATAACACAATAGATGAATATGGAAAAATACAAATATACAGTTCTCAAAATCCATGATTATTTTGTGTGATTTAGTATCTGTACACATAGTTATGAGAACTGTAATAGGGGAAAAATAAAATACCTCTTAAATGATATAACAAAAATAATACCATTAAGATTTGGAAATCTAACACACTTAATAGTGGCGTTATTCAATCTAATGAACTAACAGTATTTAAACCATAAAGGGAAAACAAGTGGGGGGGAAAAAGCATCCCTGAAACAGAGATTCCACTTCCTGAAAAATCTGACATCATATCTGCCTTCCATTGTGGTATCTAAAGGTATGTTTGCACCATGTTCTTGGTGTCCCCTTGAGGCTGCTCTTCAGATCTCAATTTATCTCTGCAGCTCTGGGTCTGGCACACGTGAGCATGAATGTGTGTGAGTTAGACATTACTGGGATCATTCTTACAGGACACAGTGAAGTGCATGCAATCTCTTGGGTCTAATGAGACAACTATTCTTTGTAAGCTCACCATCAAAATCTTTACAATTAAGCTAAATTTTTACATTCAATTTGCAAAATAAAACAACCCCCAAATTTCCATAATATAGCAGTAACCATGAACAGTATAAACAGCCAACAGATTGGAAACTGCAGTATAAACTAAAGCAAAATTTCAGATATCCAAATTTAAAAATTTGGCCCGATCAACTTACCCTAAACCACACACCGTTGTAGTTAAATAGCCAGTACTAAAACCCAGGAACTCCTGTGTTCAGACTACCAAACTAGGCTGCTTTACTGTTCATTTTTCACAAGAAAACCAGAGACAGTCTCAGTATGGTTCTTTTATATCAGTAACAAGGGTATTACAGACAATATATGGAGTATTGTGTCCAGTTCTGGGCTCCGCATTTCAGGAGGGATGTGGACAGCATTGGAGGGTCCAGAGGAGGACCACTCACATGATCGCAGGCCTTACGAGGGGAGGCTATGGGACCTGAACCTGTTCAGCCACCACAAGAGAAGATCTGGTGGCTGTCTACAAACTGGCGAAAGGGGACCAGCGGGCAATGGGAGAGGCCCTGTTCCCCCCCCCCCCCCGGCCCCACCAGGG
>NW_005842083.1:841169-857781 GCF_000455745.1 Alligator sinensis | reverse complement strand
GATGTAACAAGTAATAACAGCCATAAGTTGACTGAGAGTAGATTCAGGCTAGATATCAGGAGGCACTACTTCACAGTTGGGGTGGCTAGGATCTGGAACCAACTTCCAAGGGAAGTCATGTTCACTTCTACCTGGGGGTCTTCAAAAGGAGGCTAGATAATCACCTAGCTGGGCTCGTTTGACCCCAGCATTCTTTCCTGCCATGGCAGGGGGTTGGACTTGATGATCTGCTTAGGTTCCTTCTGACCCTACCAACTATGAAATGATAGGATTGCCTAATGACTCCAGTCACCTGCCTCCTGAGTAAAATGTGGTAGGATTCAGATTTTCTATTTCATGGGAATATCCAAAACTTCATTTTCTTTCATTCTGAAATAGACCAAAATACAATTGTAACTACCCATGAAGCAAAATGAGGAATATGATGGCAGAGTAGTTACAGTGCCTTGTTATGGATCAAAAGATGCAAGTTCCGGGCTTTCTCCAGACTCGCATTGAAGGATATCCACATTAATCTGGCCAAAAGCGAGTACCTTGTCATTTGAACTGGGCAGTCAAAGGTAGCCAGTCTTGATGCTAGTCAATCCTAGTCCCTGTCTGCTGTTTACTAAAGAAACAGATATATCTTATCTTCAGCCAAATGAGCCATCTAGGCTTAGAAAGGGAACTTAATGAAATGAAATAAGAATAAAAATAATTTCAGGTCAATCAAACTGTTTTGTTACAATTTATCTAAACAAGCAATTCTGATTTTAATCATTTAAGCTTTAACAAGCAGTGTAACAACAGCAATGGATTTTGTTTTATTTCACAAAATCAAAATCTTCCCTTTCAGTAATGTCAAAACAGCACATTTCAAAATTATCAAAATGCTTCATTTCATTTTTTGTTCCACTTCATAAAATTGCCTCAGATTTGAAATTGGAATACTTCCTGATGATGTCAATTTCAATGAAAACAGTATTTTTAATTGAAAAACCATTTTGACAAGATATATATATGTCTAACCTCTATCATGCTTGGGCACAGCTGAAGAGTTGTACAGTGATCATGGGAGGAAAGACTGGTCCCCTTACAACATGGTCACCTGGACATGACTTATGATAGCTATAGGGCTGCTTTAAGTAGCTAATTAATTACACAGAGGAACCATTCATATGTACTGGTACTAAGGACCAAGCCAAAAAACAAAAAATATTTGTTTTAATTGTCATGGTTAAAATACTGTTGGTTTTTGATCAGTAATACTGGGCTTTCATTTTACTGCCCATGTTATGAATCAATATATTTATCAACTCTACCAAAGGCTCATGTGCCAAAGCTGAATTACAATTTAATTTTTAAATAAAATGCACAATTGACATGTGGCAAGTCTTTTTTGCCATAAAATATGAAATGTAATATGCATGTTTACAACATGTTTTTTCCTTATTCTTTAGAAAAGTATTGCTTCCAAGCATGAGTTTATTCATATAATCCCACACCCCTTATCCATTTATTGAATCAAATAAGATGAAAGCAATGAATTCCTGAATAACATAATGTAGATAAATTATTATAGGCTGAAAGGCATCTTGCCAAAAATGAACAAGCTAAATCTTTTA
This sequence comes from Alligator sinensis, assembly GCF_000455745.1. Lineage (NCBI taxonomy): Eukaryota > Metazoa > Chordata > Crocodylia > Alligatoridae > Alligator > Alligator sinensis. The sequence goes on along the minus strand of NW_005842083.1, from coordinate 856,177 downwards.
AGAGAGAATACAGAATTTCAATGGCCCTGTAACATGACTGTGCCTCAGGGGTGGCCATGATAGCCCCTGGTAGCCACATATTTCCTGTCCCACTCCAGCTCCTTTGGTACTCTCCCTTCTCTGCCGCACCTTGATGGAATTATTTTCTATTGTAGAAGGGAGGCCTCCTAGGGTCCCCGAGTGAGCTCTAGCCTGTTTTGACCCATGGGTCCCTTCCATACCCAGATGACCTCCAATCCTGTTCTTCAAGCCCTAAGTGGGAACCCACCTGGCCCTGTCAGTACACAAGGACACCAATTGCCTTGAGGGTTATTCATGGCTTCCTTCCACAGTAACAGCCATGCCCATGCCTCACAGATGTTACTGTATCCACTGTTTAATCCTGCTGTAGAGGCCTCAGCCCCCTTGGCTTTAGCCCCCGTTTAGTCTAGCTGCAGGCTTCTTGCCCTGACCCAATTATTCAGGCCCATATCTCTCAGCCTCAACCCTCTCTGCATCTCCAGGTCCCTCAGACCTGCATCTTGTCTCACCCTCCTGGAAACCCAGGCCCATGTAAGGTTGCTCACAATCTGTGTTAGCCCCCCTGGCATCCATGACCTAGGGCAAGGCTGCTCTCAGTTCTAACCTCTGTCTAAAGTATTTGGGCTTCTTCCCATTGCAACCCACCAAACTCTGGAAGAGCTCTATGCTGGGTGCCCCTACAGCACCCTTCTGGCATCCTATCCACCCCTCTCAGCCAGTCTAAAACTAGAACAAAAAACACAAGCAAACACTTTAAACTCAAAGTCTTACCCTCCAGGTCATCATACTGCTACTGCTAAGGCATTTTCTCATCTCTTCCTCTCTCAGCCATGGGAGTACTTGACAAGGCCTGCAGTGTCTACTTCTCACCAGCCTGAGCTCCTCTTCCTGCCTAGTTCAGGACTGCACTGCCCTTCTGCCTCTGGGGCCCAGGTGTATATCCCCTAGCTCCTCCCCTTCTGTTCAGCTGATCCCCTGACCAGCCACAGGTGTGCCCTTTCAGCATCCTGGACAGCTTACTGATAGGGCTGTGCAAAGCTTTGGTAGCTGATTCAATTCAGAGGAGATTTGGCCTGATTCAGGGACCAAATCTCCAAATCCGAATTGAATTCAGAGACTAATCAAAACGCTCTGAATTGATTTGAAGCATCCAAATCAATTCAGAAAAGCTTTGGAAAAGATTCGGCCACTTCGGAGATTCAGCCATAGACTAAACAGGCAGCAGACACAGCTGCCTCCAGCTGGTAAGTCTGTTGGGGGTTGGGGGATGGAAGGGGCATGAGGGACAGTGATTGGAACTAGGGCTGGGACAAGCTGCCCAGCTGGGGTGGGGGCAGGGTGTGTTACTCGGGGAGCCCTGCACTCACAGGCTCTGGCAGCAGAGATCGGGGCCTCTGAGGGCTCATGGCAGAGGCCCCCACCCCACCATGCACTGCAGGGCAATGGGGATTGCCTGCCCCCCCCGCCTGGCACTCACACAGCAGCTGCCCCATGGTACGGGTGCAGCGTGCCTCAGCAGGGCATTGTACACTGTCTGAGACCTGGGGTGGCTCCACCTGTCAGCTGGAGCCCAGCACCCCTGAGCCCCAATGGCCCCAGCTTCCAGACAGCATGTAGTGCCCTGCCAAGCTGCGCTGCACCCGTGCGATGCGACAGCTGCTGTGCGGGTGCCAAGTGGAGGGGGGCGATCCATGCTCCCCCCCCACAGTCCTGTGCTGTGTGCGGGGGGTTCTTTCACAAGCTGTCAGAGGGCTCACTGCTGCTGCAGCCAGTAAGTGGGGGGGGTGCTTTATTATTTTTTTTTAAAGCCCCGCACTCACTGGCTGCAGCAACGGCAATCGTGGGCCTCTGACAGCTTGTGGCAGAGCCCCCCTGCCCAGCACTGGGCAGTGGGGGACAGCAGGGATCGCTCCCACCCGCCTGACACCCATGTGGCAGCTGCCCCATGGCGCGAGTGCAGCACAGCTTGGCAGCGCACCATGTGCTGTCTGGGAGCTGGGTCAGCTCCACGTATCAGCCAGAGCCCAGTACCACTCAGTGCCAGTGGCCCCAGCTCCCAGGCGGTGTATAGCACCCATGCCATGGTGCAGCTGCTGCACTGGTGCCAGGTGTGGAGGGGTGATCCCCGCTGCCCCACCCCCACTGTCCTGCACTACCATGAGCACCCAGAGGCCCCAATCACTGCTGCTGCATCTGGTGAGTGTGGGGCTGGTTTTTGTTTTTTTTTAAGTGCTGGGACTAGGCTGGGGCCAGGCAGGGGATGGGGCTGGGCAGGGTAGCCACTGGAGCTTCTCCTGTGGCTCCCCCCACCCAGGGAGAGGCAGGCACAGCCAAAGGAGCTTCGGGAGAACCGGAAGCTGCTCGGCTATGCCTGCCTCTCCCCAACCGATCCAAATCACCGAATCTCTCCAAATCAGCACTGAATCTTCCAAAGCCAATTCAGCCAAATCAATTCAGGACAGCGATCTGAATCTCCGAATCAAATCACTGTCCTCTGAACTGGCTGAATCCAAATCTGATCTGAATACTTCCCTATTTACACAGGCCTATTTACTGATATTCCTCTGGCTACCATAGCAGTGAACTTGCTACCTAACCATCCTATTGCTAGGTAGCTAGCCTCACAATTGGCACTTGCAGCCTATGGGCCCCGGGATACCGACTTACGCTTAAGATGTGATTAACCAGTTAATCATATCTTAAGTAGTCACATGACCACACAGTAATGCAGTTAATGGTGTGATAAAACAAGGAAGGAGCCACAAAGTTATTACAGAAAATATGTGTAATAACTTTATTGCTGATTCCTATCACACCATTAATGGAATGTGTGACCAGGCTGATTAGGGCTCCCAGCCTCAGGGGTCCATTGGAGTCAAGGGCTCCAATATCTCTCTGAGGCTGACATCTATGATCAGCTGCTGCTCCCAGTCACAGGGGCACAATGGATCCCTTGGCTCTGATATGCCCCCTTGACTGGGAGAAGCAGCTGGTCAGGGCTCCCAGCCATGGGGACACAGCGGGAGTGAAGGGATTCACTACTGGAACAACAGATCAGCTAATGGCCCCCAGTCATGGGGAAACATGGTGCCCCCCTTGGCGCCTTATCGGGTTTGGGGCCTTCTAGCCATGGGAACTTGCTACTTGCTGGTACAGCGGAAGCCTGGGAATAGGATTGCAGGCTTCCCCTTCACTGGCCATATGGCATGATGGGATCTGATGCTAGATCTCATAATCACAGACACAAAGAACTTCTTTATCAGTTTAGAATATGAGTTTCAGCTCTTCATTTTTTTTCCTTCAATCATGTGTAGGTTTATGAACTACTGTCAAACCAGAACGCTTCCCAATAATAATGCCATGCAATACATAGATAGGATGGAAGTACACTCTAACTTATTTTTCCAGACCAAACTCCATCTCATATTTTAGAACTACACGTATTGAAAGAAGCTGGTCCTTCACAGAAGCATTTGCCACCAAGAATGTGTACACTGACTCACAGTCGAACCTATGAACTTCACTTGATCAACCTACTGGCTACAAAAAATCATGGACTAAATACAGACATTGGATTTATGACACATTATAACCCGCCTAACATCTGACTCCCCAGGTAACCTCTCTACTATTTACTAACTATATTCATTCCCCTCCCCTCCCCCACTGGTGTCTCATTCATGACCAACTCAATTTTCATTTTCACTGACTGGCTTTCTTGCATGCATGCTGGCCTCTGGCTTCTTTACTATTCCATCCAGCAAGAGCACAGACAAACTGCAGATGCTTCCTCAACCTGACAAAAGGTATTTGTACCCAAAAGCTTGCAAAGAAGAATTTTTCAAACTATTTGAGTTGGTCTAATAAAAGATGTTGGATTTACCCAAAGAACCTTGTCTACACTGACTGGTCCTATTCATTAATCCAAGGGGAGATTTTTAAAATTATAAAACACTGCCTCAGCCCATTACCTTTGTGGCTTTGGGACATACAAAGTATGGGATATTGTGCTTTGCTCCAGACACAGAGAGAGCAATTTGAGAATGTGCTCACAAGTGGATTGCTTTAGTTTTACATCGTCACCACTATACCTGTAGAGGATTACCAAAATAAGACTACAGCCTGTATCTACAGTTATTTGTGCATGTTACTATTTAAAGGAGCTTGAGTTTTTCCTAAGCTAGGGCAATGACCTTTTCCTTGGAGGATTGATGAAGACTATCCCAGAAGGTCTCAAATTAGAATACTTGATGACCTGAAGAAGAATGTTTTGCATTAGAAAGCATGTCGAACTCTACCCCAACTATGCAATTGGTCCAATAAACGATATCACCCTAAGAAATCCTTGTCTCTCTGTAACTCTTGATAACATAATACTGATGATCCTTTCTTGCAGGTCCCTGAATTTACACTTTATACCCAATACATCTCATAGAGAAGGCCTCATGCCAACCAGCATGTATGCACGTGTTGAATAGTAAGCATGTAAGTAATCAAATTGTCTGTAATCACATGTGCCAATCACCTTGACTTCAATTACATGCTTCAAATTTCAGCATGAACCCAAGTGGCTTGCATGATCACAGGACATGTATTAGGTTATAAACTTCTTGAGGAAGAGGCCAGGTTCACACTGTTTTTATATCCTAAGAACTACAGTGTTATTTAGCATTAATAAGTAATCATAACTGCTGCTGGAGTTGTTCTGGTGAGTCTTCCTGTTTTTCATCCTTAATAACTTGAACATCTTGCCAGAAAATCCTGACAAGCAAGCCCACCAAAGACACATCCATAGACAATTATTATAGTATTGAACCATGCCATCTGCCAATTTTAGTAGTACTGGGGCAAGGAGAAAAAAACCCCCTAACTTAGCCCCTTGTATGATAATTCATTTAAAACCAGTATTGTCAGGACATTCACTAAAACCAGGAGCTGCTATGGACAGCAGGACAAAATGATAGAGAAGTTCTTTTCACTGCTATCTCCTACACAATGACACTGAAAGAATGAAGAACTCTTTATAGAATCTAATAGCCATTTAGCTAGTTATTATTAAGGATCTGTTGGCATTTCCATTATGACATTCAGTTGTTAGGTTTATAACTACAAGTGAAACATCCTGGGAAAACTGGAAAACCATACCTTAGCCTCGGAATGATTTTTTCCCCCTGAAACCTGAAGCAGAATCAGTCAGGCTGTTTTAGAGCAGAGATAAGCCAGAAAAGTTTTGGTTTGGGCCTTTTTATCCCCCTCAGTTATGTTCATTTATTTTTGAAAGACCTATGAACACCTCACAAAATTTTAACTTAAAGCAAACAATTCCAGATGGCAATATGGCCAAACAGCAACAGACCTCTGAATTAAAATTGCACCACTACCCATGGTATGACCCATAGTAATAATAAAAACATGACTAAAAAAGGCTAGAAGGTGAAATGAAACACTGTCTCACCAAGAAGGAACCAGGAAGGATGTTACTGATGTATTTTGGCATAGAAGTTTTGAGTACTTCAAGGTCTTGGGCCATTGTTTATGTCTCTAATAATAGTATCACATCTTGGATCTCAGTCCACAGAACAACTATGCTTCAAATCTTCCAAGGAGCAAAAGCCTTTAGAGTTTGCATATGATAGTTTTTTTTAAAGGTTCAGGGTAAAACATGAGCCTTATTGAGGTCAACAGCAACATTCTTTTAGACTTCATAAAGGAGAGGATTTGACCCTTGGCTCTTACCAAACCTTTGCAATTACTTAGGTTTGCCCATTAGGAAAATATATCTAAAATTAATTGCTTCCCCCCTGTCCACTCTGTTAATTTAGTCATGCTGCCATTCACTCTTCAAGTCTTTATTGTTTACTTATGCAGATATGGAGACATAAAGCGTGAAGCATATTTAGCATACATCTAAGCCCTCTGTATAAAGTGTCATTTATATAGCAAAAAGTGATGTCATGCCATTTTCCTAGAGATTTCATAGTTAATAGCACTGCAATGGGGCTTGACATTTTTTGTGGAAATTCTGCCCCATCCATTTCTAATTACAACATAAAAAAGGACAGTTGCAAAGTATGCCTTTGAATCAGTTGGTTATTCTGAACTAACTGGCCCAATGCAATCAAATACTTGGAACAAAGTCCTTTAATGTAATTACAGAACTACCTGTTCATAAATGTACACAAGGAACAACAACAAGTTATAACTAGCATTACTGAGAACTAGCATGTTCTTTCTCCTCAATAAGACAACTTAAAATTATATAATTTCTCTCTCCCTTTTTCCTTTAAGTAGAATTATATCCTTTACTTTGGCATTTTTTTGCAAATAATAATAAAAAGAAGAGCTCATATTTATTTTAAAATATTTTTAAATTAAGGAGAACAGGAGAAAGACAGACAACAGAGGGAAGAGACATAATGATGGAAGAAAGAGGTCTTGAACAATAATGTAGGGTATGTCACAGGTCATGACTCCATTTATAATGTGCTTTTTTGTTTGACTGCAGTTTCCTGTGAACAAGCCAGAGAAAAGTCTTCGGTGTATTTATGTAATTATGTCTTGTTTACAGAATTTAAAGATTTAGTCAATGTAGACACTGAATGTGGTTCCTTAGGAAGAGGAATCCAAGAGATGTGTCATATCTAATGTTTTAATGAGTCCATGTAGACTTCCTGCAAGGAGGGAATTCTCTTGGGGTTTTCTCCAAGAGGTCATTGCTGGAGAATGTTTGCTAGACTGAGATAGAGCCATGCGTTGGGGGAGGGTTCTGCCCTTGCCTCTGAAAAGGAAAACCATTGAAGAATATAGGAAATGAATCACCAGACATGTCTTTTCCTGTCTCATCTAGGGAATGGAATAATTACTTTTTAATTCCACTGGGGCTATGGATCATTTCACAATCCTCTGAATCACAGGACTGGATAAATCAAGGCCAAAATATTATCTGCATTTGAAAGAAAACAACAGTGATCTATAAGACTGTGCACAACAAACCCACCTGGGATCAGCACTATCACCCAGGGAAATTATAGCACCAGTTTGGTGGCTTCTTTAACGTATTTCCTCCTCTAATGCATCTCAAGCTGTGCAGTTTGCAGCATCAAGATAGTCTACTGCCTGCAGGTTATTTTTTCCACAGTTCAAAAATCAACAGATAGTCAGGAAACAAAAGTTAGTCAGACTGTGAAGGAAGTAAAGAGCAGAAATGCACTTTAAACTCCCCAGATATGTGAGCTATCCACCAAGCCAGGCGGGGTGGTTTAGCCACTGGAGCTTCTCCTGTGGCTCCCCCCACCCAGGGAGAGGCAGGCACAGCCAAAGGAGCTTCGGGAGAACCGGAAGCTGCTCGGCTATGCCTGCCTCTCCCCAACCGATCCAAATCACCGAATCTCTCCAAATCAGCACTGAATCTTCCAAAGCCAATTCAGCCAAATCAATTCAGGACAGTGATCTGAATCTCCGAATCAAATCACTGTCCTCTGAACTGGCTGAATCCAAATCTGATCTGAATACTTCCCTATTTACACAGGCCTATTTACTGATATTCCTCTGGCTACCATAGCAGTGAACTTGCTACCTAACCATCCTATTGCTAGGTAGCTAGCCTCACAATTGGCACTTGCAGCCTATGGGCCCCGGGATACCGACTTACGCTTAAGATGTGATTAACCAGTTAATCATATCTTAAGTAGTCACATGACCACACAGTAATGCAGTTAATGGTGTGATAAAACAAGGAAGGAGCCACAAAGTTATTACAGAAAATATGTGTAATAACTTTATTGCTGATTCCTATCACACCATTAATGGAATGTGTGACCAGGCTGATTAGGGCTCCCAGCCTCAGGGGTCCATTGGAGTCAAGGGCTCCAATATCTCTCTGAGGCTGACATCTATGATCAGCTGCTGCTCCCAGTCACAGGGGCACAATGGATCCCTTGGCTCTGATATGCCCCCTTGACTGGGAGAAGCAGCTGGTCAGGGCTCCCAGCCATGGGGACACAGCGGGAGTGAAGGGATTCACTACTGGAACAACAGATCAGCTAATGGCCCCCAGTCATGGGGAAACATGGTGTCCCCCTGTGGCTGGGAGCCCTATCAGCTGTTGGGGCTTCTAGCCATGGGAACTTGCTACTTGCTGGTACAGCGGAAGCCTGGGAATAGGATTGCAGGCTTCCCCTTCACTGGCCATATGGCATGATGGGATCTGATGCTAGATCTCATAATCACAGACACAAAGAACTTCTTTATCAGTTTAGAATATGAGTTTCAGCTCTTCATTTTTTTTCCTTCAATCATGTGTAGGTTTATGAACTACTGTCAAACCAGAACGCTTCCCAATAATAATGCCATGCAATACATAGATAGGATGGAAGTACACTCTAACTTATTTTTCCAGACCAAACTCCATCTCATATTTTAGAACTACACGTATTGAAAGAAGCTGGTCCTTCACAGAAGCATTTGCCACCAAGAATGTGTACACTGACTCACAGTCGAACCTATGAACTTCACTTGATCAACCTACTGGCTACAAAAAATCATGGACTAAATACAGACATTGGATTTATGACACATTATAACCCGCCTAACATCTGACTCCCCAGGTAACCTCTCTACTATTTACTAACTATATTCATTCCCCTCCCCTCCCCCACTGGTGTCTCATTCATGACCAACTCAATTTTCATTTTCACTGACTGGCTTTCTTGCATGCATGCTGGCCTCTGGCTTCTTTACTATTCCATCCAGCAAGAGCACAGACAAACTGCAGATGCTTCCTCAACCTGACAAAAGGTATTTGTACCCAAAAGCTTGCAAAGAAGAATTTTTCAAACTATTTGAGTTGGTCTAATAAAAGATGTTGGATTTACCCAAAGAACCTTGTCTACACTGACTGGTCCTATTCATTAATCCAAGGGGAGATTTTTAAAATTATAAAACACTGCCTCAGCCCATTACCTTTGTGGCTTTGGGACATACAAAGTATGGGATATTGTGCTTTGCTCCAGACACAGAGAGAGCAATTTGAGAATGTGCTCACAAGTGGATTGCTTTAGTTTTACATCGTCACCACTATACCTGTAGAGGATTACCAAAATAAGACTACAGCCTGTATCTACAGTTATTTGTGCATGTTACTATTTAAAGGAGCTTGAGTTTTTCCTAAGCTAGGGCAATGACCTTTTCCTTGGAGGATTGATGAAGACTATCCCAGAAGGTCTCAAATTAGAATACTTGATGACCTGAAGAAGAATGTTTTGCATTAGAAAGCATGTCGAACTCTACCCCAACTATGCAATTGGTCCAATAAACGATATCACCCTAAGAAATCCTTGTCTCTCTGTAACTCTTGATAACATAATACTGATGATCCTTTCTTGCAGGTCCCTGAATTTACACTTTATACCCAATACATCTCATAGAGAAGGCCTCATGCCAACCAGCATGTATGCACGTGTTGAATAGTAAGCATGTAAGTAATCAAATTGTCTGTAATCACATGTGCCAATCACCTTGACTTCAATTACATGCTTCAAATTTCAGCATGAACCCAAGTGGCTTGCATGATCACAGGACATGTATTAGGTTATAAACTTCTTGAGGAAGAGGCCAGGTTCACACTGTTTTTATATCCTAAGAACTACAGTGTTATTTAGCATTAATAAGTAATCATAACTGCTGCTGGAGTTGTTCTGGTGAGTCTTCCTGTTTTTCATCCTTAATAACTTGAACATCTTGCCAGAAAATCCTGACAAGCAAGCCCACCAAAGACACATCCATAGACAATTATTATAGTATTGAACCATGCCATCTGCCAATTTTAGTAGTACTGGGGCAAGGAGAAAAAAACCCCCTAACTTAGCCCCTTGTATGATAATTCATTTAAAACCAGTATTGTCAGGACATTCACTAAAACCAGGAGCTGCTATGGACAGCAGGACAAAATGATAGAGAAGTTCTTTTCACTGCTATCTCCTACACAATGACACTGAAAGAATGAAGAACTCTTTATAGAATCTAATAGCCATTTAGCTAGTTATTATTAAGGATCTGTTGGCATTTCCATTATGACATTCAGTTGTTAGGTTTATAACTACAAGTGAAACATCCTGGGAAAACTGGAAAACCATACCTTAGCCTCGGAATGATTTTTTCCCCCTGAAACCTGAAGCAGAATCAGTCAGGCTGTTTTAGAGCAGAGATAAGCCAGAAAAGTTTTGGTTTGGGCCTTTTTATCCCCCTCAGTTATGTTCATTTATTTTTGAAAGACCTATGAACACCTCACAAAATTTTAACTTAAAGCAAACAATTCCAGATGGCAATATGGCCAAACAGCAACAGACCTCTGAATTAAAATTGCACCACTACCCATGGTATGACCCATAGTAATAATAAAAACATGACTAAAAAAGGCTAGAAGGTGAAATGAAACACTGTCTCACCAAGAAGGAACCAGGAAGGATGTTACTGATGTATTTTGGCATAGAAGTTTTGAGTACTTCAAGGTCTTGGGCCATTGTTTATGTCTCTAATAATAGTATCACATCTTGGATCTCAGTCCACAGAACAACTATGCTTCAAATCTTCCAAGGAGCAAAAGCCTTTAGAGTTTGCATATGATAGTTTTTTTTAAAGGTTCAGGGTAAAACATGAGCCTTATTGAGGTCAACAGCAACATTCTTTTAGACTTCATAAAGGAGAGGATTTGACCCTTGGCTCTTACCAAACCTTTGCAATTACTTAGGTTTGCCCATTAGGAAAATATATCTAAAATTAATTGCTTCCCCCCTGTCCACTCTGTTAATTTAGTCATGCTGCCATTCACTCTTCAAGTCTTTATTGTTTACTTATGCAGATATGGAGACATAAAGCGTGAAGCATATTTAGCATACATCTAAGCCCTCTGTATAAAGTGTCATTTATATAGCAAAAAGTGATGTCATGCCATTTTCCTAGAGATTTCATAGTTAATAGCACTGCAATGGGGCTTGACATTTTTTGTGGAAATTCTGCCCCATCCATTTCTAATTACAACATAAAAAAGGACAGTTGCAAAGTATGCCTTTGAATCAGTTGGTTATTCTGAACTAACTGGCCCAATGCAATCAAATACTTGGAACAAAGTCCTTTAATGTAATTACAGAACTACCTGTTCATAAATGTACACAAGGAACAACAACAAGTTATAACTAGCATTACTGAGAACTAGCATGTTCTTTCTCCTCAATAAGACAACTTAAAATTATATAATTTCTCTCTCCCTTTTTCCTTTAAGTAGAATTATATCCTTTACTTTGGCATTTTTTTGCAAATAATAATAAAAAGAAGAGCTCATATTTATTTTAAAATATTTTTAAATTAAGGAGAACAGGAGAAAGACAGACAACAGAGGGAAGAGACATAATGATGGAAGAAAGAGGTCTTGAACAATAATGTAGGGTATGTCACAGGTCATGACTCCATTTATAATGTGCTTTTTTGTTTGACTGCAGTTTCCTGTGAACAAGCCAGAGAAAAGTCTTCGGTGTATTTATGTAATTATGTCTTGTTTACAGAATTTAAAGATTTAGTCAATGTAGACACTGAATGTGGTTCCTTAGGAAGAGGAATCCAAGAGATGTGTCATATCTAATGTTTTAATGAGTCCATGTAGACTTCCTGCAAGGAGGGAATTCTCTTGGGGTTTTCTCCAAGAGGTCATTGCTGGAGAATGTTTGCTAGACTGAGATAGAGCCATGCGTTGGGGGAGGGTTCTGCCCTTGCCTCTGAAAAGGAAAACCATTGAAGAATATAGGAAATGAATCACCAGACATGTCTTTTCCTGTCTCATCTAGGGAATGGAATAATTACTTTTTAATTCCACTGGGGCTATGGATCATTTCACAATCCTCTGAATCACAGGACTGGATAAATCAAGGCCAAAATATTATCTGCATTTGAAAGAAAACAACAGTGATCTATAAGACTGTGCACAACAAACCCACCTGGGATCAGCACTATCACCCAGGGAAATTATAGCACCAGTTTGGTGGCTTCTTTAACGTATTTCCTCCTCTAATGCATCTCAAGCTGTGCAGTTTGCAGCATCAAGATAGTCTACTGCCTGCAGGTTATTTTTTCCACAGTTCAAAAATCAACAGATAGTCAGGAAACAAAAGTTAGTCAGACTGTGAAGGAAGTAAAGAGCAGAAATGCACTTTAAACTCCCCAGATATGTGAGCTATCCACCAAGCCATCAATTACATAGCCAGTGAGTTTTGCTTAGAACTTGGCTCATCTGATCTTCTCTCAACTGTCCAAAGGACAGTTAACAGTTTTCATAGGTCTGGTGCTACCTACATTATATAAAATAAATACAACAGCATTTGCAAACACAAGCAATTTTGAGTGAAATAACAAGTCCTATGTATGGCCTACCAACTCTTGTTTGTCTCAGGATTACCTGCTCAAAACTCAACCAAGTAAAAGACAAGGCACATCTCATGTGCAAATGCTGCTCTATGGATTGACTCTACAGTAATTTACTGAGGAGTAAATCCACCCTGGGCAGGCATCTACTCATTCAGACATTTGGGAAAAGATCTGCTCCCAATGGGAGCAGCCTGGAGAGAGCTGCTCCCCCCTGCTCTGCCTCTCTATATCAGCCAGTAGAGGTGTATGAAACAGGCCGTATTAGATTCAGACTCAGGTTCAGCCCAAATCAGAGACAGTGATTCGATTAGTTGATTTGGATCACTGTCCCGGATTCGATTTGGCCAAATCCTAATCTAGAGCATCCCACAGGAGTGCGGGGGTGGAGGGGGCGCATGCACAGCGGTGAACCCAGAAGTGGACCGGAAGTGCTTCTGATCCACTTATGGGCCTGCTGCCAAGCACGCTGGGGACCCCCCAACACTCCTGTGGGATGCTCCAACTGCCCCAGCATCGCAGCATTCACGAGCTGCCTGGTACATTAAGATATGTAGAAAAAACATTTAAAGCTGTGTCTATGTCCTAATCATCAAATCTTTCCAAATCTCTCCAAATCAGTTCAGAAAGCTTTGATTAGATTCAGAGATATTAAATGGTCTCCTGATTTAATTCGGATTTGGAGATTCAGCCACCAAATTGGGCGAAATCTCCACTGAATTGAATCAGTGACCAAAGCTTTGCACAGCCCTATCAGCCAGGGGGAGTTGTAGGCTTCCCCTGGGTGCTAGCCCAGGAGCTGATAGGGAGTATGGGTCCAGAAGACAGCTCCCTGCAGCAGGGAGTTCCCTGCCCCAGCTTCCCAGTCAGGGGCAGGGGGCTTGGAAAGAGCTGCAGGGCTGGGGCAGGCTCCAACCCCCTGCCCCAATCTTCCAGTGGGCCAGCTAGCAGCAAGCCCCCAGCTGGGTGGGGAATCCCACCCGCCCAGCTAGAGGCTCACTGCTAGCTGCCCCACCAGTGAATCGGGGCAGGGGGCTGGGATCTGCCACCCTCCAACAGCTCTTTCCAAGCCCCATTCCTATATTGTCCATTGGGGCACTGGGCTGGGAAAGAGCTGTGGGGCTGGGACCTGACCCAGACCAAGACAGTTCCCAACCCGTTCCAGGCTGCATGTGCAGACTTCCCCATGCAGCCCAACTGACCAAGAACTCTTTTGGTTTGGGTCAGGTCCCAGCCAGATCCAGGTTGGGTTGGGAACTTTCTCTGTACAGGGAGGTCCTGGCCCCAACTCCATGATTGGAGTAGGAGCTGGAAGACTGCTCCTTGCCCCTGGGAGCTGCCTTCTGCCAGGGCAGGGTCTGGTGGTAGAACCCAAGCTGGGATATTGTCCCTCTGCCCTGACAGCAGGGAGCTCCTGGCCCTGGCTCCACAATCACGGGAGCCCCGGCTCACAGGCAGTTTCTGGGGGCAGAAAGCAATATCCTGCCCCCCTCTGCCCGGCTGACTGGTAGCAAATTTGCTCCTGGTTGGCCATCTACACATGCCTTACTGTGCAGTAACTACTCGACTGTTAATTTACTACTTGTATTTGCATTTGCAGGTAGCAAATTAACTGCCAAGTAGAACAAATCAATGCACAGTAAGGGTCTGTTCATAGATCTTGATGCTTACTGTGTATACAATGATGTTTATTGTGCAGTAATTTGCTCTACTGCACAGTAAAGCATTTTGTGTAGATGTGCCCACAGTGACATCACAGACATTCAGACCTTAGACAACAGCCACATATGATGAAGTAAGGTCTCTACAGGAAAAAGCTTATGCTCTATATCTCTGATTTAGTTAGTCTATAAGGTGCAAATCTACCCAGCCTTATGGTAGACAAGTACAGCATTCATGCACAAAGATGATGGGTAGCCTTTAGTGATTGGTAGGGCTGTGCAAAGCTTCAGTAGCCAATTCAATTTGGAGGAGATTTGGCCAGATTCGGCAACTAAATTTCCAAATCCGAATCAAATCAGGAGACCAATTAAAAGCTCTGAACCAAATCAGAAACCTCCAAATTGATTAAAAAAAGATTTGGCGCCACTTCAGAGATTTGGCTATAAACTAAACAGGCAACAGTCCTCACCACACTGGACACAGTTTCCTCCAGCTGGTAAGTCTGTTGGGGTTGGGGGGAGGAAAAGGGTGTGGGGGAGGGAGGGATTGGGGCTCGGGCTGGGACAAGTTGCACAGCTGGGGCAGAGGGGCATGGGAGGGGAGGGTAGCAGGGTGTGGGGGCCCGGGATATGGGCATGGTAGCGCTGGGAGTGGGGGCTATGTCCTGCTGCCACTTGCCCAGCTGGGGTGGGATGGGGTGGGGGCAGGATGCGGTCACGGCTCAATCCAGGTGGAAGGGGGCAAGTGGCATCAGGGCATAGCCCCCACTCCCAGTGCTGCTGCACCCACATCCCACACCCCCTGCCCTCACTGGACAAGTGGTGGCAGCACCCATCTCCCACACCAGCTGGGCAAGTAGTGGCAGGGCAGAGCCCACGCTCCCAGTGCTGATGTGGGTGTGGCAGCACTGGGAG
>NW_005842083.1:831939-841006 GCF_000455745.1 Alligator sinensis | reverse complement strand
GGGATGGTGGGCACTTGCCAGCTGGAGAGGGTAGCACAGGTGCTGCCACTGCTTGCCAGCTGGTGTGGGAGGGTGCAGGGGGGCAGGCGCTGCCACCACTTGCCCAGCCAGCATGGGGGACATCTGGCTGGCAAGTGGCGGCAGGGCAGAGTCCCAGCTTACAGAGCTGATGCAGTGTGGCAGGGCTGGGAGTGGGGCTTATGCTCTATTGCCACTTGCCCCCTTTTGCCCAGAGCAAGCCACACCTGCATCTCTCCCCCCTCCCCACCCTGACTGGGCAAGCGACAGCAGGGCATAACCCCCGCTCTGAGTGCTGCTGAGCCCACATCCTGCGCCCCCCCCACCCTCTTTCCCGAGTTCTGCAGCCCCCGTCCCAGCTGGGCAGTTTGTCCCAGCCCCAGCCCCAATCCCTCCCTCCCCCACAACCCTTCCCTCCCACCTCCTGCAACCCCAACAGACTTACCAGCTGGAGGCAGTTGTGTCCAGAGTGGTGAGGACAGCTGTCTGTTTAGTCTATGGCCAAATCTCCAAAGTGGCACCAAATCTTCAGATCTCATTCAGCCGAATTGAATTGGGACAGTGATTTGAATCTCCACATCTAATCACTGTCTCTTCGAATCGGCTGAATCTGTATCTGAAGTGAATACTTGCCACTTTGCAAAGGCCTAGAGATTGCTAGTGATTCACTGCTATAATCTATTTGTCTGCGATCCTCTATAAGACAGAAGGGTCATTCTAAACCTGAACATGGACATTCCAAAATTCAGTACAATTTGTTTTCTGAACCTTTACTTAAATCAAAATGACATGTGGGATTAAATCTATAGACCCAATACTAAATAGTTGTAGCTATGGTTTTGGGACTAATAAAATATTCAAGGAAAATTCTGGTTGTCTCTGTGTCATAAAAGAAAAAGGTACATAGAACCTGTCTTCCCTAAGTCTCTTTCCATGGACCAATTCCTGGCACATTATAGGCTTAAAACTTGTATGGACTTCCCCACTGGTGTTAATAGGAGTTGGATTAACTCCCTGGCTGGTCTGGATGGAAAACCCAGAATTCCACTGTCTTGAAAAGAACAAAACTGTCTGTGTTAGAGCCAAGGTCACAGTCCTACTAGCCTTCTCTTACAGGGTAGAACACATACTGCAGTGTTCATCGGTAGGAGCTCAGCATAGTATTCTTCCCCTAAATGGCCCTGCAGCATTCAAACATCCTTTACCTAACACATCTTAGAGCACCAAAACTTGATTTCAAGAGCTCTGAAGCTTTCCCATAGTGATCCAGAGAGAAGCTAAACCAGGATTTGACCCATAGACATAAATGCTTATACGTGTGTCCATTCAGACATACACATATACTATAAACACTTCTGAAAAAAAGTGCATTAAGGACAAGAAAGTGGGATCTAATAGCAAATATATGCATATACCAGAAAGCAAGAGTACATTTTAAAATAAAAAACAGTGAGGCTGAAACGGGTGTCTTGACATTTGAAATGCTTTCTTTTTTTTCCCTTCAAACCAGTGTTAGTAGGTTTGTACCACCTGTCATTGCTTCCCGAGATATCTCTACTGCTACATAATTTAATCATTCCAGCTGAAGTGTCAGGCAGTTAAATGTATTATTAGTTAAAAGTGGATAGTAGTTTACTTTGAAATAGAAGATTTGGGTTTTGTTTTTTAACTATTAAACACAGACAAAAATTAGAGTAAGTGCTTGTACAGTTTTAAATAATCACATTTTCTTACCTGCTATTTTAGGTCTATTCAAGAGATTTCTAAGCACCCGTTAGCTCTTTAGCAATACATACAGAAATATATTTGAATATAATAATCTACACATTCGTGGAGAAAATGTAAACAGAACAACACATAAAACTTATGACAATCCTACATTTCTGTTAGAAATACAATTTTAAGCACAGACGGTGATTTTAGATAGGAGCAGCACATGGTACAAAAACCTACTGCATAGGACTTCGGCTACAAATAGTGATCGTATAAATAATAGCCACTTTACAAGTGGTTTAAGTGAATCACTGGTTTTTGTGGAAAGAAAGGAGTTTCAGGGCTGCGCTTTGAAACTGTTCGATGAGGTTCTGTAAGAAAGTGACTCCAGGGGGTACGTTTTCAAAGTGGTATACAGTGATTTAGTGATTTATATTAATGGCAGTCGCGTGGCTAAATCACTATGTGCTGCTTTGAAAATGCATCCCTATGACCTCCCTTGTGCCCGCCCTAATCCAGCTGTTTTCAATACTGTGCAGTAAATTAGAGAGAATTCTGTGCCGCAATATGAATCCTGTTGTGCTATGAAATCACATCAGCCTATCCATTGATGCTAATATTTAATTAAAAGAAGAAAGAAAACATGCACAGTCCAGGTTTAGGAAAAGAAGTACCTGCCCACTGGGTAATCCTATGAATTGCATGGTTAGAATAGACATAGGCAAACTTATTGGTATCACAGTACCTTTTCTCAGGGCTCTGGGGAGAAACAGACACTGCAGAGCTAAGCAGCAGATAGAACAAGAGCTTGTATAAAATTTCATACGTAAATAAAATCAGGATTAAAAAATTCAGGATATATAAAAAAGGTACCTAATAGCACCCAGACCTGCCTTAACAATAAATGCAAAACCTGTCATCACATCTCTACTGCCACAACAATCAACACTTCCCACAACAAAACCATCAGAATCCATGGAGCATACACGTCTCTCGCAGAATGTGCTATACTTCATGAAGTGTAGCACATCCTGGGAGCAGGCTTGGGCTGGCAGGGGGCATGAGGGGTGGCAGCATCAGGTGACAGAGGTGCTGGCTGGGGCATGAGGGATTTAAAAGTACAGAGCCATGTGGCAAAGCAGCAGGCAGGAGTCTAGCCCTCAGCTGGCTGGACTGACCAAGCACAATTTACAACCATGGTCAGCATCTACACATCTTTAATCACAGTAAATTACTCTGACATAAGACAGTACTGTCCCTGACTACTATCTTACTGAGGCATTAGTTTACTGTGGCCTAATACCATCGCATGTGTAGACGGTAACATTTTACTCCGCAACTAATTAGTCTACTTCTCAGTGGGCGTGTCTAAATGTGTATTTATGTGCACCTAAACTTAATCCACCTTTGCTTAAGGTACATTATGGTGATTCAGGCACACATATACACGTGGATGCGCTAATGTGCATTAAGTTGCATTAAATTTAGGCGTGAACAGTTAAGTAGCATTAACTCATGTGCCTATGCACTAATGTGCACTAACACAGTGTATATCCATTGACACATACCGTGTCAATGCGCATTAGCACGTCTACACATGCGCTAATGCAACTTAGCTATTCAAGCCTAAATGTGACACCTGCTTTATGCAGGTGTCACATTTAGGCTTGCAAAGCCTTAAATCACCATTCTGAAGTTACATTAAGGGCATGCATGTGTAGACACGCACCCTTAATGAGCCTTAAAAATGGCAATTTTAGGCTAAGCTTGCTTAAAAGAGGCATATGTAGACATGCCCAGTAAAGCTCATGAGCAGACGCAGCCCCTGTAGCACATGCTAGTATACTAGCTATCACGTATAACAAAAGAAATAAAGAATGAGGGGCTTCAGACCAAGCTAGCAACCAACGCACAAATGCAGGGTTCTTGGAGAATGTGTTCTCCAAAGGCTAGCATATGCTAAAGCCCATATTATGGGACCCAAGTTGATAGGGTGCACTCAGAGAGACCAGAAAAGAAACAAAGGCGGAATTAGCCTCATAACTGCATGTGTCAACCAAATATTATGAATTTTAATTTTGATTGATATTGACCTTATTTGCATTTGACATGCTGAGAGCGAGAGAAAAGAAGAGAAATTATAATAGTGGCCAATGAAATCAGTGGTACTGACAACTATCATGTGACATGGGTAGACTATAACTTGTCATAGCCCTGGCCCATATCATAATATGCAGACAAGGAAAGAAAGGTTTGTCTCTTGGCAGCCATGCAGAAGGAGCTTTTACATCTTTCATGGGAGCAAGCTGCTGTCTTACGAGTGAAAACCTTAGAAATTTCCCGCTTACTGAGTACTCAGATGGCTTCAAATCTGTCAGGTGCTAAGCAGTGAAAGTTGAAAGTGCTCAAAAGGATAGACCTGCAGTAGGACCCTGTTGGCCTGGAATGTAGAGATAAATATTGATTGGATACCATATAGTTCTTAAGACTTTTGTCTTCATTCCTCATACTGGCTCGGTTGGTTTTGTTATAAAACTAATTAGCATACATGTGGAAGCATTTTATGGAAGCAGCTTAATCCCAAACAAATGTGAAAATAAGCCTGTATTGTTTTTGAGAAATGATTTACATTAATTATCTTCTACTTTAAAAAAAAAAAGCTTGCAGGCTTTTTTTTTTTAATCATTGTTTCTTTGTGGAGAAATTAAGAACAGAGCATTTCTATACTGCATTTGTACATAATAAAATACTTGTATTTTCAGCACGGAAGTCTCCTTCAAATTAAGACAGGGTTTAAAGTCAAAATGTTAAGGCCTAAGTGGCTAAACTTAGGCACCTCAATTCATAACTAGCACCTAAATTGCTAGTCTGATTCTCAAAAGTACTGATCTGCAAAGGATCGGGCTTATTTTTAGGAACCTAAATATGGATTTGGGTTATGTTAGCCTACTTCAACATTTTTTCCAGGGTTATCTATAGAATTGTCCAATTTGTGCAGATGGATAATCATGTAACACATTCAAGACAGTTTTATGATATCACAGAAAGGTTAATTCACTCAGATTCAAGCAGTAACAATACAACAGTAAACTGGCTTCAAGCAATAAACTTGTGGCTTCTTTGGTAGCTGTGAGTCTCTTCCTTAAGCAACCTGTCTGATTTTGGACAGCCCCGGTCCTGCCCTATTCCTCATCTTTTTTTCTAAAGCACCACAATTTTGTATCAAATATGGACATTAAAAGCATGTTCTGCAACTAAAGTTTTCTTTTTTACAATCTATTCCCATAACAAAATTATGTTCCAATTGTCTATTGAGGGGTGGTTGAATCACATGCCAAGTATCTCTTGTCAGTATCAACCAAAGTCTAGTCTGAGTAAATATCCCAATTGGTTAAATATTTGGGAAATTTAGTATTTCTGATTTGATGCTGTTAGGTGACAGCAGAAGGTCATGAGTTACCAGACCTAATCTGAACCATTTCACCTGATTTATCAGGCAGAATTAGGGAAGTTGAAAGTAATTCATTTATGGCTTTGTGTTATATCCATTTTATGAGCTTGCTTTGATCCCTTTCTCAGCTTCAGGC
This sequence comes from Alligator sinensis, assembly GCF_000455745.1. Taxonomy (NCBI): domain Eukaryota; kingdom Metazoa; phylum Chordata; order Crocodylia; family Alligatoridae; genus Alligator; species Alligator sinensis. The sequence continues at coordinate 835,688 of NW_005842083.1, read as the reverse complement.
AGAAGGGTTACACAAAAAGGACAGCACAAGTGCTTGCAGACCTAATTGTAGGTCCCCTCATTTAATCTTAGTAAGAAGAGAGGGTACAGAGCTATGAAGCCAATTTAAATTATCCTTTAGCTAGTTCCTAACTGTGTGTGACTGTGACTCATGAAAATAAATTGCTTATGTCACAACACAACTGTCTGCATCTTCTTCACCCTTGGAGGATATAGATCCCAGAAGGAGGTGCATTCCTCTGCTTTTTGAGAAGGAAGAGAAAGCTGAAGCAGGTAGGTAGTGTGGGAGAAGAAGATATAATTTATTTGATTTATTTTTATTTAGTTAGTTATAGGTCAAATACACCAGGGAGCTGGAGTCTCTCAATGAAAGCCCACCTGAGACCTTTTCACATCATTAGTCTTTATTTCCCCCTGTTCATGTAACCCTGAGTGCCATCAATGCACCCTGGATATAGTGCTTGGGAGTCTCAGGGGCTAAATGTGCAGCAGCTTGAATGGCATAGTGGAACTCCCTGAAAACAATGAAGTTAGATGCCTCTGCTCCTTATGTTGTGAACTAGACCCCGAAAGTGAATTAGGACCAGTCGTTGGATGGAGATCTGATGAATACATATAATCCTGAAATTGCTACAAAATGGATCAAGTTTAAAACAAGTAATACTTGCTTTTAACCAGATACTGGGGAGTTTTCCCTGCTACGTGAAAACAACAAGTTTTTGTAAGATGGTTTCTTACTTCAAGTTTAATATTTTTCTCTGACAGAGATGAAAGAGGGTTAGACAGGAAGTTCATGATGATTGCTCTGAATATTTGACTGTACTTGACCAAGTCTACATTCTTTGCAGAATTGGTAATAGATACTATAAAACACACAGACATAAGGGAGGCCATTACATTTTGTAGGGAGTACCTGCCAGGGAAAGGGAAATGATTGTGTTGAGCCTTTTCTTCCTCTCTCCCTGACTAATCTTACTTGAGGTCTAAAACATGAATCTCAGTTCTTCCTTTTTATTCCACTTCAACACTATTGCCTTCAACTTAAAACCAGCTTGTAGTGGTTGTGGTTTATTACAATGATGGTCTTACAAGGACCTTTCAACCCACAAAAATGGTATGTTTTCTTCACTCATACCTTAATAATCATGGAGGAGAGGCCAGTTTGCTTGGGTTTGCCTAAGAGCAACTTGCTCAATGGATTTTACTTTTTGTTTTGTGTAAAGCACTATTGCAAGCAAGCATTTACTGACCATAGAAAGAGACGGCCATTTTAGAAGTACTCTTTTTATTTGTAAAACTCATATAGGAAATTTTGTGAAATACCAAAAAAAAAAAAAAATCCTTTATCGTTTATTAAGTGGTTTCATACAATTTATCTAAAGGACTCAAAGCTGTGCTCAATAACACTTGACATGGAAAAAAGGGGAAATATTGAATAAATTCCCTTTGAATTCTCCTTGGTGTGTTGTGCTCCTGGTAGTAGTGTTTTACATCCACAGAGCAAACATAAATGACTAGAGATGTACTAGAAAATAAACACCCAACACATTTTATTTTCAGCAGCATTCCTTCAAATTTCAATGCTCCAGAAAACATTTGGCTTTTATTTTATATTCTTTTTTTACTTCTTTTATTTTATTTAAATAATAGGGACTCACAATTTTGCTCAGTGGATGTAGATTCATTGAATGCAAGAACTATTTTGCAGTTGGCTCTCAATTATTGACATGACTGAGTTCAATAATAGTTCCTGCCGAATTTGTTGTGGAAATACTTACTGGGCATAAACAATCTAGCATGTGGTGCCAGGACATGTGCATGTAATTTTTTTTTTTAAGCCCTGCAGGTGCTTAATGCTAAGTGGAGAGGTTCTCATCAATAGTCAAGCAAATCCCTTAAATCTGTGCTTGGCTTTAAGCATATGTTTAATCTTAATAATGTCAAAGCCACTTAGAAAATTTCTATAACATGTTCCATGGCACTTGCAAGGAGGGCCACTCACAAACATGCTCTGCCCACCCACTCCATACTTGCTAAAAACTCCAAAATGGGGTATTGGCACCATTCTGGTGATCTCCCCAAGGCTACGCTTTTGGCCTCCAGTGTACTTAAGAGTTGCCCCAGAATGATTTCACTGTGGTGTTCCTGGGGTGTACTTGAGAATCACCTGCTCTAAGAATACCTGGGAACATGGTGCATACTTTTAAGCACATGTTCAAGTGCATGTTGATTCAGGAAGCTAGACCCCAACTTTCTCAGACCAAATCCATTGTATAGATCTTGACTGAAGCCTAGGTTCATGTTATTGCCCAATAGCAGGATACATACTTTAGATCATAATAGGTTAACACATAGTTTCCCAAATACTATATTTTCTATCAAAAATACATCAGTATAGTTCCTAGTCTACTTAGTTAATAAATTATATTGGTGTAGCACTAAATATTATATATTAGACTATATCTACTAGGCCTGTGCAAAGTGGCTAGTATTTGCTTCAGATTCCGATTTGGCTGATTTGGGGGACAGTGATTCAGTTCGGTGATTCGAATCACTGTCCCAAATCGATTCGATTAAATCTGATTCAGAGATTCGGCTGCTGCCAAATCTCAGAACCTCAGAATCAGCCAGGCCAAGCTCATCTCCCACCCCTCTCCCAGCCCGGCAATGGCTGCCCCGCCCAACCCAGCTCCCGGCACTTTGAAAAAAAGGCCCTGACTCACTGGGTGCTGCTGGGCGGGAGAGGGGGCGATCCTCACTGTCCCCTCAACCCACAGTGTGTGGGGGGCTCTGCTCTCCCCCATGGCTGCCCTGCACACCCCAACTCCATCCATTTAAGAACCCCCCCCCGGAACTCACCATTCCTGCCCAGCAGGGGGCAATCTCCACTGCCCCACAGAGGAGCTGTGCATGAGCCCCCCAAAGCTGCTGCAGGAGTGGCAAGTCCTGGGGTTTTTTCAGGTTTTTTTTTCTTAAAGGGCCAGAGCTGTGGCAAGCAGGGCAGCCATGGGAGGCTGGGAGACTCAAGGCAGAGTTCCCCATGCAGTGTGGGGCAGTGGGGGCATTGTCCCCCTGCCCAGCAGCACCTGGTGTGTGGGGGCTTTTTCTTAAAGCACTGGGAGATGGGGCGGGAGGGGCAGCCATGGCAGGGGCTGGGGGAGCAGGTGGGGGTTGGGAGGGCAGGGGGAACAGGCAGGGGCTGGGGCCTGGCAGGGGTTTCACCATGTTCCCTTCCCACCTCCTCCAACCCCTCCTCCTCCACCTGCTACTTACTGGCATGGAGTCTGGTTCCACCTCCCTACTGCAGCAGGCACAGACTGTCCAAATCATCAAAGCTCTCCAAATCTTTTCAGAACATTCAGAGAGCTTTGAATTGATCCCGACCTTTTAATTGATCCCCTGATTCAATTCAGATTTGGAGATTTGGCCACCGAATCAGGCTGAATCTCCTCCGAATTGAATCAGCACTTGAAGCTTCTCACAGCCCTAATATCTACACATCTACACAAGATCTTTACTGTGCAGTAGACTAATTAGTTGCACAGTAAACATATTGGCATCTACACATGCATCCTTATTAGGCTGGAGTAAACTAATTGTATTTACAAATACTTTCCGGCTGTGGAGTAAAAACTCCAAAGCAGTGTATGTGTAGATGCTGGAGGGGTTTTCATAGATTCATAGATGTTAGGGTCGGAAGGGACCTCTATAGATCATCGAGTCTAACCCCCTGCATAAGCAGGAAAGAGT
>NW_005842083.1:796820-831547 GCF_000455745.1 Alligator sinensis | reverse complement strand
TGATGGCTTCGTCACACTGCTGACTCATGTTCATCTTGGAGTCCACTAGGACTCCAAGATCCCTTTCCACTTCCGTGCCACCCAGCAGGTCATTCCCTAGGCTGTAGGTGTGCTGGACATTTTTCCTCCCTAGGTGCAGCACTTTGCATTTCTCCTTGTTGAACTGCATTCTGTTGTTTTCTGCCCACTTGTCCAACCTGTCCAGGTCAGCTTGCAGCTGTTCCCTGCCCTCCGGTGTGTCCACATCTCCCCATAGCTTTGTGTCATCTGCAAACTTGGACAGAGTACATTTCACTCCCTCGTCCAAGTCACTGATGAAGACATTAAAGAGCATCGGTCCAAGGACCGAACCCTGCGGGACCCCACTTCCCACACCCTTCCAGGTCGAAACCGACCCATCCACCAGGACTCTCTGGGTGCGACCCTCCAGGCAATTCGCCACCCACCGGACTGTGTAGTCATCCAAGTCACAGCCTCTTAACTTGTTCACCAGTATGGGGTGGGATACCGTATCGAAGGCCTTCCTGAAGTCTAAGTATACAACATCCACCCCTCCTCCTGTGTCCAGGCGTTTCGTAACCTGGTCATAAAAAGAAACTAGACTGGTCAGGCACGATCTGCCTGCCACAAACCACGGGTTGGCTGGGTCATGCTTCAGAATGAGGGCTGCCTGCTGGCTAGTTCGCGGCTGAAGCACCCTTGGGCCCCAGCCAGCCTTTCCACACGACATTGAACCAGGCTGAGCAGCCCCAGGTTGGCAGTCTGACCCCCAGGACCTCCTGCCAGCCAGGGCTGCTCCACCCTGGCTCAATGTGTTGTAATCCTGGGCACATATGCAGATGCGCACATGGCAGCAATAAGCTCCAGAGTGATAAACTCTGCAGGTTATTGCTGCACATTAATAAGCATGTGTAGATAAACCCCTAGTGTTCATGTTTAGATTAAGTCAAGATTTTCACATACCTATAGCAACACTACTCTTAAGTCATCAAATGTTGAAATAATGAACATTTCCCCACTTTCTACGTAAACAATATCACATGCAATATATCATGTGCATATTGACAGTAAGTCATTGAGTTAAGTTTTTGTGTTTAAACAAAGTTCTCCTTGTTGCTTTCTGCAAAAGTGATACCAACTGAACACAACTGCTATCAATGAATGTGATTTTTTTCCTTGTTTTCAGGACATATGTGATCATGGGATTGGATTAGGATGATACCCAACCTTAAAACAAAACAAATGTTTTCCATGGCTTTTTCCACTCTGAGGAATAAGAAATTATTTAAAGCAAGCAGCAGTATTCAACTTCAATGCATTCTTATACTATTTCTGGGCTTGCATGTTCTCAGCATCATTTTATAGGATCAGGCTATTAGAAGGGTTTTATTTTTTATAGGAAACTGATTTTATTGAAATAATAGCTGTCATGGACTACACTGAAAAATGTAACTTTTTTATTGCAGGAAATACAATTTAACAACAAGAAAGAAATACAATGACAAACACATTTAATTCTTATTTGTGGAGAAATCATGTTAATTTGTGTGCGTGTCATCTCTGTAACTGGATTACTTTTGGGAGCAGGGGGACACCCTTGCCAAACTGGAGCCACAGCGTGGCAACCTCTCCTGAAGGCAAACACGTACAAACCTTCTCTCAAAAGCAGGTAAGGGGTTACTCCTTTCTTTTAAAACACACAGTCAGAGGGTAAACTACAACTTCCTTTTCATACACAAGTTACGGAACTTATCCAGCATGTGGGAAACCCAAATTCAACACAGTTTTTTGCTTCAAGACTAGGGACAGACATTACACATAAACCGGTTTAGGTGATCAGAAACTGGTTTAAACCTGTAACAGAACAGATGTTCAGTGCACATAAACCAGTTTGAAAATGGCTGAAATCAGCTTGAGATAAACCTGGTTAAATGTAGTATCAGACTTAACTGATTTGGGTAAAACTGGTTTATGTAGTGTCTGTCCCAGACCCCTTGCTGTTTAAGATAAACCAGACACCCCCAGCATCCCAGCATGCTCTCTGGGATGGATAGGGCTCTCTGCTCCACAGCAGGGCTGGCCCCTCCCCTTTGCTCCCTGGGTGCAGCTCCAGCACAGACTGTGGTCTGCTTCTCCCCTCCCCCTCACCACTCCCTACTAAACAGGAATTCCCCCCTCCCCTCTGCCTTGCTGAGGAGGCACCTGCATTTTAGCTCGCAGACCACATGCTGGCTATGGTCTCTGCTGAATCAACAGATCGAATCAACAGGTAGCTGGTAATGTCCCTCTGTTGTTTTCTTAATGGGGTGATAAACACTGAGTTAGGGGGTGATAAACACTGTTATCAATTCCAGGCTGGGCTAATCAGAGCATCTGGCTGTGTCTTGGCCATGCCCCTCCTCAGCTCAGTACTGTCGATGGGAAAGGAGGGCTGCTCTAGCACCCCCCAGCTTCTAGCCTGAGCCACTGACGGTATGTTCCTGCATATCTAAGATTTCTGTGCAGTTACAAACCAGTTCAGCCTAGCCAGGTTAGCCTAACCTGCAAAGACTGAATCAATTCAGGCTCAGGCTTTTTGAGCATCTGTCCCTAGCCCAAGAGAGTCAAACCTACAGTACCTTAATCACCAAGCTATAGAAGTATGTCCAATGATGGAAGAGATGATATTGTAAAGCCTTCTTGTTAAAGCAGCTACACTGCGCACAAAAAATTCAAGAGTCATAAGGTCTGAGAAGAGGTATGACTCATGTATCCCAGTGTTTAGGACACTCAGCAGGGGTGAAGGAGATCTGGTTCCTGTTCCAGGGATTGTTGGTGTATTTTACAAGAAACAGTCCTTGGAGTGGTTCTCCCCGCCACTTCCCAAGGCCCTTCTTAGGGGCACTGATTGTCTTTATTAATCAGCTGACACATATTTGACGCTTGCTGCACCCAACCTGCTTTATACCCTGTGTGAGTTAACAATCTTGACATGCCATGGCAAGTCAGCATGGCTCATTCAGTATCTCCCTGTAAGATTCTAATACCTGCTAGCAGTATGCATGAACAAAAAAAGCCAGGCTACTACAAAGCTTGATTTGAAGTAGAAAAAGAAACATGCAAGTAATTTTGTGTGGGGTTAGGAACACTCAATTTATAAAAAATGGTTCTGCCACTAAACAGCGATCTAGTATAGCATTTACATATTTCTAATTAATTAATTATTCATTCACTTCCAATCTATTCACTAGAAGTCTGTTTACTTCCCACCCCCATTAATATAGATGACCTAATTGAAAGCAAAGCTTGTGGCCCGGTGCTTTCTAGGTTTTGAAATAATCCTCCCTTCCCCCATGCAAGCTCAAACATCACAATGTCAAATGTTCTACTGACATTTCCCTTGGGAATCTAAAAGGCTAATTAGGGTGAGCTTCACCATAAAGAATACAGTTGTTAAAACAGCTTTTGTACACACTAGAGTAATGATCGTTCTTTACACATGCTGTGATTTGTTGCTGCAATTTGCAGTCATATATCTCTTAGGAACTAATTCATGTGTTGTTATTTATTGCACGTATGATTATTAATGATATCTTAACAACTGTTGGAAGTAACTTATTTCACCTCAGTAAGTCAAGTACTTTAGCTCACTGCTTACAGATCTGAAGAGACATCAATTTCTCCAGAAAGCCATGTCTCCATTTCCCCTATTCAACACAGCTAGGAAAGATAAAGGGAGTAAGTCCAAGCTATTACCATGTATGGATGAGATCACAGACCTTAAGGAACATTTCACTAACATTATTACTAAGTAATAAAAATTAATATTTTTCAGTTCTTTATTTTTTTTTTTTTTTATCTGTGATAGGGAGAGCTCTTTACAAAAGTCCATACATTCAGACTGTCAGCATATCTGTGGAATAAATAAATACTGTTTTCCCAGTATGGTCAGTCAGGAATTGAGGCACTGAGGGATGAAGCAATTCACCTAATGTTGCAAAAGATACCTGTGTCAGAAGCAGGAATAGACTGTGGTTTTCTCATACACAAGAATTTAACATTTCTTTTAATTTAGTTAACAAAAGCAACCAGAAGAGAAAGGAACAGTAACATTTCGATGAGGGAGAGCACGGTGTTGCCCCTAGATAGAAGCAGCAATTTTGTGGGGAAAGCTGTTATTTAATTCTGTAAGCAGGAGAGTTCTCAGAAATGTAACTCGAAGGAAGACAGACCAACAGTAAAGCAACACAAGCTTCATGCTATAAACACCACAAAATCTATGTCTTTTTTTTTAACTCCTGTGATTTAGCTGCAAGAACAGCTTTCCTACACTAAAGAAAGTGTTGAGTTTTGAGTTCTTTGGTATCCAATTGAATTGCTGCTGATTTTACATTAAAACTGAAATCTTTTTTTCTGGGTATTCAGAGAAACAAAATGATATGTAATCAGGAGAGACAGATGAACTCATTCTGCCTAATTTTGATCCCACTTGAATATCATGAGTTTGAAAGTGACTATAAAACAGACATTATTAGGGTTGTGTTCCGTTCAGCAAAGACTGAGAGATGTAGGCAAAGGGACCAGAGTATCCTAATGAAACAAAGCAATAGCCCAAATTCTCTTCTTCTTGAATTCAGCTGACATGAGAAGTGAATGGGGCCCATTTCTTCTGCTAACTATGCTAGCATTTGGGGAGCAGTGGTTGTTTTGTCTTTAAACGACAGCACACATTTCCCTTAAATGTCAGGAAAAACTTGATGAACTCAAATAGAACTAGTCTGAGCTTTGCAAAATCTTAGGTTTACTGGTCTCTGCTCAGTAGCAAACATTTCAATTGCATGATTGTTTTATAAGCTGTCATATATATACTAAGCATTATCATAACCTGTTTGTTATTGTGTCATCTAATTTTATCAACACATTTAATTTTGTAGTGTCTTCTTTGTTATTTTAGTGTTAGAGTAATGTGATGTTGTAGCCATGATGGTACAGGAATTATGTGAGAGGCAAGGATTTTTTTGATGCAATATCTTTTATTATACCAACTGTACAGTTGCGATAAGGCTTTCAAATGCAAAGCATTCTTCTTCAGGTCTGAAGAGCCCTTAACATTAGCCCAACTATACAGTTGGTCCAATAAAAGCTATCACCCCACCCCAATCTTTGTGTTCTTTGTTTTTTGACATGCTGAGCTTTTAGCTAAATTCTGCATGACAAAGAAGGACCAAGGTATAATAATAATAATAATAATAATAACAACAACTATTATTATTATTATAGTGAAAGAAAATTAAAAGTCCAAAGTCCAGAAGTTTAATGTATTTTAGAAATATATACTATTAGATGGACATATATAAAATATGGATAAGATTTAAATAAAAAACTCAAATATAAAATATTGATCAGTGCTCAGTCTTCCTGTACCTTAGCCCAATGATCAAAAATGCTTTTGCTTGTTTACAGTTGTACAGCAGCTGGAAAATTTTATTTTGTCTCATGCTTGTGACATGATTACTTGATGTGGAAAAACAATTAAAAATAATATATTGACTGATGTTTTCATCTTCACCCTAAACAATATGAGCCAATATTGACCTCAGTAACACTTTTGTAAATTCAGAGAAATTCCTCGTAACTTCATTAGACTGACCCAGAATTTAGACCACTGCTTAAGCAAGATTGTATTTGGTTCCAGGTGAAAGATGTCACCTACCTGCAAATATCTAAATATTTAGTTAAATAAAAGGTGGGAATACGCTTTAATGAAATTTAGGGAACCTCTGTTGTTTTCTGTGATTATTAGGGGTGTCCGAAGCACGTCATATTCAATTCAGATTCAGCCTGAATCAGGGATAGAGATTCAATTAGTTGATTTAGATCACTGTCCCCGATTCAATTCGGCTGAATCTGAAGATTTGATGCTGATTCGGAAAATCAGCGATTGGGACATAGACACATCTTTAAATGTTTTTTCTACATACCTTGAGGTACCAGCATGGCTCATGAATGCTGCGATGCTGGGACAGATGGTGAGTCCCCCAGGAGCGGGGGGAGGGGGAGGGGGAGAGGGAGGGGACCCACATGCTTGGCAGTAAACCTGGAAGTGGAACAGAAGCACTTCCGGTCGACTTCCAGGTCTGCCAGGGAGCATGGAGGTGAGCCCCCGCACCCTGCCCAGCTTGGTGATTGGCTGCAGGGGGACCCCGGGTGCCCCCCCAACCCAGGAGGCACCAGTCACTGAGCTGGGGGTATAGGAGGGCCCCCTGCATGCTCCCTGGTGGACCTGAAAGGACTGGAAGTGCTTCTGGTGCACTTCCGGGTTCGTGCTGAGCAGGTTGGGGAATGCCCCATGCTCCTGTGGGATGCTCCATCTGCCCCAGCATCACAGCATTCATGAGCTGCCTGGTACCTTGAGGTGTGTAGAAAAAATATTTAAAGCTGTATCTATGTCCGAATCTCCAAATCTTTCCGAATCTCTCCAAATCATTTCGTAGTGTTCCAAAGCAATTTGGAGACATTAAAGGGTCTCCTGTTTGGATTCAGATTCAGAGATTTGGCCACTGAATCAGGCCAAAATCTGCAGAATCATATCAGAGACAGAAGCTTTGCACAGCCTGATTAAATTGAAGAAATATGTACAGCATCTATATGAATGTTCATGCTGAAAGTATCACAAATGCATTTGCACATATATGTTCATGTAGATTTTTGTGCCAGAAGTTCATCACTTCTGTTCTGAAAATTTTGTCTTAACAAGTAGATAGAATTCCATATGATCCGTTATATGGTATAAACAGTGAATTATGGAAAGAGAATACTTGAAGCGATATTCTTAGCAAGTGTTATACAAACGATCCCTGAACTGCTTTTCCTTTGCATAACAAACCAGTGGAACAATTTTCAGTAACCAATTAGTAAAAATGCAAAGCCTCTTCATGGATAATTCTCAAGAAGAAAAGGTGCTAAAATGTGTCAACTTGTTTGTTATATCAACCAGATCTAAGACTTACTGTTTTACATCCAGGGACAGAGCTGAGAATGGGAGTTCAGTCATACCTCATTTGGCCATGCTGCACATGAGCTCTTAGCACAGGGCCAGGCAGGAGCCCCTGGTTTGCTTCAGCTTTAGAGCTCCTGAGATAAGTACTGCCACCACTGATTATCCCCTCCTTTCCCCTGCTCCTGAATTCAGTCTGGGGGGGGAGAGAGGGAAAGGACAAATAGCAGCAGGATTCACCTGCTGGGCTCTAGAGCCATGCAAAAGCAGGGGTTCCAGACACTGCCTCAATCAACTGGTGAGCTCAGAGCTCACCACTCATGTGGAGCTCTGGCAGGAGCCTGCACTGACCGGGCATTGAACTTGGTGGGGGAGGTGGGAGGTGGGCTCCCCTTTCCCTATTTCTGTATCTGCTACTATTACATCTTCTATGTTATTTCTAAGGAACTATCAAAATCGAGGTGGCTGCCCACTGATTTTGTGGTCCAAGCATGGGTCCCAACACCATTTTAATAGTCTGAATGTCTGAATTTTAATAGACCCTCATATACCTCTGATTGGCCAAGGAGTCCCGATGGCCCCACGCTTTGCTGCTGATTGGCTGCAAGGGCAGCCTGTCATATGTCCCTGCCCCTCACCATCAACTGATGGAGAGGGGCAGAGCTATATGATAGGCAGCCAATCAGCAGCAAGGGACAGGGGCAGCAGCCCAATTGAATGGGCAGCCCGATCTTCCCCCTCACCCCCTCTGTCAGGGTGCAGCACCCTGAGGACTTCTGGCTCCGTTTAGGGAGGCAGCATTTTATTTTCAGTAAATTCTCTTTTTTTTCTCCGTGGACTATGCAGACATTGCCCGCTTTTGTGGGCAATGCTGGATTTTGTGAAATCTGCAAAATCACGATTTCAGTAGGTCCCTAGATACTTGAGAAACACATGGAAAGAAGTATCCAGAACGCCTGAACTCTTTACAAAATAGCTCACTGAATGTTTGCATGTGCAGCTGCTAGGATTATGCACACAAAATAGCTGTGGCTGGATGTGCTTCGTCATTTATGTAATATTTGGTGTGTGCATGTTTCCATGAAGCTCTCCAGATTCCCTTCTGAATTATAAATAAAGTAAATTTGACCCTAAATATTTTCACTAATTAGAAAAAAATAGAAGTATCTAGAGGTTCCTGTTTAGTGCAATTTCATGACTTCATGACACCCATTGAAATTTGGCAAGATGACTTGACAAGATGACTTTTTGACAACAGGCAATGCCATGAGACACACAAACCCACCTTGTTACTAATTACTTCTGTTACAAAATCATCGCTGACAAGAAGTCGTACCTTGACAGTTTATTGTTACACTGTGAGAAGGCTGCCAGAGTTATGTAGTGAAACAGGATTTTTACATCTAGTGTCGTCACAGCCAGTCAGAAGACAAGATTAGGTGCTGCCTGCATTTAAACTGATCTAATTTACATTTTTTTTAAGTAAAAGTGCAACCCTATTAAAATGCCACTAAAGTTTATCATTCCCAAAAGGCTTTATGGGAGTTTGGGGTTGAGCAATAACAAAAAAAAGACTGAAGTGATGGGAATGTGCCTCCAGGACTGACTGTCCCAGTATGACTGAGCAGACTAGACTTGAAGGAAAGCAATGAATCTGCATATCTAAGGAGCATGATAACAACATCAGATGAAACAAGTGAGTATCAGGACTGAAAAGGCTGCAGGAGTTTGCAAGCAGATGTCAAAAAGTATACAAGAAAACGTCAAGAAAAGTATAACAAGCACTGGTTGCAAAGATTACGGTGCTAAATATATGCATGATGAGCACACCATGCTATTGCTCACAGACCTAGAAGCTGCTTTGCAAGCAGGAGGACAAAACCCCATGAATAATGTCTATAGATAAACTTGGAATCAGAATACAAGCAGAGGTGCAAGACAAATAAAGCAGTGACTAGACCATTCCTCTGGTATATCTCCATCATGCTTGTTATATCAATATCTGAGCTGATGATCCCTTCCCATTAAAAGGGGGAAAGAAATAGCCAACAGTTGTCAAGAAAATACAATGGGAAATCTTAAAATGGAAATTATAGTGAATGGTGCCCTTTAGGAACCTTTTTTTTCCTAGAAGCACAAATATGAAAGAGATGTATAGCCATGGAGAGTGGTAGTAAAGAGTGGCAAAAGTAATTACATGGTGGAAGGTCAATTAAATGGTTAATGAGCTCCCTTTTCTAACAGAGCATTGAGCTTCTGAAAGCTTGCAGAACTAAAGCCCTGCATGGAGTTGCACATTCCTACCAGAAGTTTCAGACTTAAATGGTACTTATGGAGTACATCAGTGCAAACCAGACATTTATGTCTGAAGTCACTAGGGCCAGTCAGAGTGAAAAGGTTCCTGGATAATGTCACCTCCGATAAGTCTAATCATATTCCAGTATTTATATATTATACAAATGATGTTAAGCAACATGCTATAAGACACACAGGAGACTAACATCCTTTACAGTACATGAGGGAACAGATCCCCAAAGAGGAGAGCCCTGGATATGAGACACTTGTATTTCTAACTATACACATTGTTTTCCATATCCTGCCCTTTTAAAATTTCTAAAACTGTTCTCTGCAGGGGGTATATTTTGTGAGTCAAATTAGATGCCGCAAGGTAAAGAAGAGGCACATTGTGACTTCAGTCTTTGTTCTCTCTCGTTTTGTTTTTTTACCTTAATCTAAAAATTGTCCAATCTAGTCTTTACTCTTTGTATTTGGAAAATATTATATAATATAATGCATCACAGCTTATACTGTTCTGGGAATGTTTATACAAAACTTGTTCAGACTACTCATACTCTTTGAAAATTATTTTCCCATCTTCTCATTCTTTTCCATTCTTTCCTTCCTTTTCCCCAACAAACTAATTGCCGTCTTCCTCTTTTTTCCAGAATTCTCAAATCTAGTGTATATTATTGCTTTTCTTCCACTTCTACATTTCAATCCTAAGCACTTCTCTTTCTTTCCTTTGTCCTTTTTTTCACCTTTCTTCCTACCCAAAAGTCTTTTGTTCTCTCAAGAGTTCCACCAATTATAACATTCATTGTGGGGCCTCAACAAGATGGCCAGTCTCTCGTAGGCTTCTTCTAGTTGCTGCAGTCTTCCAGTTTTTATCCCAGTTCCAGTCTCAGGAGTCAATACCATGTACTCTAAATTAAACCAATAACAAAACCTAAAAACCTAAAAACACCAGCAGGTACAATGATGACTACTAATTTCATGGATTCAATTAAAACAGTGGCCTGATATTTAGCATCTCATCCTATTCAATCACCCACTTCTAGTACAGCACAAGTCTTCTTGCTTAAACCAGCTATTCATTCAGTATATTTATATTGATAATGTTCTTTCTTTTTTTTTATTTGGATAGACTCAGTATGGTTCATTTATCATTCATTTGTAAGGAGTCTTATATGAAGTCTTTTCTCAGATCTCTTACTATTATTTCTAAAATTAGAATCATAGACTCATACATAGAAAATTAGGGTTGGAAGGGACCTCAGCAGGTCATCTAGTCCAACTCCCTAATCAAATCAAATCGAATCCCCAACTATACCATCTTAGCTATGTCTTTGTCTACCAGGGTCCTAAAAACCTCCACCACCTTTCTGGGTAACCTGTTCCAGTACTTTACTACCCTCCTAGTGAGAAAGATTTTCCTAATATTTAACCTAAACTTCCCTTGATACAACCTGAGACATTGTTCCTTGTTCTGTCATCTGTCACCACTGAGAGCAGTCTAGGCCCATCTTCTTTGGAACTCCCACTCAGGTCACTGAAGGCTGCTATTAAATCCTCCCTTAGTCTTCTTTTCTCCTGACTGAATAAGCCCCATTCCCTCAACCTCTCCTCATAAGCCATCTGCCCCAGCCTCCTAACCATTTTCATTGCCCTTGGCTGAATTCTCTCCAATTCGTCTACGTCCTTTTTGTAGTGGGGGGCCCAAAACTGGACACAGGACTCCAGATGTGGCAACACCAGTGCTGAATAGAGGGGAATAATCACTTCCCTCAATCTGCTGGGAACACTCCTGTGTATTATCTTCCACCCAGGCCCGTTGGCCTACACAAACTCTCTGTACAATTCTCCCTACCAACTCCCTTCTCAAAATGACAAGTCCATGTTTGTGTCTCAGATGCTACGAGTTTGCTTTCCCTGTGACTTCCCCTTCCTGTAGTGCTTTTGAGACTCATGGAAGGTTTCAGGTTGAGACCTCTGGGTAGTAAATTCCTTTAATTTTCTGTAGAAAAGGTAGATCTGGTCAGTGAATGACATACCACCCACAGTGCTGCACTACTGTTGGCTTTCAGGGGAAAAGAGTAATTCATCCTCTGAAGAGACAGTATACTTGACTGAAGTGAGCACATGGGTGGGATTCAGAAATTTCTGAGCTGGGGCCAACTGAAATCATAGGAATGGCAATAAAAACATACTTGAAATAAATGCTTGCTATCTGCAGTGATAATTAATTATCACCTTCACTTCATTCTGGATATTTATCAGCTTCATAATATTAATGACACAGTCTCTTACCAATATAACATTGAAATTAGGAATCAAGGACATTCAGCTCCTACTCATGCTATTATCATGTTTTATTAGGTCCCTTAAAGTGAAATATGTATTCCCCCTCTGTGTGGGACTGTTGCTGTGGTTGGCCTTGCAGTGGGACCTCAAGACACTGGAAGGAAGGATAGTTTGCAACCTTTCATCTTTGTACGTTCATGCTGAGGCTGACACTCTCTTATTCTGTGAAATTAGCTTGGTGTAGGGAGCTTTCCATGTCAGATTTTTCCATTTAATTTGTGGTGACTCATCTTTGTTTGTTTATGGCTACCAATGTATGCTTAGTTAATAGAAAACTGATGCCTCATATCCAAGCAGAAAAACCCTTGCTTCATTTCAAAACTGCCACATAATGGTCAGTTTTCCCATGCAATTTTTTGTTTAGCTAGTTCACTTAGCTTTGCAGTCGCACATGGAAACATCAATTTCCACTCATCCATGTAATATACTGCACCACCATAAAGGTGATCCATAAAACAAATACAGCCTTCTTAATCCACTAGACTCATTCTTTTCATTGTTTTAGCATTTGATTATATATTCCACTGGTCTGAAAAAAAATACAAATGGGAGATTTAAAAATCATCTTTGCTTAAGAGAAGTATTTCAGTTAAAAGCGAATGGACATTAACATTGGCATAGATATATACTGAAATTGTCCTAGCACCAGCAAAAACTACGTGTCTGATCATGAAAACCTTTACTAACATGAGAAACCCATAGTCCTGTGATTACTTGAGGCAAAGTTGGAGATGATTCTGGGGAAGTTTAACTGAGCCTACAGGGACTCTAAGTTACTGGATGAAAGAAGAAAATGTGAATGTGAATTCTTATGTGAATTTAGAATCTCTCTAATCCTGGGGCCAGACCATAATTTGAACCTATACACCCAGAAGAAGAGTAAGAATCCCCCTTAAACCCTTTGGTGAGCTGTCTTAGACCATGTGTCGACAAAACAGGGGCCCTAAATTGAAGTAGTGGGTTTTAAAAAACACCACATCAATTTACAGCTGATTAAACCCATGTTCCGTGCACACATCCTGCTGATTTATCTGCCTCTCTGGTGGGGAGAGGAGGGTGAGCTGCTGGTGGGTGGAGTGGTCCCTGGGCTGTGGGAGGGGCTGGTGCTTCCCTCCATGGCAGTGGTGGCCTCCACAGGTGGCACCTACCCACAGGCACCTGGCTCAGGCAGTCCCAGGGGGCACCGCAACTGCGGAGGGAAGCACCAGGCCCCCAAGCAGCTCATGCAGGCTCCAGGGGGGAAAAAATATATCAGACTCACTACTTTTCTTGGGTGGAGCCTGCTTTCCTGGGCTGCTGCCATGTTGCCTGCAGGGCTTCCTGTAGGGCTGTGGAGCTGCATGGAGGCCGGTGCTTCACTCCATGGCTATAGGGGCAGCAAACTAAAACTTCTCAAAGGAATTTTAGTTTGCTGCACCTCAAGTCATTCAAGGCACATTATGCCACCAAATTTCCTACAGCAGCTGGAATTAATGCGCAATACGCTGCAGATGCATGCAAACACCAACACCATTAAAGCAGTGCAAAAGTATTTAGCCCACTTCAAAGTGTCATGCACACATGCCTCTCATTTCATCTACACACAGCCCCAGTTCACGAAGGAGAAGGAATAATTAGATACTTCTCCTGCTGCTGCTCCCTCACACAAAACATGCATGATGAGAGGACAGAGACCTGGCTCTCACCCACCAATGAGTCTACCAAAGCAACTAAGCTAGCACAGCTGGCATAATTTGTTGCTCCTTTGGCTAGCAGAAAAGTATTCCTTCCTCTATACCATGAGCAAGACAAAAGCTGGAAGGTACCAGGGGTGAAAGTACAAAGAAGGTTTATTGCTAGCAATAAAAGGTGCGAGCGGAATAATTTCACGTAACAAGCACTCCAGATCACTATATCTAAGCATCTTTTATACAGGAGTTTTCAAGTTTTCACCAGCGTGCTTGTTTGCTGATTGGTTGTAAGGAGTGACGCAAGGAGTTCTTTACTGAGCATGTCTCTATACCTGTGTTTTAGCCATGTATCTCATTTACATACGTGTGTTTCATTAGCATACTTCTTCCCCACCTAGGGGCATGATTTTTAGTATTTTAATGAGCCCTTTAACCCAGTACTCTGCTTCTGCTTTTATTTTCAAGCCCTCTTTATCTAAGACTGTCTCCTCCTTATCATTGCAGATGGGCATTCGTCACATAACATTCTCTTCTGCTTCGTCTTCGGGTAGTGCTTTCTAGGTCACTCCTTACAAACTGAGTAGTTGGAAAAAAGTTCTTAGCAAGCTTTTGGGTGCAGTCACCCTTCTTCAGGCATAGGAAGTCTCTGCTGTTCTGAGACTCCAAGGAAAGAGACAATGAGAAGGGTGACTTGAAAGCTTGTTAAGAACTTTTTTTCCAACTACTCAGTTGGTCTAATAAAAAACATCACATCTATTCAAAGAACCTTGCCTGCCAATGTCCTTAGACCAACATGGCTACACCCAAAAACCCAGTGTCATAGGGTGGCACATTTTAAGCACTGTCTTACTTGGAGTTACTTAAAAGTTTCACACTCTTCAAAGTGAAGCTTCTTTTTTCCTCACTCACTATTTCAAATCGAGTCCAAACAGGTTTAAACATTTATGCCAAGGATCAAAAGAGAGAAGTATGGTCAGAAAACAACTAACTCGAGTGTAAGAAGACACCAGTTAAAATAGCTTTCATACTATATTACAAGCACAACATATGCTTCCTTTCAGCTCCAAGATATGTAAGCAGAGCCAACCCTAGGGGTGTGTGGGGCTGGGGCATATCAGCCTGTGCAGGGGGGGAGGCAGGGGTGGCGAGTGGTCGGAGTGTAGAGCCAGTAGCATGCAATGGCTGCACAGAGTGGTGGCGCCCTCGGCACATGACAAGGGCACTTTCTGTGGGGCCTGTACAGCACTGTCTGCGGTGCCCCCCAAAGCGCAGGGCCTAGGGCAGTCACCCCGATTCACCCCCCCCCAAAAGGACAGCTTTGTATGTAAGTTACATAAACTTATCATTTTTTAGACATCAGTAAACGATCCTGAGAATGTCTAAATAAGCAGAAGGGAATCCAAGTTCTAACACTTTATACCTCACCTCTGAATCACTCCAAGGGCACTTTGTATGAATGAGAATGTGCATCACCTTTTTGAGCCTGGTTCTCCCCCATTCTGTCACTCTAATTCCCATGATCAATTAAATTTTCATCGTCAAAATGCTTGAGAAAGTTGCCACCTGGCATTTAGGTTGTAAAACCACAACCATCCTGTCCCCTTCTCTCTGTGCGATTAAAAGGATCATGCCAATGGAATGTGATAAATAAAACAGATACCCTCAAAAAGAACAAAGCACACAATTAAAAGTTGAGAAAGTATTCCAAAAAAAGGCAGAAAGGACAAAAGGATCAAAATCCAAACAGTCTTTTTTAAAGAAACAATTGCTAGAGGATTAGAACATATTGGCAAAGGAGCAGCCAAGGCTAGCTAATGATGCAATGCTTGGAATCAAAGAACATTCAAGTCTAACACAGAATTATACACAAGAAGAATGGTTAAAAGAAACAAGGAGCTCTGAAACGAATTGAACAGTCTGAAACTCCATCTTTCTAGCCAGGGAATGGTAAGAGGTCTCAAAAGATCTAAAATAAATTCCAAAAAGCAATAAAAACATGAGAATGGAAACCACATGCAACATAATGGAGTCTCAAAGCACCAAAGAACCTCCATCCAAGATAGACAGATTGCATGGTTACATTCAGCTTGGATGAGTTTTGAACATTTGTATAGTGAAAGCTTTTTTTTTTTAAATGAATGAAGCAAAATAAAAATATTTGCAATACAGCTGGCAAGCAATCACTCATGCTGGATACTCCCTTTGACCCACTCCCAATAATTGAAATTACCCCTGAATAGAATGTTTCTTTTCCATCTCTCTCTCTGTCTCTTGTTCTTCTTTCTTCATATGTTATGTAAAGCACTATAGAAATAAATGGAGGCAATAACTTTATCATGCACTTGTATAAGAGAAAGTATAGAGCATTTTGTCGTTGAATTTTGTTGCGACAACAAAATGCTGTTGCACAAGTATTTTGTTTGTGGGGGGTGTGTTTTGCTGTTTCATAATTCAGTATTAAAGTAAACTTTGCAGGAATTAATACGAACACCAATATGGTATTGAATCAAGAGCAATAGAGGTTTTCCAAATTTTGACTAGCAACACTCTCCAGCTATTCCAAAAAGGCAGAGTTCAAGAGATACTCCTCTAATAGATGAGACTCCAGCCAGAGTGTTCCATCCATTTCCTCAATTTTTCTTCTGTTTTCCCCTAAGTGAACTGAGTAGTTACAAAAGGTGAAAAAATTGACAGCACTGGAGACTAAAGCCATAATTATATCCAGAGACCACATCTAGGAACAACCAGCACCAGAAGCACATCTTTCCTCTCATGGCCACTGTCAATATGCTTCAACCCTCACTCAGAAGGACCACCTGAGGGTGAAAGAGCAGTTCATACTATTATCCTGGCTCTCCTGCTGAGATTGCCAGCAAGGGTGTCATATTTTGTGATGTTGGCTATGTACTGTATACACTTGTCCACTAAGAAATGGACTGACCCCACCAACTCATTTCAGAAGCAGCAGGCCATCAAGTGGTGACACTTTCAATTACAATCTGTATGAGTCAGATTTGCCATTCACTTCTAGGTTGCCACTTCAAATGCAAGTCATCCAGCCCCTTCATCTCACTATAACCAGGTCTAACAGTGCCTCTGCTTTGTTCTGGGAGGTGTTTACAAATGTAAAGATAATAGAACTAGTAAATTTACATGTGTTACCACAATAAATTCTTTTAAGTGTCTAAATCACTTTACAGTAGTACACACACATTGAATTTCTGATTTTAAAGCTTTAACCACCCTGCTGTATTCAGGCAAGAGAGCTTATTCATAAAGAACTGTATCTTCAGACTTTAGTCATTAGTAGAAATGGGTCATAGATCATGTCATGTTGTCTGTAACCTAGTTATAGTTCTGGCAGGCGAAAAGTTCTAAAATCATGGGTTCATATTAAAAACCTTTAAAAACTCATTAGCTTTTGATAATTATGCTAATATCCAAAGCACTAAAAACCATGGAGCTCATTTCTGTTAAAGACCAGATTGTGAATATGTTCAGAAGAAGTTTTGTCTTTTTAACTTCAGAGGAACAAAAGAAATAGATGATTTTTGATATAGAAAAAGACCATGTTTCTTGGATACAGTGCAATGAAGTTAGCTCATTCTGTGATAGAAAGAAAAATATTACAACAACTTCCTACTAAGTGGTTCCAACTTGGGGCACTACATATTCCAAGCCATTTTCACTGATTTTTTTTTTCCTTCTCCATATCTGATTTAGAAGGCAGTGCATTACACTTCTAAAAGTAAGTTTATCCAGAAACCTTCTTCAGCTGCTTTTTTGAAGACAATGGTAAAGGTTACTGTGGGTACAGTGGCTATATAAGCAGCATGTATTATAAATAAGTAATACAGAGTTTCAGGCTTTCATTTTGAGGTCATCAGCTGCTTTAAAATGGTAAGGTTTCGGGGACAGCAACATTTTGCAGTAGGGAATGCTTTAATGGAGCTTAGCTCTAAGCACAGGCCACTTCTAACCTGGCTGCCCCATTGCTGGAACCAGAGCCACAGTCACTGCTCCTGCCTCAGCAGGCCTTCTGCCACTACTTCTCCCTGATACCTGGTTGTTTTGTGGGCAAACCTCCCCCATCCCATAAATGCTGTCAAAGCCCCACTACCAAAATACCACAGATGCCACCCCCTTCCTCTGAAAGTAGTGTGCTTTGGATAAAATGGCCCCATGGCCCTGATTCAGCCTGTGGGACGATGGTTGCCAAGCCCTAAATAGGTCCAGTAGAGTATGTGTAGTTACACTGATTTAAATTAACTGAGAACCTGGCTTATGAATTTGAATTTGCTGTGGGTCAGAAGTGAAAGTGAGCTTGGTAACCTCATATTTCAGCCCTATTCAGCATTAGGCAAAGACCACTATGCTATTCAGCACAGTTGGTAGTTTCTGTGCATGAGATGCCCTGTATTAAAATGTCAGGGATTCATAGATATTAAGGTTGGAAGGGACCTCAGCAGATCATTGAGTCCGACCCCCTGCCCCAGGCAGGAAAGAGCGTTGGGATCAGATGACCCCAGCCAGGTGCTTGTTCAGTTTCCTCTTAAAGACCCCCAAGGTAGGGATGAGCACCACCCCCCTTGGAAGCTCATTCCAGATTCTGGCAACCCTAACCATAAAGAAGTTTTTCCTGATGTCTAACCAGAATCTGCTCTCTGTCAGTTTGTGGCCATTATTTCTAGTTACTCCAAGGGGTGACCTGGTAAACAGAGCATCTCCTATCCCTTCTGTCCCCCTCAATGAGTTTGTAGATGGCCACAAGATGTTACAATTCAAGATTGAATAGCATTGTGTAGCGCTGACTTCTCACACAGGCTCCTGTTTCAGGTAAAAATCATAGCATAACTTCCATTAATCTCAATAGCTGCTCTCTCTAGCTGACTGTTCCTTCATCTTCCTCAACTTACCTGTAAATGAAAGGCAATTGTTAAAAACAAAAAATAAAGCTAAACTTCCCCCCTCAAAAGGGTCAGTGCATTAAAATAAATACCATTCTATAATCATTATCACGCTGGAAAATGGTAGGAAATTAACAAAATCACACTCAAAATATTAAAGAACAGTTGTGTCATCTACAATACCTCCTGCTCAAAATACAATTCATATAACTAACGTGCCACATGCAAGCTATCACCTTATTCTACTCCTCCCCATCATGCTGTGTTCTATATATTATGAATGTGAGGATTTGGGGATGGGGAATGTCTCCTGCTCTTTGTACAGGGCAAATACAGTGCAATAGGCCACAATGCTAGTTAAGGTCTCTAAGCCCTACCATAAAATGAACAACAGCAGCAGCAGCAACAGCAGTAGCAGCTCTGATCTTGCATATCTTCTGTAATAGAACAAAAGAGACTGAATTAGCAACCTCCAGAGCTAAAAGCATTTCTGGATCAAGTACATATTTTATGGGAATACTTGGTACAAAAGGATACAAAACTAGTCCCAAAAGAATCAGAAATCACTAGAGTGGCCAGATGTTGAACATTTTTAGTTCTCAAAATTACTAAGATTTCACAAACGTATTATTTAAATGAAATCAATACGAATGTTTGTTTTTATAAAAAAGATAATATATTTTTCTACCTTTGAGTTCTTGTAAACAGCAATCTGGCATTTAAAAAGATCAAGCTGTGTTCTGACTACTACTTACATCATTGTTTGTAATAAAAATCTGAAATCAGAGCATTGCTGGTAATTTTTGATGTTGCATTGGGAAGAATGAGAGTACTTCTTTGTTCTTAAGTAACAGTATTAGCTTTGCAAAACTGATAGGAATAAGAGTAAATACATAACTCAAAAATACTCTGGGCACAGAGATAGGCAATAATGACTATTTTGCAGTCAGTTTTCCTAACCATAACTAAGCTTTTAAGTTTTTCCTTGGAAAACTATATTTTTCAAGTTTAGTTAAAATAGCTTCTTTGCATTGCTTCTGAAGTGTTTGATTCATCCTAATAGAAGTCTGTGGGTAATAACCCTTTGTTACCATTAACCCTTTCCACAGTGGTCTTATTTTTCAGCAGAATGTGGTTGTGTCCTGTGTGTTAACTATTTAATTGGTACCCCCAACTACTGCAGCATTTAAGAGTGGCAGGTTGTTTTGAGTGCCTCCGTTTTTGGGTGTCTGGACTGAGGCATATGAATGGACCTAATTTTCAAAGGGTGAATGATTAAACTTCTTGGATGATTAGGCCCATTTAAGGTATCATGTTGGGCATACTTAAGCTCAAAATTGCTAGCTACTTGCTCAAAACTAGGGTAACAAGTATATAGGGCACTGGAAACACCATCTTTCACTTAGTACCCTGAATATTTGACAATACTGAAGCAGTTAAAATACAACTGTACTTTACAAGGAATGTATGGGTAAGCAGATGGCCAAATGAAAGAAATAAATCCACAAATCCATCAAATGTTTTCTTACTTGCAATAAAACATATTGGATTACTAGGACAATGATAAGGGGTTCAGGGCATGACTGTGGTGGTGGTAGGGAGATGCTGAGAATTACAGTAGAAAATTCTATTTCCCCCCATTTTGGTGAATCTGCTTCATTCATTTTATCCATTAGTCCTATGAAAGCTCCCATTTCAGAGCATTTGTTGTGGGCTCAATAAAGCAGTACAGGTGGTGCTGCCTCAGCAAGAAATCTACTCCTTGCTGAGGGACCGCCAATTATTTGTAGTGAAACTAAAACAGAAGAATAAATATTACATGCTGATGGATGCTTGTCAGAAAAGGTAGGGGTACTTTCAACAGGGCTTGTCAGACACAGTACGTTCAGCAAATCTACATTTTCTATGGTAAAGTGGATAGAATATTCCAGCTGCTCCCCTGGCAAGCCTCAAGTTTTGTCTCATAAATTTAAATTATAGATGACATAGTGGTGGAATGGAAATGGATTGCACCTTTAAAGATAAATCTATTGAAAAACTCATGTTTTCAAAGAAAGAAAGAAAGGAAAAGGTCCTCATGTCCACTAAGATATCTTTAGTTTGTTGTAATATTTACCCTTCTCTATCTTGAAACTTAGCAAAGTACTTTTTCTCCCCATTTCACTCCACTTCCATCTACAGCTGTGTAAGTTTTTGTGAAGCTCACAGAGAGTGCTGGGTTGCAACTATAACAAAAAGCTTGCCAAGATGTGGTAGTCCAAACTGGCAATGTTTTCTGTTGTGTCAGCATTTCATTATTATTGTAATGTTTTCATATCATGGAATTAAAAAGAAACATGGAAGCATTGATGCCAAATCCTTTTGACAGAAAGCATGCATTGGGTATCTATAGGTATATCTGAATTTTTGGCTGTGTTGTAGGTTTAATATGAACCATTAAATGAAACTTCCAATTCATCATAAGAAATTGTACTTTTTAATTTAGACCATTAAGATCTAATATTCTTGCAAGTTTCCTGCATCTGATAGTAGTAAAGAATAATAAGTAAATAGTTTGAAAATCTGCAGTACCTTAAGATGGCTTGAATGCCCAGCAAAGAAGGCTTCTCTTGGAATGGAGCTCAGAAGTTCTTTGTTTTCCACAACATATTGAACTAAAATACTGGGATTTTTGCAAAATATTAGGAATTCTACAAAAACATTTCCAGCTGCATAGTGCCCAAGTTTGCAAAACTACAAGGGAAAAAACTCACATAAATTAAACAGGCAGAAAAATGGTTGTTTTTTAATCTCAGGAAAAAAAGACAGCTGAATGCCAAGTCCAGCAACCCAGTGAATCAGCATTTTTCACAGTTGTGTTGTCTAGCAGAAATATAATGTGTATATATATATATACACACACACACACACACACACACACACACACACATACATATATGTAAGGATGGACAGTATGGCAGAATAATTGTCTTAAATCAAAAAGAAATGCATGCATGCACGATATGTGGTTCGAGTATTAAAGGCAGTTAGATTTTGGGTGTGTCATACATTAGGAAAATCCTGTAAGTTGGTGAATAATTCACAACTTACTTTTAGCTTCATTACACCACTCATTAAGTGAACCCTTATTGTGTAATAGTTCTGTGGGAAATCAACAGGCTTCATTCTGCCAAGCAATTGCAGTGGCTGAGGAAGAAGGTAAAGGTGGTCATAAGTCACCTTTAAGTCTCTGATCCTTGGAGAGGCTGGAGACTGAAGCCTGCTCTGACTTTTGCAGGTGTGTACGAGCCCAGGAAGGGGCTATTACATCAGTGAACACATGCAACATACAACACAGTCCATAAATAGAAAGAAGGAAACAGGGATCTGACCTAATGATGTTACCTGGAAGGCTGCTTGCTGAAACAACCAATAAGCCGGTATTGTACAATAGTAATAGGAAGTGAACGTTGCCTTTGTAATTAAGAGTTTTCAACTCAGAAACCTAACTGCAGTTCCTATTTCCACTAATACCAGGGAAAGAAATGGACCATGAGATCTATATCTCCAATAAAAATTTTACCATTTGAATAGTAAGTCCCCTGAATATTTTAAACATTCAATATTTTAATAGATCTGCATGCAAAATGAGGAGTAACGGTAACTCATTTGATAGTTACTTCTTTCCTTTTCATTTTGAAATATATCTAGTAATCATTGCTAAGTATTTTTGCAGACTCCCAGTAGGAGTATTGAAGGCAAGAAACCAAACTGTTTTTCAGATAGAGCTGCACCGATTTATGAATTATTTGACATGGCTGCCTGTGATAGGAAAGAACTGAATTCCATGTTCCGGGAATTCCCTTTAAATTCTGTGTTCCTGTTGCCCTGTGGCTTGTTTTCAAATACTTTTTTAAATTCCACATAAAAACAGTTTTAATTAGATTCTAAGGTCATGTGCTTTGTTATGTGTTAGAGAAGCTGTTATAATAAGGTTTTGGGTGCAAATACTGGCAATGGTATTACTGGTATTCAAAATCTTTTTCCTGCACTATCCTGCAATGTTGTTTAAAACTTACTGCTTCTTCAAACATTCCTACAATTGAACTCATTCACTAGAACAGCATTTCTCAACCTTTTCCATCCCATGGCACACTTACATTAAAAAAAAATTGTGGCATACTGCCCCCTCCCTCTGCCCCCAACAGATAATATGGCTGCCGATGCCACCACCACCCCATGGTGCCACCAGTCCGCAGAGTGGGGGATGAGTGGGGGGCGGTGGCATGGGGCTGGATGCAGAGCGGAGTGGGGTGGTGGCACGTGGCAGTGGCACTGTTTCATTTATCAATTTATTTGTGTGACTTTTCCAAAATTCCGTGGCACACCTGTTCATGTCTGACAGCACACCAGTTGGGAAACGCTGCACTAAGCCATGTGTAGATGAAAGGAGAGACGTGTGTGCATGACACTTTAAAGCAGGCTAAATGCGTTTGCACCGCTTTCGTGGTGTCAGTGTTTGCATGCATCGGTAGCATATTGCACATTAATTCCAGCCACTGTAGGAAATTGGGTAGTGTAATGCACCTTAAATGACTTGGGGAACAGCAAACTAAAACTCCTCTGAGGAGCTTTAGTTTGCTGCCCCTACAGCCACAGAGTGAAGCATTGGCCTCCAGCCAGCTCCACAGCTCCACAGGAAGCCCTGCAAGCAGCCTGGCAGCAGCCCGGGAAAGCAGGCTCCACCCAAGAAAAGTTGGGAGCCTGATCTCCACACCTGCTGTCAGAGCCTGCCTGCCTGAGCTGTGCAGGAGCCCAATGCTTCCCTCCATGGCTCTGGTGCCCCCCCCCCCCGGACCACCTGAGCCAGGTGCCTGTGGGTGGGTGCCGCCTTGTGGGGGGTGCCACTGCTGCAGAGGGAAGCACCAGCTCCCCCGAAGCCCTGGGACTGCTTCTTCCGCTGGCAGCTCCCTGCTGGAGGGGCAGGCAAGTCAGCAGGATGTGTGCATGATGCAGAGGTTTAATCAGCCCTAAGTTGAAGTGGTGTTTTTTAAAACCCACCACTTCAATTTAGGGCCCCCGTTTCATCTACACACGCCCCTAGAAGGTATGTAGCAATACCAAAGAGATGCAAACACATTAGATGTGAATTCATTTTGAATTCAGGCAAAAAAAAAAGTGTAGCACATTTTGCATTACTCACCCTGCTGTACATTTTAAATAGATCAGTCAAAAGCAGACTGTTATGCATCATTACTTTAAGAAGGTAAATCTGCAGCAGTGGATCTTCCATTTAAGTGTTCAACATAAATAAACACCAGAAATAAAATAAAGAGCATAAAGTACCAGCTTTTTAATGGTGTTTTGATGACTAAATAGGATGTCAGATGTCTGGGTCCAGGTTAATGAGAGAGAGAGGTAACTTAGGTACCTGACTGCCTCTTCAGTGGAATAACTTCCTTAAAAAGGACAAGGATTGACTCTCCCAAAAATAATGTCTACCCTTGAGTTTTGGATACTCTTGTGGGAGACCTGGGCTGGAATCCCCTCTGGTAGGAAGGAATTTGAATCTGGGTCTCCCATATCCCATATAGTAGGTAACCAAGAGGGTATTAAATAAACAAGTAGGCCATCACCTGCTGCTGCTGCATTTGAAAGGACTTGCCCCGCTTCTTGCAAGAAGGCAGGGCAAAGTTAGTCTCTGAATGAGTTGGATTCTAAGGCCAGGTACAGACATTACACTTTTACCAGTATAAGGGTGCCTATACATGTGCAAGCGAGGCTGCCCTGACATGCTGTAATTACAACGCATTGGAGCACACTTGGTTAATCAAGTCTGCTGGTTCATGCTAATTATCACTTTCCAGCAGACTCTAGCATCATGTGTCAGTGTCCCTGTACTGAAAAATGGCAGTGGGGGTGCTTTTAACTAAAACTTGTTGAATGAGCTTTAGTTAAAGTGCACCTGCCACCATTTTTCAGCACAGGGACACTGATACATGTGACACTATGGGTGCTTTAATTACAGTGGCTCTTGGAGCACATGTATAAATGCCCTAAGTGATCTCAGCAACTGGTCTATACCCATAACAGAACAGAAGTACGGCACACAAAAGTGGTCTATACCCAGAACAGAAGAGAAATTCAGTATACATAGACTAGTTTAAAAATGATGGAACCTGGTCTAAGATTTTTCCTCTGTCTCTTTTCTTAAATAAAAGGTGTCAGCTTCAGAAGAGTGCTTGTGTATGTGTACCCTAGAAAAGAAACAGACACTTACCTGTAGCCCAGATTTAAGGGCCTAAGCTTCAGTTTCAGCTTACTTGACTCCCCGCTCCTTAGCAATTCTTCTTGACTACCTCAGGCAGATCCTTGGGAATCCTTCCCAGCTTCTGGGAATGATTTGGGCAGTCCTCAGCGGCTGTAGCAGGGAGCTGAAGCTGGACTCAGAGCTGGTAAGTAGTGGGTGGGGGAGGGAGGGCTGGAGGAGAGGGGAAGGGGACCGTGAGGAGATCCCCACCAGCCCCCATCCCCTGCCTGCTCCCCCAGCACCTCCCAACCCCCCCACAACTCCAGCCCCTCCCTATAGCTGCCCCACCTGCCCCAGCTCCCAGCACTTTGAAAAAAAAGCTCCAGCCCTGCAGGTGTTGCATGGCGAAGTAGTGGGTGGGGGAGGGAGGGCTGGAGGAGAGGGGAAGGGGACCGTGAGGAGATCCCCACCAGCCCCCATCCCCTGCCTGCTCCCCCAGCACCTCCCAACCCCCCCACAACTCCAGCCCCTCCCTATAGCTGCCCCACCTGCCCCAGCTCCCAGCACTTTGAAAAAAAAGCTCCAGCCCTGCAGGTGTTGCATGGCGGGGGGCTGACCAGCCCCCCCATGGCTGCCCCACCCAGCCCCCTCTGGCCCTTCAAGGAAAAAAAAATGAGAAAACCCCTGGGACTCACCAGTGGCCTTGGGGCTTTGGGGGGCTCATGCAGAGTCCCCCATGTGGCACAGGGCAGCAGGAGGCAGCAGGGATCACCCCCATCAGGCAGAAATGGTGAGTCTGGGGGTGAGTCTCATTCTTTTTCCTTAAAGGGTTGGAGCTGGGGCAGGCAGAGCAGCCATGGGGTGGGCTGGAGGAGCAAGGGAGAGGTAGGGGGGGCTTATGCAGAGCCCCACATGCAGCATGCAGCAATGGGGGGACAGCAGGTATCACCCCCTGCCTGACTGCACCCAGTAAGTCGGGGCTTTTTTTTTCAAAGTACCAGGAGCTGGGGCAGGTGGAACAGCCATTGCCGGGCTGGGAGAGTGGGTGGGGGATGGGCCTAGCTGATTTGGAGATTGGGAGATTCGGCTGCTGCTGAATCTCCAAATCAGATTCGGTTGAATCAATTCAGGACAAAGATTTAAATCACCGAATCAAGTCACTGTCCCCCGAATTGGCCAAATCTGAATCTGAAGTGAATACTAGCCTAGTGCCTATGTCTGCTTTCTAAACACAGGACTTTTATACACATGCTCTGGGAGGTGGGGGAGAGGGCAGGGTACTTTGATTAAAAAGCCCAGAGCATCACATGTATCAGCGTACCCATGTTGAAAAATGGCTGCGAGAGCGCTTTAACTAAAGCTCTTTGAACGAGCTTTAGTTAAAGCAACCCCACAGCCATTTTTCAGTGCAGGAACATTGATACACATGACACTGGAGCACAGTAATTACCACAGTCCAGCAAACTCGATTAGTCAAGTGTGCTCTAACACACTGTAATTACAGTGTATCAGAGCAGCCTCAATCTATATGTATAGGGTGCCCATAGATAGTCATTGGCAATTTTGAAAATCCCACTTGACTGATTTTTAACTTACTGTATAGCAAAACAGTGAAAGTAGCTGCCACATGCTCAAAGTAAAAAAATATAGAAACAAAAAGACTTTTGTCTCGAATTTCTTTGTTATAATAAGCCTATAGTAGGCATTTCCTGCAACAATAGGATAAATAGAAGGGTGATTTTTAAATTGATGGCTCTTTAAAAAAAATTCACCTAATATACTTGTGCCTGAACCCAAACCAAATATTTTCAGTTGATGTAAACTGACATAACTCCATTGAGTTCAGTAGAACAAGGCTGATTTATGTCAGTTGACAATGTGGCCTATAATATCTTGCCTTTTGAAACCCACAGCTCCCAGGCACAGTTGGAAAAGCTTCCCTATAACCTCATTCTCTTTCCGTTTTCTTTCCACTGAGGAATAGTTAGAAAAATCAGAATGTTTTCTATGAAGAGGTGAATGGAGCAGTTATGTACAATAGCAGTTTCAGCCTTAGAAACAACCTATGTTCAAACTGAAAATCCCCAGAACATATTCCTAAATTGGAGAGGTGCTGCAAAAAGAGGAATAAGTTGCTGAGCCCTCCAAAAGGGGAAAAAACATTTAAAATCCCCTGCAAAACCACAGCACATGTCAAAGAGGGAAGTGCTGCTGGCCTATCTCAAAAGTCATTTGCACCTGGCAGAGGCGGAAGACCCCAAGAGTCATTAAAGCCTGATGTATGGGACTTTTTTTTCCTTTGCAAATGGGAGAAATGCTGAGGACTTGAGTCATCTTTGCAGTAAAACAGTGAGTGCTGGATCCCTGTGGTGTACATCTGCACTTAGGCACTATTTAGAAGCAATGCATTCTCTGCCATATGCTACTGATTCACCTGGTTGGCTTGACAAACTGATCAAACTAGCATTGGAACCCATTCTTCCCCTAATGCACCCTGCTGTCTTACTGTTTAAGTGGTTTTAAGAAGATCTTTTTTAAGGGAGGCACAGAGGACATCTATGGCACAGATTAGAGTTATGCACACTCTCTTTCTCTCCCTCTCTCTCTCTCGCTCCCTTTTTCTCTGCTACCTCCCTTTGGAGATATCCATACCCAGTTTAAATGCCTGGAATTTAATGGACTTGTGATCATTTACACAGAAGGTGAATTTATACCTTTATGTTCCAGGGAACCTCCATCCCTTAACAGTACAGAAATACATTAATGCCAAATGCTAGTGAAACAGAAATAAAGATGAATCCCAGATGCTCATTTTCCACCATTTCTGAGCATGATGATTGTCATTTGCACCTGCATGGAACCTCTACATTTTGATGGTCTATAAGGAACTTGATGTGCTCAGACATTTCCGAGCTTATGCATTGCTTACCTCTGTCCTGTCCATTGGTTACCAGGTTTCTCCGCAGTTTAAATGTTCAGTGAACAGGACAGATTAGGATCTCAAAGGTTCATTGTGAACAATGTCACAAATCCTTGGCTAGCTGGGAAACTCTGCCTTTAAACAAGAACATTAGCATATTAAATTTAACTTCCCACTTAAAGGTATTTCTTGGGCTAGACTGTCGTTCATTGCTCTCCAATCAATGAATTGTTTGATCAGCTCAAGTGCAGGTCATAATAAACCCTAGTATTGCTACAGTTCAAGGATATTATTATTTAACTGAAGTGGTATAGCATTATACCTCAGGGAAGAAAAAGGAAATATTCCTGTGGTTCATTTTTAAAATAAGTGGTGGCCATTTCAAACTGCCCAGAGATTTACAATGATCAATGTGGTTAATTAATGTAGTTAATAATTTAGCTAATTAATGGATAATTAAAAGGCTGATAATAAGGTGTATGTAAGATACATTATCTCCCCTATGCAACATCACATGTGGAGCTTATTGATAGAAAAAATATCCCTCCTGCTAATGAATTTCTTGTCTGGGTAGTCACACAGACTTATTATTTCTATCAACAAAATGCAACACTTTAGGATGGGAAGTGAAGAATAACTTAGCCAGTAGAAAATACAAAGACGTTCCAGATGCATATAGCAGAACTTGGAATTTATCCAGCACACAGGGGCTAACACCCTTACTCTTGAATAAAGTGCCATGGGATCTTTTCACAAGAGTAACTTGCAGATTGCAAAACAGTTACCTTAACTAGTTCCTGATGTGCTGTATCACACCACATTCAAATTTCCATCTGTGGTGTCTGCAACTACTGTTCATAAGATGAAAGTTTATGTGCAGAAATAAATATATTGTATATCAGTGATGGTGTTGCAGAATGCCTTTCATCATTTGATTGGTCCCAAAATTTAATTTGAAGGATACTTCAATTAGCAGTAAATCACAGAATAATGCTGTTTAATAATTTGGAAGTCCATCAACCCACCATCCTCATAGTATCATGTTGTTATCTTCTGACTGTATTTATTTCTCCAGGCACTGTCACATAATTCTTTTCCTGTCTTGTTTTGCTGCATACTGCTGCTAGTTACTGCTGTAGAGCAACTGTCTTCTACCCAGGAAGGGAAAAGCTTGTAAAACAATTTGAGATCCTCTAGGAAGGAAAACATTAGATAAACATATGATATGAGTATTGTTGCTTCAGGGATACTTTAACATTACTTAGATCAAAAGGAAGGGATAGAAGCTTTATCCTCAATCTTTCTCTATGTGACTTGTCTTTTATTAAGGCCATAACTCAGGAAATACACATCCCCATTCTTACCTATATAACTAAACAAAAGAATAGAAGTACTCCTACAAAGTTATCAAATGATTATCATATGTTGGCCTGGGATGATAAAATCCCAGTGAAGCCACAGCAACAAAAAAAGAATGGAGTTCACTGGTAGCAACCACAGCCCATGTATGCTGAAGCACAGGGAGGTCTGAGAAGAGTGCTGTTGCTTGAGATCATGTTCCTGAGACTGAAACAAGAAGCTGCAAGAGAGGAACTGCAGCAGTGTTTTTTGCTTGGTTGTTTTTAAGATAGAAAAAATGTGCTATTCAGGGAAACCAGTGATGAGTCTGAGGCAGACTACCCTGAGAGGAAAAGAATGGGTCCTGGTATTGGAAATAAAATGTGTGAGGATGAGGGTGGGCGAGAGAATATACAAAGGGAAGTGAGATCTTTTGATGGCAGAAAGGGATAGGGGCTCTATGTGGAAGGTGATTTCACATGGAAGTATCACTGGGCTGGAGAAACAGACAACCTCTCACGTTATTTGTGACATTTCCTCTAGAAACATGTAAAGCTGGTTTCATTGCCTATCAAATTCCTAAGTGTGCCTTCCCCTCTACTTGTTTGGAGGCAACTGACACCACTTCTGGACAAAGCCCACACAAGTTGCCAAGAGACAGCACGTCTGAGACCTCTATGTTAATCTATTTGCAGTTAAAGGAGAGGCTGAAAAAAATTCTCTGTGGCACAAGAGATAGACCTTTTATTTGGCCTGTTTTCATTGTAGTTCTTTCCAGTACTGAATATAACAAAAGCAAGACCAAAGAGGCATCTACATTTACAATGTCAATACCTTTAGTTATGACATAATATGTTTCTACAAATATACATTTATATTAACTATGATGTTAAAAAGTTCTGATGATATGGAGCCAAATTCATCTCTTGTGCAAGTCTATTGAATTAAATGAGGTTACAGAAGGATAAATTTGGCTTCCAGTGTTACTTGAGAAAAAAAGATGAGTTTTTATGTCAAGATGTTTTTTATGAACTTGAATCCAATTTCTAATCATCCAGATTGCCCTGTACAATAAACTCTTGATTATGACTGCTGGCGTTAACAGTAATAAGACAAGATGATGTGTAGCACAATTTTCTTCATTCATCTCTTCATTCTCCTACTGCTTCTAAAAAGTCTCTGTGTCTTTCTGTTAGTTTTGTTTAAAAAGTCATGTAAAATTAGATATTATCAATCATGTCACACATTCCCAATGCATTAACATTATTTTGTTGATTGCCATGTCATTTCTGTGGGGCAGAGTTTTCAGTTCTTTTTAATGTTCTAAAAAGTGTATAGTACTGTATTCACATTACTTTATTCAATAAATGGAACAAACTTTGGAGCACCCTGTTTATGCACTGACTTATTTTTCCTCTGTAATGGATTCCTAGAGTCTAATGCGCATAGAAGGTATACTGTCTCTCTACTGCGTGTCAACTCTGCATTTCAAACTTTTCTCTGCCAAGACTAATTAAAACAAGGAAAAAAAAAAATCAGATGTTTGCACTCAGACTGAATGAAAATCATTTGAAGAACAAGCCACATGATGGAATTATAATCAACAAAAGACTTTCCTTTTAAAATCATAATCTGACTTTTCACTCACTAACTTGGACATTTCAACTTAGAGCTGTGAAACTTAATATTTCTGTGGGAGTGTGGCTAATCAATTTCAAAGATGTTGCACATTGACAGTGGTTGTACTAGTCCCACCATTAATACTGGGGTTAGTGGAACACCAGAGTATTTCAGTATTATAGATGCATAAAAAGGAAATGGACAGAAATATTTACAAATTTCAAAATGTGCTGAGTTTCAAGGCATGTCAAGCTGTTTTGCTCAATTGGTTAACTGATATTTGTTTCTGGGGCAATGTGTGACACTTATCTAGAACACAGGGTATTTATCTAGAAAATATATTTACAGAAATCTTTCTTTTCATACAGGTGGCATTTGTGTGGCTAATGTTATCTTAAATGCATAGCCACAAATCCTTCTTTGTTTATTGAGGTCAAGCTGTAGAGGACTGTTCTATGGTAGCTGTAGAGGACTGTTCATGGTAACATATACACATATAGATGTATCTTTAAACAGCAGCCTGAAGGAGAGCTCAAGTTAGGTTGAGAAGGCTCAGAGAAGTAGCCCAAACTGACAGGCTGTCTTGCTATGGAGCATGGCTACAGTTTGGCCAGGTTCCCAGGTAAAAAAAAAAAACATGATTCTATTCTGGCATTCTAGCTATTCCATGCAATGCCAGTTTACTAGGTGGTTGGATAGGAAATGGGGATTTGGCCTTTTTACTGATTTTTTTGTTGCAAATGCAGTGAAATTCAGTGCCTGCATTTGCAATCCACTTTTCATTTTACAAAACTGAACAATCCTTTGTTTGATATGCTACATGCATGACAAAAAAAACCCTGTTCTTTCATCCACACACACAATTACACATGAATACTGGTCTTATATTAGCTGTTTCTTTAATCACTGAGGTCCCTGTCAATAGCCCTAGCATGATCATTTTCACTGATATGGCAGGGAAAGGCTGTTATAAGCTGCTTTGACATCCCTCCTCACAATGCTTCTGCTCAGGGAAATCTCTGGTGCCTGGAGCTGAGTTAGCAGCACTTCCCTTCTTTATCTCCAGAGAAGAAACGATGTCCAGAAAAAAGAAGTGCCCAACCAACTAAGTACTACTTTGTAGTGTTTGATGGATGCCAGAAAGTTCTCCTGGAGTCAAAGGTTCCTTAAGACTCAGGACTACTATAATATTGCTTGGGATTAATCTGGCATATGGTCAGCCTCAGGGTTAAACCAGGTTCACTCTGCTTTCTGCTATTAAAATGAAAAGCCCCTTTCCTTCACTGTACCTGGCATAAGCTACAAAGAATCAGACCTCACCTTTGTCCTTTGTGTGAGATCCTATAAGAGCTGAGGCCAGAGCTAACAGGGCTATTTTCTGTGAAGAGTAAATTGTTCATAGTTAGTTATCAGCAGAATAAACAAGTCTTCTCAAAATAGGAAGCACTGGAAATGCTCTAAGGTGAAACCTGCTTTCAAGACATTTCTAGATTACTGCTGCTTCAGAGAGGTTGAGAGAAACTTGAATTGGAACTCTAGATCCTGGGGCTGGTTTTGTTCAATGTCTTCATCAGGGATCTGGGATGGCATAGAGTGTACCTTCAGCAAGTTTGCAGATGAGTAGTAGATGCGGTGGAAGGTAGGGTTTGGATTCAGAGTGAACTAGACAAATTGGAGGACTGGGCCAAAAGAAATCTCATGAAGTTCAACAGGGACAAGTGCAAAGCCCTGCATTTAGGACAGAACAATCCCATGCACCAGTACAGGCTGGAGGCTGACCAGCAGCTCTGCAGAAAAGGATGTGAGGGTTACAGTGGACAATTAGCTGAATATAAGCCAAGTGTGCCCTTGTTGCCAAAAAGGCTAACGGCATACTAGGTTGCATTGGTAGGTGTGTTGTCAGCAGATAAAGGGAAATAATTCTTCCCCTCTGTTCAGGACCAGTGAGGCAACATCTGGAGTACTGTGTTCAGTTTTGGGTCCCCCATTACAGGAAGGATGTGGACAAATTGGAGAGGGGGAAGTGGACAGCAATGAAAATGGTGAGGGGGATGAGGGACATGACAAGAGGAGAGGCTGAGGGAATTGGGCTTATATAGTCTAGAGAAGAGAAGACTGGGAGGGGATTTAATAGCAACTTTCAAGTACCTGAAGGGAGGTACCAAAAAGGAAGGAGCTGGACTATTCTCAGTGGTGACAGATGACAGAACAATGACAGACAAGAGCATTGGTCTCAAGTTGCAGCAAGGGAAGTTTAGGTTAGATATTAGGAAGAATTTTCTCACTAGGATAGTAGTAAAACACTGGAACAGGTTACCCAGAGAGGTGGTGGAAGCTCCATCCTTGGAGATTTTCGAGACCCAGCTAGACAAAGCTTTGGCTGGGATGAGCTACTTGGGGATGGTCCTGCTTTGAGCAGGGGGGTGGATCAAATGACCTTCAGAAGTGCCTTCCAACCCAAATTTTCTGTGATTCTATGATTTTATGATTCTCCAAGATTTCTATCCTGGGCTCTCCTATATGGTTTGCTCATTTCTATTTAGGCAGAGACTAGATTTCACAATGCTGTTTGCATCTAGTGGAATTGCATTTACCCCAAACAGTACCATCTGTAGGAAGAGATTCACTCAGAAGAGGGCTCATTGCTAACTGTTCATGCTCAATGGTACACAAGTCATGACACACATACCTCACTAACAAAGATGTTAATCCCATAGGAGTGGATGCAAGGGGTGAAACACTTGGTCATTTTGCCATGAGGCTTCTTCAACACTTCCACTGCCTTGTCTGATATTTTTCAAAGCTCCACATGATGAGTGTCACTCACCTACTGATGTTGATTAGTAGTGAGAATCTGCTTGCCTCCAGGAAAAGAAAGGTACCCAGTGACCTATGACCTTGAATGCTACTTAGTTCCAAGAACTGTCAGTGTTTATAGCAAGAACAATACAAACCCCTGCAAGGGTACCAGTAGTTTTTCCAGACAGCTCCATGATACTGTTTCACTTCTTCATGTACCCTCAGTAACCAAGCTTTGCTAAATCTCTTCCTCAGTGTGCTGCTCTTTGTTCTTAGTTTCATTCTCAAGAAGAAAAAAAGAAAAAACAAAACAAACAACCCCACCCCTTGATTCCAAATGCTAACACTTTATGCACACAAATATGCCAATGGGATCAAATATCTCACTGGATACATATCCCCCTGCATGGGGGATCACTGACTGTTTTGATGTCCTAATCACCAGAACTGCTACTGGTTAGCACTAATGGACATCCCAAAAAGAGAAGTGTGAAAAGAGCCTTAATAATGCCTATCTTTTTGATAGCCATCAGCAGAAATGTTGCATCGGCTTCATTTCATAGCCATTTCTTTCACTATTTGAATTCACCAGGAGCTAAGGACGCATTCTGCTTCCCAAAAGCACAATGGCACCCGGAGCTTCTGCTTCGCTATTTCACCTCTACACCATGCCCAGGGTACAGTTGTGGTTTACTAGCACAATAAGGCTCATTTTGTTTATTGGGGGTGGGTTTGAGGGTGGTGAGCATAGTAACATACACACACATAGATGTATCTTTAAAATATATGTAGGCCAAGTTTGCTGGCCAATCACAGGAATTTTGATTGGATTTTTATTTGCCTAAGTTGAAATGTATGATAAAATAATCAGTAAAACCTATGACATACTTTAAAAAAATATAAAAGGAACATTGTTTCAGGTCCAGAAATGAAGAGCTGTGACTTGAGAAATCCAAGAAGGAAAAGAAAAAGAATGTATTTTAAAGCCAGACTAGTCACTTGCCCACTGCAATTTGCAGGGGAATTTTTTCTCCCTAGAACATTATTAATGTATTGGAATTCCTCAGGAAAAGAAAAGTGGTTATAAGGCTAATCCAGACATTTCCAGAAAGTTACTATAAAATGACTGAGTGGCATTCATTAACCACTGAGGTAAAATCACAAATCTTCAAAGTACACTTTTAGGCTACTGCTTTTGACCTCCCACAGGCCATTTAGGTCTCAGTAATCATTGTTGACACGACAACCTCAAAGAGAAACAATAGATTTTGCTTTTTCCAAGCGAAGCCACAAAGTTGCTCTTTGGAATAAGAAATCAGCAATGCTGTCTGTAAACTGTGAATTGTAAGAGAATACTGGGTAATGATTTTTTAAATGTTTGAGCACTAAATGTGACAGTTATATGAAATGCCTAAGAGTCAAACCACATGCACAGTTATAAAAATACAACACACTCTCAAAAAACCAATAACACAATCCACTTCTCTTTTGACTAAAAGAAATCATTCAGCTACTCACTCACATGGTAAAACAGAAAATGACAACT
The DNA here is from genome assembly GCF_000455745.1 of Alligator sinensis. Taxonomy (NCBI): domain Eukaryota; kingdom Metazoa; phylum Chordata; order Crocodylia; family Alligatoridae; genus Alligator; species Alligator sinensis. The sequence continues at coordinate 796,901 of NW_005842083.1, read as the reverse complement.
GGCTTATGGAAGTGGCAGAGGTATTATGATGGGAATTACCTGTACTGAAAAGGGGGGGGGGGGGAAAAACGGGGGGAGTTT
>NW_005842083.1:795548-796719 GCF_000455745.1 Alligator sinensis | reverse complement strand
AAGGGGGGGGGGGGGAAAAATCGAGGGGACTTTTGAAATGATTTGAGTAGTTTTTGTCTTCCAACATTTTTTACAAGCCCTGTAGTAAACCTTGCTCACTTAAACCACATAGGTAATCCAGCTGTAGTCAAATGCGCACATTTTAAACTGGTTCAGCTCCATTGGTTTGAGTAGAGTTATGCCATTTTACAGAGACTCAGGCTCTAGCTCAAAGTGCACAGGATGTGGTCCTAATTCACGGTACATTGAATTCATGGTACATTAAATTAAGATTTTTTTTTTAATAAAAAAAATTGCTTTGAAAGCTACTCTCCACTCGCTTTATTGCATTGAACTATGACATAATGTACTCAGATGATACACCCTTTAAATATTCTATCTTCTATAATGTCATATATCTGAAATAGAAGTTCTGCTGTGGAAATTTTGGGGTTTGTTATATTTCTTTCTGAGTCATTGCTTTAGCTGGCTTGACCTATTTCCTCTCCTAGAGGCTTGTTGTTCAAACTAAAGCCCCATTCCTCTTTTCAGGGGCACAATGTACAAAATGCAAAAATTCTGCTTCCATTGAGGGGAAAAAAACCCTTTTCTTTAAAAGTGTGATTTTGGTCTTTTGACTGTTTGCTCTTTAGAAAGAAGTTCTTTGTTCTCAGATATGCCCAGCTAGGAGGCTTTTTTACATACAGGAATAAACACCTTTCCTCCTTTACCCTTCTGATAGGATGATGTGAAGCAATTCACATGGAAACATCCTCCCTCTGTTTCCTACCATGGGCTTTTCTGCAGGAAGGGTTGACTTTATTAATAATAATGTAGGCATCCACTATCTCCTGTCCTTTCCATTGCATACAGCTTTGTGACCAAGCAATTTGAGAGTCACAAAAACTTGATCATCACTGCAAATAAACAGCAGTATGTAGACAGTTCTGAACATTTGCCTGACACCTGAAAAGACATTTTGAGTTCTCTTTCCTTGTAGGTGGGAATAAAAGGCTTTGGCTTTTCATGCTTTGATGGAACGCAGACTAATATGTACTGGAAAAGGAAATCTGCTGGTGGTCGTTTTAATATTTCCTTGTTGATTACTATTTGACATGCCACAGAATATATCTGTATTATTAGCATTTACTTTTTCTCTCAGAAAGAGAGAGCACAGTTATATTCTCCAAGC
>NW_005842083.1:793065-795538 GCF_000455745.1 Alligator sinensis | reverse complement strand
GGAACAGGATGTTCCATAGGGTAGTATGCTGTCTATTGTTCAAATGATTGGCTTTAAGAACTGGCTGGCTTTCACTTGTTTCTGTGAACTGGTCAAAGCTGAGGATTGCATTGACTGCTAGGATGGAGTGGAGAAACACATTTACCCTTCACTGGGACTCTGTGGAAGGGGTTTCTTTTCATGACATGAATGTAATGCATCCGCAGGAGTTGGATTTCTTTGTGTATTGAGGATGTTATGGTTCAAATTACAGGGATATTTTGAGATCACAAGATAGAATTCTTCCTTAATGTAGTGAGTGTTTATTATTATTTAATATGGCTAATGCGCTTTAAAACGGCATATGTAGACATGCCCTTAGAGTGCAAATACAATAGTTGTGACAGTGTATATTCTGATGGAACCATGAAGTCATAGAAGTTACAGACAACATAGTGTTTGCTGGTCCCTGATTTAATACCATATGATTAGTTCTCAACATAAGAGTTCTGTTTTTTAACTTGGAAAAAAAGATTCATCTTGTAATTAAACTGATATATCTGTCCCTGTCATAATAGCAAAATGGACACACTCCTAATCAATTTGTAAGAGAGAGGTGACATTATCTGGGTCAGTTTAAATAGAATCATTGCAACTCTACTAGATAATGTGTAATATGACCATAAATGTGCTGCAGGGATCTTTAGTCAGTTTATTCCTCAGCAATTACCTTTATCAGATTAGATCAGGGCTTTGGACAGGGTCACAAGGTGGTCATTTGTGCAAGGACTCAAGATCTCCAAAGGTTCCAAGGCCACAATTTTCAAAAGTATTAAGACACCTAGCTCAAATTGAAATTTGATTCAATCTATTTCAATGGTAGTTAGGCATCTTAATGCTTCTGAGAATGCGGACCTAAGTGCCTTGTCGTGTTCAGCTGTGATGTGAATGGAGAAATGAGTGCTTTGCCGTATAGGCTGAAAAAAAAAAAAAGGAGGAGATGCTGACCTGGTTTGTTTGAACCTGCCAAGCTGCTGACATATCAAAGAGATAGGCATACACAACCAAGAATATATTTTTGTTGATTTCCATGCAAGATCACATGATTTTCCCTAACCACATAACTGCTTTCTGGTTTAATTTATCTCTTAGATAGAAATTTGTTCAATATATGGGAGTGATAGTATTCTTGTGCTACTCAGTTCTGACTGCTGCCAACTGACAAGGTCCCAGAAGGTAATGCATGCAGGTTCTGGGAGTGTTATATGAACAGAACTATTAAGTACAAGCTCTATTTGAACAAGCATTCACTCTGGATCTCTTTTCTCTCAACTCATTATTAAGAGTATGTGTGTAGGGATGGGGGGACTGCTTGAAATTCCAAATGATCTAATTTCATTTTGCTTCTGTACATCAAATATGAGAAGTGTGTAATACTTCTTTCTTCCCAAATTGATCCACAGCCTGAGGAAGATGCCCTTTTTCATTTCTTTTCTATCTATTCTAATACATAATTTCAACAGCACTACTGTGGAGGGAAATATTTCTCTAAACTAAAATGTGGTGCCTGGAAGAGAGAGAATTATCCAAATCTAATTATTAGACACTGAAAGCATTTCTAGAATCAGAGATCCTACTGAGATGGCAGCATGCCGCATAAGTAATGTAGCAGGCAGATTTTATTTCATTTCAAGGAGACTATTCATCTGTGGATATAAAGCATCTTTGATAAATATATAGAGGAAGCACAGTACCATTCTAGTGATACTATCAATTATTAGTTAGAGTGTGCCATCGGTACACATGATACTAAACAACAGATGAAGTGTGCCAGACATATAACTGGTATAATCAGGGAGTAAATAGCTCACTGATTATGGGCATGTCAGCAAGTACAATAAAGAACAGTATGATACAGACTAATCATTTTAGCTGGAAATTCTACACAGAATATGTGGTTTTGTGAAATTTTTTGAAGGGAAAGAAAGGAGGAGCCTGAATTTAAGGTTAGAACATATGAAAGAATCTCTTTGACTTCAGTGGGCTTTGGATTAGGCTTCTCATCTGACACTAAGTACAGGCATTCAAAAACCCCTGATGAAAGTACTCCATCACACTCTACTTAAAGCACAATAAGTTAAAGCAGGAGTGAACCAAACTGAAGTTTGCTATTCAGTGGAGCAGGGGTCGAGGAAGGCTCAGAGCCTTCTGCACTGACCAAGGCCAGCAGGCAGGGAGGGATCTCACATGCCTCCCAAGAGGCTGCCAGAGCAGCCCCTCTCCCATGCCCTACCCTCCTGGCAACTGTCAGCAGTGGCAATGACGGGGAGGGAGCCTCTTTGCCATGTGGGCTCCCCCAGACTGCTGGGTCAGGTATTGGGGGGGCCTAGGACAGGTCTGTGTGGCAGTGCCCCCCATCTCAGCCTCTTGACAGCTGCAGCCAGGAGCTTCAGCATAAGACTTCCCAGCCCAGCTTTTGGCCATACCATGAATT
>NW_005842083.1:783153-793034 GCF_000455745.1 Alligator sinensis | reverse complement strand
GGGGGGTTCCTCCCCCTACTCCCAGTTCCTAGCACTTCCAAAAGACATGCTGGGCAGTCTCATGCTGTAGCTGCTGGCTGCAGTTATCAAGAGGCCCAAGACCTGACCCAGCAATCTACAGGAGGGCCTACACAGCATGGGGGATCTGTTCCCCAAACCCCTGCCCAGCTATACAGAGAGTAGACAGAGCCTTTTCTGTCTCCTCTCTGTGACAGCCTAGGGGCAGGGCAGGGCTGGGCTGGTGCTCACCCAGAGGAGACAAGCACTGACCAAGGTTAACAAGCTGCCCAGTGAGGGGCCCCTGAGATACTGGGGGAATGTGACCTACCTTGATTTGGGATGGGATGTGGTACAGACCTTCAATAAAGCACTCTAATGTAAAGTGCTTTAGCCTGATACCACACCCATCCAAGATTAACTTGGTATCCACCATTTTTAAAGGGCTTTATGTGCTGTGAGCATCTGTTCTGTTACAGCTGTAAAGCGCTTTCTACACACTTAACGTGTGATAAGTGTAATGTCTGTACCTAGCCTAATACTCTTGTCTTTTCAGAGCCTTAAATCTTGTGGAACTCTGTTAGGAGGCCTGTCAGGCTAGGGTCCATATTTGGCAAAAAAATTTAAAAAAAAAAACAAAAAAAACCTGCAGTGCAAACTAGAATACAAACTACAAAGGGAATAGCTGTTAGCTTTGAGATAGTTCAGGTTTAAAGATTCAAATAACAACTTTCTCAGTAAAAAATGTATAACTACAGATATAAATCTACTGCAATTTAGTAGAAATTGGACATTTGTATCTAAAGCCTGGAGTTTAGCACTAACAAAAAGCCAGTCAGGCAATATGTACTTTTAGATGGATGTTTAAAATTCAGCAAGTCTAATCAAGGTGATTTTCTAATTTTATTCTAATCCTCAAATAGAACCAGCCCCATTCTTTTCCTGTATGGTTTTTCTCATCATATATGCTACATCACTGGAGGCAAGATGTTCAGCGACCCTGTTTCTCTTCTCTCAGTTTGGTATGTTTCTGCTGCTGCTATTGCAAGTGCTGTAAGATCTGTGGGGCTCATGTTTCTGAGAGAGCCCTAGGTCAAGTCAATTCCCTTTTATGCAAGTTATTTTAAGTCACATGTGAAAGATCTTGAGTATACACCTGAAAGATCTCTTGAAGGGTGCATTGATGACTAATGGGATTAATGATGGGAATGTTAAAACTTTATTTCTGCTTTAAATTACACTGATAAATCATATAATTTAATATAGCTTCACAATAACATTGTGACTTAAAGCATTCTCATTAACTCAAAACATACCAAGTTACCTCCACAAGAATACACTATGTAATTTTTCAGTCAATTAATTTTGAAAATGTAAAGGAAAGCAGATTGTTTTCTGTATCAACAGTTCACCAAAAAGATTGTTTAAATTACAGTGCTCTCACATCTCTTTTTATTAGGTGTCTTGTTAAAGGTTGCAAAGCCATTAATGTTTCAGTATCTAGCAAAGTCTTTCCTTCTATTATATAACAGCTATTTTGCAGTATGAAGTAGTACACCATTTAAAAAAATTAAAGTCCACAATTATTCTGGTAATAAAATGTAAATTTAAAAATACATGTAACTATCATGAAGAAGGAGCACTTAATTTTCACTTAGCTTCCCACAGAATGAAGGGTTAATTTAGTGAGAGAGATAAGAAGACTGCAGTAATTACTTTTATCTGCTTCTTCGTGGGAGAGAATAACTTCTAAGACTTTGAATTTTGAGGCCTAAATCAAGTGTTCATTTTACCTAGATATAACTCCCTTGAAACATTAGAAGGTACAATTAGCATAGATCTACCTGTATATCGGCAGTTATGGTTAATGCATGGGAATGGTATGCTTAATTTTACTGCTTTGAAAATATATCCCTAAGAGAATAAAAGAAAGACTTTAGTGTTCTCAATATTAGTCGAAGAGGAAGAGCCTAATTTATTTACTTGCTGCTATACAATGATAGCTTTACTATATCTGACCCTAATTCTATGAAGGAAGTCAGAAGGTCCAAAAACATGTCCAAGATGACCCTTTGCAATGTGGTGTTTTGAGATGAACAACCTGAATGCCCAGGAATTTTTTAGCTAGTCAAAAGAGATCTTACAGGTTTCTATCTATAAAGTTATTGCCTAATGAGGATATTAGTTTGTGTTAAAGTAACGTAAAGAATTTGTTCTGCCATTTTCTCCAGAGTGAGCTATAAAGAGGCTTGGTAGTATCTGCATGAAAACAAGATTCAGCTTAAAAGGGGCTGCTACAAGGGAAGCAAGTAAGGGTCAGGTAAGGTGGCTTGTGAGGCTGTAACTACAAATGAACAGCATAAGAACAGTGAGACAGACCCCAGTTGAAAGAACAGAATCCTGAATGCTTAAACCTACTGATTATCATTTCAGAAGGGGTACCCTAAAAATCAGGCTTAATGATTTGAATAGGGCATGGTTATTTATGCATATATATTGTGATTATCAGAATTGCTTAACGGAATCCAAATGCCATTGAAAATCTGTGGGATTTGGACCTAACTCAGGGGTGGGCAATTAAATAATTTAAGGAGTTTTGGTGAACTGTTGCAGGCCAAAGTGGGGGGTGCTGACTTGGCATTGTGGAGGGGGGTGCTGACACAGCCTGACAGAGGAGGGTAGCAATTGATCCTACCTGGCCCTGGGCCTGTGCACCCTGCATCCACTGCCAGTGGCGCAGGATGGAGAAGGTGGGTGGAGCAGGCGGGTGGGGTCTCCATGGAGACCAGCCCAGGACCCCCATGGGCAGGGCACCTTCTATCTGGCCCACAGTGGGTCTCTTCCCATGGAACTGGCACCTGGCCAACCACTTGGTGGAACTGGGTGGATGGGATGGGATGGGATGGGGCTGTGGATAGGCCGGGAATGTGGGCCCAGGGCCCAGGGCAGAGCCGTGATCCACTCCCTGCATGTTCCTGTGAAAGGTGCCAGTTCCACAAGCAGGGACATGTGGGGAGTGGATCACATCTCTGCCCTAGGTCTCAGCCCCATGCTGTCACCGCCTTGCAACCCCAGCCCCCACCTGTCTGTCCTGCTCTTAGATGCTACTCTCCGTCAGCCCCATCCCATCCGCCCAGCCAAGCACACCCTGTCCAGGGGATCTCAGGCCAGTCTCCATGGAGACCCCAACCACCCACTCCATCCAGCATCCCCAACAATAGGTGCAGGGCAGACAGTCAGCAGCAGCTGGGCAACATGAGCCACCACTCCAGGGGCTGCCAAGAACCTGAGTCTGGCAGCTGCACTGCCCCCACCCACTACACACCCAGGGGCCTTGGAACTGGCTGCATGTGTCATGGCCTGGACTGGCCAACCACACCTGGACTGGACAGATCCCAGGGACCCACCATGGGCCAGATAGAATCCCTTCATGGGACAGATCCAGCCCACAGGTCACATTTTGCCCACCCCAACCTAATTTCCTTAGAGTCCATTGAAAATCCCAAGCATACCATCTGTTGAAGGGCTTCTAGGGGCCAAGTTAGGGGCACAATTTTTATGTTGATTAAACTCTGAGTTTAACATTCTCAGACCATTTCCTCTCATTAGAATTGATTCCAATCTCATTACTACTAGTAGAATGTTGGTATGAAACACTAGAGTATCCCTATTGATCCTATTAGCTTTGCCATTCTGAAAACACAAAACCTGAAACTGAGGGCCCTGCTACATGTTCAAATTAAAGCTGGATAAAAACCAGCTATAGAACTGTTATGCATTTTCAAGCACTGACTGTATAGCTGGTTGGATCTTTTTATAGCTGGATAGTAATTTTTATGGTGTGATCATTGCTTTGCCCATGTGGCCAGTCTAAATCTATTTCACAATTAACTGGTTAATTGTATGATAACTTGTTTGCAGTTGTGGCTGGTCTTACTTTGCACGTGTGGCTAGTCTAAATTTATTGCATGACTAACCAATCAATTAGGTAATATAAGTAACATGTAGCAAGGGCCAGAGAAATGTTTAGAGACAGACCCAGACAGGTATTTAGACACCTGGGGAATCTTTACATGTGCTCTGGGGGTTGGAGTAGTGCACTTTAATTACAGCAGCTCCCAAAAGCTCTAATTAAAGCACCCACAGCATCTCGTGTATTTAGCATCCCATGCTTCAGAGGCTAGGGACAGATATTCAAAAAGCCTGAGCCTGAATTGATTCAATCTTTGCAGGTTAGTCTAACCTGGCTAGGCTAAATCAGTTTGTAACCAATACAGACATCCCAGAAATTCAGGGACATACCTGCAGTGGCTCAGGCTAGAAGCTGGAAGGTCTTAGAGCAGCACTCCCTTCCCTCATGGGGGGCCATGGCCAGGCCCTGGCAGGACGCTCTGATTATTTCCCCCCCCTCTCCTGAGCAGGAAATGTTTATCACCCTTAACTCAGTGTTTATCAACTCATTAAGAAAACTAATCCTCTCTCCATTAACTAATGGAGCTCTTCTTAAACAGCTCTTCCAAGGAAGGACTTTAAGTTACCTGTTGATTAGCTCCAAAAAGTCTGCCTGCCTCTGTCCTCTCCCACAGCACAGACTGTAGCCAGCATGTGGTCTTCTAGCTAATGCCGATATATCTGTGTAAGGCAGAGGGAAGGAGGAATAATCCCTGTTTAACAGGGAGAAGCCAAGCAGACACTCTGTGCCTGCAAGTCTGTGCTGAGCTCCACCCAGGGAGTACAGGGGAGAGGCCAACTCTGCTGTGGAGCAAAGACACCCGCCCAGCCCAGAGAGCATGCCAGGATGCTGGGGGGAGTCTGATTTAATTTAAACCAGCAAAGGGTCTGGGACAGACATTGCATAAGCTGGTTTGAACCAAATCAGTTATGTCTGATACTACATTCAACCAGTTTTATGGCTGAAACCAGTTTCTGATTCTCAAACTGGTTTAGGTGCACTGAACATCTGTTCTGTTACATATTTAAACCAGTTTCTGATTACTTTAAGTGGCTTATGTGTAATGTTTGTCCCTAGCCAAAATCATGGCTTTAACTTTAAAAAGCACCCCCGCCACCATTTTAAAGCACGGGGGCACTGAATACACAAGACGCCAAGGCTGCTTTGGCCTGATTCAGGGAACAGTGATTGAATTAGCTGACTTGGATTACTGTCCTGATTTGATTTGGCCAAATCTGAATCTGAAGATTAGATTCTGACTCAGAGAATCAGTGATTCAGCCATAGACACGGCTTTATATGTTTTTTCTACATACTTTGAGGTACCAGGTGCAGCTTGTGAACCCTGAGATAGTGGGCAGATGGAGAGTCCCATGGAAGCACAGGGGGGTGGGTGCCCCGCACACTCAGCAGTGGACACAGAAGTGGACCAGAAGTACTTCTGGTTCACTTCTGGGTCCAGTGCTGAGTGCATAGGGGACTCCCCCTGACTCCCGTGGGATGCTCCATCCACCCCATCATCAAAAGCATGCACGAGCCATGCCTGGTACCTTGAGGTACATAGAAAAAACATATAAAGCTGTGTCTATGGTTGAATCATCAAATCTCTCTGAATCTCTCCAAATCAAATCGGAACCTTCCGATTCAATTTGGAGAGATTAATGGGTCTCCTGATTTGATTTTGGTTTGGAAATTTGGCTGCCGAATTGAGCCAAATCTCCACTGAATTGAATCAGTGACCAAAGCTTTGTACAGCCCTACTAATTAGCAAACTCCAGCAGACTCAATTAATCGAGTCTGCTCCAATGTGCTTTAATTACAGCATGTTGGAGCAGATGTCCCATACATATACAGGCACCCCTAACTACTATTCAGGTTTCACTGGAAGTAAAATACCTCAATATCTTGGCAGATCTGAGATTCAGGAGTCATCTGGGAGACATTCTAGTTGAATGAGTTAGTATGGTTCTTGCAATTAGGAGACCTGCATTTTTATTCCAGTCCTCTCTCTTAATTATTTTATGACCGCAGACAAGTCACAAGTGTTCTAATCTTCATTTCTGCATCAATAAAATGGAGATGCTAATATTTATCTACTTCACTGAGGTGTTATGAAGACTGAAGTGAACTATAATGGCAAAGTATTATTAGGAAACAGGTAGGAATACAATTCAGTCATTCTTTGCATTCTGCCATTTTCTCATTGCACTAGGTGTTGTGGTCTCTAGACAGAATCCTCCTATTGAAATGTCATGAAAAAGGGCATCTCCAATTAAATTTCCCTTTCAAAAAAGCCAAAACAAACATTTGGACTCCTCAGATAGTCAAGTACATTAGCAAAACATTGAGTGTGGATTTTCACTCATTAAGCCCTGATGCATAATTTCTTTTGTTATCTATACAAAACCTGTTTCTTTTTACAATAATTTATCAATCTGTTTTAAAAGGCTACCTCACAATAGTCTTATATAACTAAAACACAAATGTGTTTCAATGCATAATTTTCAACATCCTGTGAATTATGTAACTTTACCCAAAAAGAATTAGTTGTTGCCATTTATTATACCAGAACATGATAAAAATCAGTGGGAAGAAATGGAGTTTTTCAACACTATACACTGAAAAAATAGAAGCAGCAAAAACAAAAAGTTTACTGCAGTAGCTGGTCTGCAGTAACTTACAAATTACTAACAACTTATGTAAGTTTTACATGTCTATTCCATCTGCTATTCATTAAAAAAAACAAGTTGCTATGGAAACTGCCACATGCCATGGTATTTATGCTGCTTCTGATGTACAAAGCATAGTTTGTGTAGGAGTGTGTGTATGTATATGATGTGGCAGCTGTCGTCTCTGCCATTTTGTTGCTGCTCTAGAAAAAAATAAAGCAAGTAGTGGCTATGAATACTCATTTGAGTAACGATACTAGTGCTCATTTGACTAAAGGCCCACGCAAAACTCCACATGGTAATCATCTGACCAACCCACACATGGGGTGTTCTCACAAAGGGGCCGAATTTCTAAAGGGGTACCTTTATAAATAACCTTAATATCCAACAATGAATTAGCACAACTAGAATCTAAAGAAAACTTACTTCCAGTGACAAAGGTGACACGAGGGTTTGAGGAACGTTCTTGTTCATCTTGATTGTGTGTTGTTTCCCCATCTTAGTCTTAAATGTCTCTGCCCTTTTGAAGCAGCCAGTATTTTCTGGGTACTTCTGTGTACAAAGGCAGCTTGTAGACAAGTTTCCTCAAAACTACTTTTCCTTCAGTTATGTTTTGAAACACATGGAACAACCACTAAGGACAGACAAATTAGAATAGTTTAAAAATGAGACTTGAACCTTTGTCCAAAGCTGAAAACCAAGCTAAACTTCTTTTGAGTTATACTGTTCCTGTGACTTCAGGTAAGTTTCAAATGGTTTCATTTTTGACAGTTTTGGAGGCGGGGGGGGAAAAAAAAAAAAAATCAAGCAAGTGGCCATTTTAACTCCTTCCAATACAATGCAGTGACTGTTATAAACTTCAGAAGAGATGTGCCTGATAAGATGTCTTGTTTGCCAAAAAAGCTGTTGAATTAATGCAGATAAATGTCAAACAAATATTTGAAACTGCCAAGTTAACTTACCTCACTTAAACCAACCCCTCATCTCCTTGAGGTCTGCTCATCACACCTAGCAAATAAAAATGTTTATGAACCAAATAAGGCCACATCCAAGACTGCAAGCTTCTCTAGCTACATTAAAACACCTCTTATCTGCAGTTATATTCACTGCAGGTTTTCTGCCTTCTATAAAGGACCAAAGAAGCAAACAAAGGGAATTGGCCTCTGGACCTTAAACTGCAATTATAGCAATGATTTGATGGTCAAAAAGGTAACTGCTAATGTTATGAGAAACATTATGATTGCTGAATAGTCTCTGTTCTCACTGGCATTGGAGCATCCTGATTTCATGACTACACACTTGCAAAGTGATTTAAAATATTGGGGAGAAGGCAGACACACATCAATTCTAACAGCCTTTCCAATAACAAAAGCAATCGAGCAGTATTTATTGTCCTTCTTGCATAGCACCTGACAGTGACAGAGCAGCAAACCATGTCACAGTCCTGGATCACAAGAAAGAAACCAGAGCAGCTGGTGCAGAGCCATAGCCTACATCTCTTTCAGCTGACTTTCAGGTGTCCCAGATTCATCCGTTTCAGAAGAACGCTGCACATCAGAAATCATGACATACAGCTGTGTGAAGATTGCAAGGATGCAAATAGATGGTTTTCTTCAGCAGAGCATGTTTGTTCCTTACTGAAAATATCTCAAATGTGTATGTTGAGCAGAATGAAAAACAAGAATATTTGTTGCATCTGAACAAGATTTAGAGCATGATCCTGCCCTGCCTGGCACATTATGGAGTCATTTAGAGCTGTTCAAAGTAACTGCTGCCTTATCTAAATACTCCATGTTTTGACCCTGGTAGTACAAATTGACCCCAGGCATGCCAATAAGAGTGCAGGACTCTATTTGTACTAGTGTAAATTCCTGCCCAAGTTGCACTGCAGTTTAGTATCAGGCTTAGGGTGGAACTCAACTTTACTTTGTGTACCTAAATTGCAGTTTTCTAGTCACATAATGGACTTTCTGACCCTTAGTCACAGTTTGCAGTTCTACTACACCTGCAGTGTGTGGATGATTAAACACATGCATATTGAATGAGCATTTAGTGTCATTTAGTGTACTGAGCGTAGGGCAGGTTATCTGAAGCTTATTTGAGCCATTTTGAAACGCACAGAGGCTTAATACACATGACACTGAGACAACACTAGAGCATTCTAGTTAGAACATGAATAGCGTGTATAGGCACCCATGATGACTTTACAAAGGGAATCCTTAAGTGGGCAGTTAAGCCACCTTTGCAATGTCAGAATCGTGCAAAGCAGCATCAAGGGATCAGACAACCTGACCCTGCATGTTTTCAAGGAAGAAGGGTATAAATGTACTGAGGTAGTGTTTTTAGAAGTCCCAGTGAATCCTGGTCCTGTAAAGTCTTGGGTGTCTCTAAGGCACAAGTCCTATTGAGGTTGATGTACTAAATAGCAAGCAGCACCTCAAAATATCAAATCCTCTCTTGGCATCAGCTAAAGAAGCTTCTCCTAGCTCCATTCATGACACTCACTGTAGCTTAACCTACATTTGCACAGCATTTCAAACCATTGTACAATAGTTCCATGAAGCAAGAGGAGAATGTGTGTTGCAGAGGAGGGGGCACCTTAATTTGTTTTTCTGAGCTTTAATTCAATAGTCTTCATGCTAGAATAGCAAGGCAAATTACCATATCATGCCAGGCATGAGGCTAACTACAAATAGTTGGCCCTGCTCTATTCATTATAAACTTAAAACACCATATTTCATGTACTACCATCATCTGCCTGCTGACTATCTAGCTATTATTACACTATCTTTTATGATGGTACCTCAGGTAGTCATGACTGTTGTGCAACAGGGAGCTAGGGAAACATCTTCAGCTTTAAAAGCTGCTAAAGGTTTTTTGCAGGTGTGTTTGAGACTAACACAGCACAAATTAAGTTATCCAATGCAAGAGTTAGACAATATGGACCACATACCCAGAGGGACAATTAACACAAACAGGAGAATAATCTACCATAGTTACAAAATAAACAGAGCTCATTCACAATGAACTTGAAATCCCAGTTACATTGCAGAACACAGATGTTAGTCCCATAAAATAAATACAATTGGCACCTTTGGCTTATGATGAAATCCTACATGTTCTGAACAAAATATAGACTTTCTCCCTATATAGCTCACCTTACTTTTAGCTCAGAAGAAAACTTTTTTTGGGGGGTTTTTGCATACAATTCCCATCATGGCTTTTTTATATAAAGACAATGATATTTAGTACCCTCCCTTCTTA
>NW_005842083.1:768651-783143 GCF_000455745.1 Alligator sinensis | reverse complement strand
TCCCTCTCAAGAGACAGAACAAAACAAAGATCAATGATTCTGACAATGTAATCATCCAGGCCAGGATCTCCCCAAAGTACAATTAGTCTTCTCTATCTTATCCTCATGTACAGACCTTATTCCCTTGCCCCTGGCACACTCCAGACCCTTTCAACAAAATATGATTCAATGCTTAAGTCCTGGAACTCGACCAATTCTTCAAGTTGCCTCTGAAGATGTTAAGTGATGACTCAAAACTCACTCCTTGAAGGTGTCTCCCTGATAGTCCACCAGTAACTGACCCTGTAATAACTGACCTGGAGGGATCATAGTGTACTATACATCCATTGCAGTATGGACGCATGCATCCCTGCTGAACATGGAATAGGATTACTAAGTCTGCCTAAGTGCCAAAAATGGCAATTACACAGCTCAGCAACTGCAGTGTAGGTGGTAAAGCAAAACAGGATTCTGCCTTTTGCAGTCCCATCAACTGTGAGGTATGAAGTACTGGATAAAGAATGCAAATCTCAGGCAATCCCCTTTTTACCCTAATTAACATCACCCATACACTTCTGAAACTAATCTTCAAATTGAGGTGTGTACCATTAGGCCTCTAAAAGCCAGATTTATAGAAAAACTGAGCACCAACAAAGCTACTTTAAATCAATAAGAGCTGCAACACAGCACCTCTGAAAATCAGGCCTAATTTATATTTAGGTATCTAATCACCAACTTCAGGAACTTAAATTCTGATTTCAATACCAAATTGTTTATCTTTAGCTGCCCAGTGCTGTGGCTTTCTTTAACTGAAAAAGGAAGGCAGAGGGGGAAAATAAATCAGTAGATGGCCTAAAGTACAAACAGTGGAAGAAAAAGAATATTGTCTATTCCCATTAGGCTTTGGAGAAAATAACCTTTTTTCAATAAAGGTTTGAGAGAAGTCCTGGCTGTGATTAATATTATTATTAATAGTAATATATCATGTTAATATTGCATTAGCATCTACAGATCCTAGTCATTGATTGTGGCTAACTATATTAGGCACTTCTTAAACAGACAGCAGGCAACACCTACCCAAGCAACTACTTCATACTATTTCAGTGTCTCACACTTTAGAGTCACAAAAACTATTCACTGAGGGCTCGCAAACCTATACATCAAAACACAGATATTACCATAATTTTGGGTTGCAATATTTGTTTTGTGAACTTCTGATCTCCTAATCCATACTCATTTCCAGTCTTCTTTTGTCTTTGTCATGACGGTGACATGATATGCTCAATATGCTATATCACATTTGCTTTTTTAGTCTTGTCTTTAACTGAGAGTATTCAAACTCAGAAGCAAGCCATCTTATCAACTAGGAAACATGAAACTTTGAAAATGGGCAAGAGCTACTGTTGCTACCTTCAGACTTCACACAATTTGAAAGAGCTTTCTTCACTCCTGGTACAAATGTAGAATATACTGTGAAGGTCAGAATTCTTTCCATTAAGAAATAAACTCAAGTGGTGTGTAAAGGGTGTCTGGCCCCTGAATCAAAGAATGAATACATCAGCACAATGTTATTAAGCACAGGTGTTTCTTTTAATTGTGATGCATTGCTCAAATGTATTGTTTCAGTAGCCCTCAAACTTTCACTCCCACCTGCGCAATGGTCTATACACAGGGGAGACATATAAACACTGTAGGAATAATAGCTATCTCAAGACTAACTAGATATTTTTCTTTATAGTGACCTCATTGCCTGCTTAAGAAGTGAGCAGCAAGTACAGATACAAATGGGAGCTTGTACTTTGTTTTGAGGTCTTTCTTCATCGTTATCTTTTATATTTTATAATATGATGAATGATTAAGAACAGCTTTTGTGTGCCTCCTGCAGTGGAACCAAGTGTGTCACCAAACAGTTTTGGGTCACACATGTAATACACTGGCAAGTGGAAGTGTTAGGATGGTTTGAAGTTATTTATATATATTTTTCTATAGTCCGTACAGGAGAATTCACTCTAGTATAGGGGACCCACCCCATAAAACTATCCTCACTATTTAGGCCTTCCTGGAGGAGTCTCAAAAAACCAGGGCTTTAGGGGGATTCCATATACCTTGTACTCTGTACTGAACCTATGCTACTCAAAATGGTGGAGGGAAGGAGTTGGAAACCATAGGAACCAGGAATACATAGAATGAAGCACTCTAACATTTTCGTTAAGTGGAAAGGGATATTGTGACCATTTTCCTGGAAGGGTCAGAAAAAAATACTTTCCCCGTTAAAAAGAATGAATTATATGGGTCAATATGTCATTAAGCTACGTTAAAAAATGCTCATAACCATTTCATTTAGAAGTTTCTGCTCCTCTATGCATTGGAGCAGGTGGCTGAATATGGTAAAGAGATTGTCCTTTTGGCAGGGATGTGCCCTAAGCCATCCTCATTAGAAAAATCACAGTTCACACATGTTCAGCAAAAGTTTGTTAAAATGTTAGCATCCATGTTCTCAAATTATTTCATCTGGAATTAAGTTTGTCTGTCTCAGAGGTTCTCAATTATTTTAGTCTTAAGGCACCCCTCCATAACTTTTCTAAATTTAGTGGCATTCCATATAAAAAAATAATTTCACTTGTTTTTTGACTATGGACAAATATTACACCACTTTTTTCTGTTGTAAAGAACCCAGATCACAACAGATCAGAATGTTTTTGACACTATGAATTCCTATTTGAAATCTCTAGTTTTATCTTGTGAATACTGTGAACCCCACCTAACAGTACTAATATTGCACAGCACACGACAGCACCCTTAAAATGGCTATACATCATTTCAGGGTGCCATGCATCCTGGCTGAGAATCACTGCTCTGTCTCCACAAAAGCTCGTATGAACTACACATGCACTGTTCTAAAAGAATAACTAGTGTTCCTCTTCCAGGCCCTCATAGCTGGGACATCAAAAAACCCTGTTCCAGAACCTGGAACAGAATGCAGAATTGCTGACTCTCATCATTCCCCTGCTCGTAGCAGACAGAATGAATGGTTCAGTCCCCTTCAGTGCCTGGTACACACAAAAGATAATAACCTACTGTTTCTATCAGTTATTCCCTTAATTCAAGTGGCAGTACGTAGTCACGTAATTAAAGGCTATATCATAATGACTATGCACGAAGGGGTATGGACAACCTTAATTGTGGCATTTCCTGACTTTTTATTTTAACTTTGTAATCTTACCCTCCTTTTAACATAATTTTTGGGGATATAATATACATACATATTAGTTTTGGAGATTTCACAGATACCACATGAAAGTGTTCCAGAGTCAAAAATGAATGTGCAACAATGCTCTTTCTCCCTCCTCCTCCCTTTTTTCCTGTCTTTCTTTCTGTCTAGACACAAGCATCAAAAAACCTTGACAGTGTACACAACTTCATACAAATAGATTGTCAGATACACTTTCAGCTGTAAGCTATTCTAGGATTTTCAAAACTATCTGCCCCATATATCCATCTACCTGAAAGGAATTAATTAGCTGAGTTATGTTGTTCTCTTTACAGTTACTGTGGTGAGTTTGTCCTTGTAAAAAGTGATACAAAAAAAAAAAGAAATCCCCCAAACTTTAATATTTGCAGCTACCACACTTTGGATCATGTTCATGAAAAAGATATTTGCTTTCTTCACTTCTTTCATTCTAAGAAATCCCATTCCTATTTGAAAGTCCATACATGATAGCTATAGGAAAAATTACCTAACCTAAACCTCCCTATGTTGTGATTTTAGATAGCATTTTTATACTTATTTTCTCATATCAATGTAGCATTTGAGCCCAATATACATTATGTAAATATTGAAATTTGCTGTAAGACATATTTGTGCAGTTGCTAGTATTCTACAATTACCAACAGCCCATACTGTAACTAGAATGGTATCTGTTTCACTTTTGGCAGGTATGAATGTCAATTATTTTTGAAAGATTTATTTTTATGTACCCAATTAAATATCTTTTAAAATCCAGATTATTGTGCAGCAAAAAATATATTCAATAAATATACTTTTTCTTTCTGTAAAGCAGTTATTTGATGTAGGAATGAATTGATGGAAGAGTGCCTCCAGTATGCTGTTCCCTGAGGTTCGATTCTAAAAGTCTCAGTTTAGGTCAAGAATTACAGCTGCTCTTGCAGGGATTTTCCCATATATTGATGCATCAAGTGTTGGTTGATGCTCTGAGTGCTAAGACCTGTTATCATACTGACAGGGTGCAACAGAAGGGGAAGTTACATGAAGCGGCAAGGCAGAAATGTATAAAAATTCTAGAAGAGATACCATCCAATATTTGGAGGAGCAATTCTTTATGGAGGTTTAGAATTTCCTGAGTAAGGAAGAAGCTTCTTGGTCACAAGTATCACTCTGCTATATTATTATGCTACCCACTACATACAACTCTAAAAAGAAAATAATGAGAATTTTATAGCAACTAAACTATCACTGTATAGCCTATACCATAAATGTAGAGTTGGCTCTAGTAAGTGGGTGCTTTAGACTTTGAAAGTGTCCCATTCTGAAAAATGAGAAAATCTAAGCCTAATTGAATAAATTTATCTTCATCCCCATTGTACATACCATTCTTAGCCACCAGCTTACTAATGGAACTTTTTGTTAATGACAAATTTTGTGGAGTCATCCCTCTGGAGTCACATGTAATGTGCATTGCCTAAACTGTGGAACAGATTAAGGAAGACATCTAGGCTTACCTGAACAGTTTAGGAGTAACAGCAGAATAAAGGGAATTTCATAGGACCCAATCCAGATGTCCTTAATCAGTTTTTACTCTATAGGGCAGGGGTGGGCAAAATGTGGCCCAGAGGCTGGATGCGGCCCACCAAGCCATTCTATCCAGCCCGTGGGGCCCCCAAAAAATTAGAAAATTAATATTTATCTGCCCTGGGCTGCCTGTCATGTGGCCCTTGATGGCTTGCCAAAACTCAGTAAGCAGCCCTCTGTCCAAAATAATTGCCTGTCCCTGCTATAGGGGCACATCCAGATGAGCATGCACGTGCCTTTTGCCACTTCTCAAAGCAGCGTGGGTTCAAAATTTGATACCTGGATATCCAGGTATCAAAAAAAACTAAAAAAAAAAATGAAAAATGTGGGGCTGGGCATGGTCCAAGACCACGCCCTGAGGCAACCAGACGCTTGGGTCCTCCAAGAGACGCTCTGGTACCCAGCTGGAGCATCTCTATGGCTGTCCCTTGCCCTAGTGCTGAAGCACTCTGCCTCCACATGTGGGGCAGCCTGGACCGGTGCAGGCTGCATGGATCCCGGCTCCATCCAAGGTAAATAAGAGACTGGGGGTCGAGGGGGCTGGAGCAGGGAGGGCTGTGGGGATTCAGGGGACTGTGGGTGTTGGAGGGGCTGCTCAGGATGGGTGGGTCCCCTGCCTGCCCCCCACATGGCCCAGAGCTCCCCCCCGTCACAACAGCAGCCCATTGGGGCGCTCAGGGCCCTCCTGGCAAAGCCCCTCCCACAGCATGGGGCAGCATGGCTCAGCCCTAGCCACCTAGTACCCGGCACTGCCTGTGCCAAATCTCAAGGGCCTGGCCCAGCCCAGCTCAGCGTTGGGCCATGCACCTTCAGGAGCTCCGGGTCACATGGACTGTTACTCCACGCAGCTCACAGGAACCGCATGTCATGCTAGGCTGGGTCCCATGTGCACAGACCCCACATGCCAGCTGCTGCAGTTGATCTGAGGGCCGTGCGGGGTGGGGGCATGCGCCGTGCAGGGGTGCATGTGAGCCGAGTGGGGGTGCATGTGTGCCCCGTGAGGGGGACATATGTGCCCTGTGGAGGGAACTGTGGACCCTGAGGGAGCACTGTGGCTGTGTGGGGGAAGCTGTGGGCCTTGCAGGGGGGGCAGTCCACGTGCTGTGCGGGGGGTCTGCACCCTGTGGGAGGGTAGGGGACACATCCCTCCTGAGCAGCCCCCCCCAACAGTTCCCCAATCTACCCACACCTACCCATACACCTCATGCCCCCCAACATCCGCCCCACACACACACACCCATATCCCCTCATACCCCTTCCCATCCCCGTCCTGCAAACCCCACATCCCCACATCACACACCCAGAATGCCCAGCTGCCAGACAGATTGAGAGCTAATGGCAGGAGCTGTGGCTTCAGGGGCAGCTGTCCCCACATCCTAGTTAGTGAACCCTAATTGTTATATGACATATGTTATATGTTCCCCCTAATTGTCAGAGGGAACCCTAATTGTTATATGATAAGGCAACCAAAAGCAAACATCAAAACATATACATATTAAAAATTTAGTATGATAATAGACACACTGGCAGGCTTCCAAATTGCTTTAAAATTGTAAATATATCAATAAAACATTGCCCAACTGATCTCTCTCTCTCTCTCTAAATATATATATATATAGTGGCCTTTTGTTTTAATTGTAGAAGGACATGGATTCTGGGGTATTTTAAAGAATGAATTTGGGCTTTTTTTATCAGAGACACTGCAGGTTTTAAATAGGAAACACCAGAATTCCTGCTAGTGAGTCAAGTGGCAGGACCCAGGCAGAGGAGCCTGCTCAGGGCTGGCACCTGGGACCCAGCTGGAGGTGGCTGACCTTCTGGCCACTTGGGGCCAGGACAACATGCTTTGACAGTTCAGAGCAGGCCACTACACTGAGAACATCTTCCAGGAGATAGCTGCCCAGGTGGCAAGGCACGTGACAGTACCGACACATGACAGTAGTGCTGCACTACTACAGTGTGCAGCCACAGCCCACTGGCAGCTGGCCCAGAGGTGCAGATACCTCTGCTGCAACCATGCAGTCCTCATTTGGGTCTAGCAGGTACACAGCCTTGGGGTCACATGCTGTTGCAGAAGTTCCTGAGAGCAAGTAGCCCTGAGCTGTTTGCCAGGGCAGGTTTTTGTACTGCTGTACTGGCCCCAGACTCCAGCTCCCCCTGACTGCAGATCCGGGAGAAACTGGGCAGGGTTATTTTGCCCCTAGAGGCACAACTTGCCCCACCCCAAAGTGCATGTCCAGGCACATGTGCTGAAGCAAAAATCCCTAAACTCAAATTTGTACCACTCCTATTTGAGCTGCTGCAAGTACACATGCCTGCATGTGTGGACGCACCTTAGGAGTCTTAAACCCCTGTAGACTAAAACAGGAATAAGAACTAAGTAAAATCTAATCCAGCACTGAGATATTCCCTTCTAATAGAGTGCCCTGGCTCATTTTGACTAAGGGTAATGCTGATTCTGCCCTAGGATAATCACTGGGATAATGCTTATTCTGAAAGATCTTGTGTGAAATGTGAGTTTAATAAGCTGCAAGAAGCTGTGAAGTGCACTTCACACAAATTCAGCTTCAAGAGTCAAGAATGTGACAATGTTGTCTACATTTTATGAAGGCAGAATTCAAATTTAAGAGGCATGTCCAGAGGTGTATTAGATACAATCTAATGCTAGATCATAAGGAGTATGATATCCTGTTCCAGAGCTTTAGTGCACATCCACATTTTTACCTCTGACACACTTAGAAAGTGCATAGGAGATCTAGTGTAGCACTAGTTTTTCTTCTCACTTCATAAATTTAAAGGCATTAATGGCTGTGTGACCACAGAGGGGAAAAAATCATTGGCTGGTAACAGAACATCAAAAATCAAACATACAATTTTATTTTTACATTGGCTTAAACTTTTCAGGTTATAAAATACAGTTTTAAAAATACCAGTTTTGTCACCAAAATAAGCTTCTGAACTTAGCCCAGCTGAACTCTAAGGAAGCTCAAGAGCATGTGCCCTCCATATATATCATAGTTTCCTTTTAAAAAATACTTCTTCAAAATGGCTGATTTATTAACAGGAACTTTCTTGCTGCATAGGAGAAACTGAGTATGTACTTATGTTAAGTACAAAAAACCTACATGGATTGCATTGGTACGTCTGCAAGTTGTCACAGTGAGTTCATTCCCTTTGACCTCTGGAAAGCATATTGTTCCCACCATAGGTGACTGGTAGCAGGTGCACAGGGGTGCACATGCCCCCCTAAAGGGGCTGGTGCCCCCTCAATGGCCGACACTGATGCTGTCGGTAGGGCTGGTGCCCCCCCTGACAGGGCCGTCGCCATTGGTGGCTTCTGCGGGTGCCCCTCCAGATTCAAGAGGCACCAGTCACTCATGGTTCCCACCAAACTCCCCCTGAGGCAGGCTGCTCCGTACTGTCCCCAAAGCTGGCCCCACCTAATAGACACAATTTGTTGTCTATTAGAATAACAGCATGAATGTAGCTGCCTTCCACATCCTCTATATTCTGGGGTTTACTTTATAGAATAGAAACCATAAAAAGGAGAAACAGAAAATATTACAGGACTAATCCAGCTAGGCTGTACTTGGCATAGGGCTGCAGGAAGCAAATGAAAGTTGTGTTAGAACTCCCTTTCTGCTCCTCTGATTCATAATGGCACAAATGGGATGAAGGGAGATCCTACAGTCTGGTTTACATATGGGTAATGTGGGAAGTTAATGCTGTTATTAGAACCATAGTAGTATATATTCCTTCAGTTTTCATGATTAACCAAGGGTAAGTAATTTGCAAGCTCAGTGCTAATAAGGGGGTACGCCTACACGAGATGCTTATACACAGTAGACTAATTCAACTGCGCATTACCCTGTCACAGCAAAAGCTGTGCTAATGAGCTAATACACAGTAGAATTAGTCTACTGAACATTAAATGTCACAAAAAGACTGTGTGCCTTTGCTACTGAGCAGTAGTGCTGGCTACTGTGCATTTAGTTAGTACCTCAGAGGTACTTAACTTAATGCAGAGTAGCAACATTAGACATGCGCAGGGAGTACAAACCAGGGAAATTTTCCCCTTTTAAGTGAGTTAAGAATATCACAAAAGCATTTTTTGAATTTATGAACTGCTCTGACCAAACAATGCCAAGCATTTTTGTTCTGTTTTGAAAAGCCTTTCTAGCAATCCATGACTGACTCATGTTAGTAATTAGGTTGTCTGTTGATTCTTCAAATTTAATTGTTTTCTCTTATAAAAAGAAGAGAGTCTCTATCCAATTTATATTCAATATTTACCATGTACTCTAACTAGAATAGAGGGAGCCTGTGTGCTTGCATCTGTTGAGAAAAGCAAGACATAGCTTTTTGGAATTGCTTAGGATGAAATGTGTGAAATTAACTAGGAGAATAATCCACAAAGAACAAATCTGTGACACTGATTGTCATGTCGATAT
Source organism: Alligator sinensis (assembly GCF_000455745.1). Taxonomy (NCBI): domain Eukaryota; kingdom Metazoa; phylum Chordata; order Crocodylia; family Alligatoridae; genus Alligator; species Alligator sinensis. The sequence continues at coordinate 773,903 of NW_005842083.1, read as the reverse complement.
GTATTAAATAATGTGGGAGAGAGAACTGAGGATTTATTATTATCATGTTATGATTTTCTATTAAAATACTGAACTGAGGAGGGCTAGAGGTTCATAAGACTACCATTTTGTTGTGCTTAGGATGCCCGCTCAAATTTAGTCCAATTAGTGGTCACAAATAGTTATCTTCTGTTAGCCTTTTAGTACCCTTTATGAAATAAAATGATAGCACCTTTTCAATTTTTAGTTGAGTGTCTACATCACAGAACCATCGACAGAGGCACTGGCTAGAAGCATCACTGACTTTTAAACAGGGGTGCTAAGAAATACATGCACATGGAGAGGAGACTGGGAAATATTGCACTGTTTTCTATACTGGATCTAGCTGGAGGATAAAGAAGACATCAACCTCCCTTGTACTTTTCATGAACAAAATCTGAACCAAAGCCCCAGCTAAAATAAAATTTAAATTCCCTTGTATTTGCTCTTCCGGTAACACTGATAATACTACTTTAATTCTTAAAAGAATTCCAATTTGCCACAATTACTTATCATAATCTTCTTTTTCCTTTTGCTTTTTATTTACAATAGTGAAGTATGACTGCTGTTTCCATAACTAGAGTTTAAGAATCGTGTAATTGTAGTATAATTGAGGTTATACTGTGTAACTCTCCTGTGGGAAAACAAAAAAAAAAAAACTTTACAAAAAGGGGAGTGGAGGATGAGGAGGGGAGGAGGCTGAAGCCTAAAAGTATCATGTAATAAAATCCAGACATGAATCATTGTTTTTAAAATCTTTAGTTCCCTTGATCCAAGTAAAACAGAAAGACTTGGCTAAGGCAGGTGCTATACAAACAAATACATTCTAACTGTATTGCAGCAGAGGACAGGCTTTGAGTAAAATAAGAAAGAGTATTTCTCTTCACACCAGCAAGATCAATCGTATATATTTGTTCACTTGGAAGTGCTAAAAAGCACCCTAGGGTATTGCAAGATATGACCAAACTGGAAGTTATGTTAACACTGTCCTGAATTGTTTATTATACATTTTCAAGGCATCATTAGATTTTCCCTAACTAAATTTTGAATGGATGGTAGCATGAATTTTAGGGCTTGCTTCTTCCTTGTCAAGTTCCCTCTGCTTTGTATATAGAAAATGTTTATCCATTATGCAACATTCAATCTAATATGTATATGGAAAATGCATGTCTTTTCCCATATCACTGACTGCATCGACATACAATATTTGGCTGGATCAGGTCCCTCTGGGCCATTTTAAGACCTCTATATACAGACACCGTGCAGTAAAGGGCCATTAATTCAAATGAGGACCAGGTGCAGCATCTTCACTATGCCAACACGTGGAGGGGCCTCTGAATTTAAAGATTACCATTTCTGACATCAGTACTGCCTTAAGTTTTCTTGGACATGTGGTGTATCCACTCAATTTTGTTACAAGAAAGAAAAGAATTGGGAAAACTCCATCTTAAAACATAAATCATTGACAAAAACTGACGGATCTAAAATGCATTATGAATAATACACTGTATTCTGAATTATCCCTCTGCAACTCCTTTCTGTGATGATTTGCCTGCAAAGCCCATCTTTACCATCTAACTATAGAAAATTTGGTGGGAAAACAAGTCAGGATTCATCAGACTCACATAGCAGAATTATAAATATTTACTGCAATCATATCAGGACAGCAGTTGGCCATATTGCCAAAAAAGATTCATTAAAATGGAGGGGTTATAAATAATTTTGAAACTTTTTTACTTTTTTGTTTGCTTTTTTTGTTGTTGTTCAAAAATAATGTATCATTTAAAAAAATAAAACAAAGTTCAATAAAGTTTTCAGGGAATGGAATGAAATTAAGTAAATTTGGAATGGAAATAGAAACAGTGACAGAGCAAGGATTTAAAAAGCTGATTAGCTTTTTAACTGGATGAATCTATGTAATAAGTCTCATAGAGTTAAACTGCCAGTAACATTGAAGGCTACATTTTTTCAAAGCAACCTATCACTGTCTTTCTATTGTTTTTATGTGATCATCACTGCAATAGTATCTGAAGGCCCCACAACATAGAGGAGGGAAACAAACAGAAAAACGCTGAATGACTTGTTAAATGTCAAACAAAAATTTGGGGAGAAGCAGCAACTTGGACGTAGGCATCCCAAATCCCAGGATAGTGCCCTAATCCCTAGAACACCCTTTGTCCCCATTTTTATGCTCAGTGTTGCATTTTGGGTGCCTGAGCTTTCCTACAGCCAATTTCCTTGCCAGTTTGTACAACTATACTGAGAAGTTGATTCTCAGATAGAAAAATTATTATTTCAGAATGCAGTAACCTCATCCAATAAAATAAGAGCCAATCCCCAAAACGTTTGCCCAGTTTCACAATCAAATTTAAAACAAACCTTTCCTTAAACAAGGAAATGTTCAGATACATGGCTCTTTTTCCAGCCAGCAATTGTGCAGAAAATGATAAAATACAGGGGGAAAAAAAGCTGTTCTCATATTTTCAATCCGTCTCAGATGAACACATGCATGGCAGAAGGCATGACTGTGGGATTGCACATAGATCCAAGCATACCTTATTGCCAGTGCAGGGGGCTGAAAGACCCGCAACTTGGGCCTGGCTATGAGTGAGGTACAGCCAGGACTAGGAGCCTTGTCAGTTATGGGGCTCTTGGTCCTGGCTGTGCAAGGCACCACTAGGGCCAAGAGCCCCATGTGGGCTGGGGGTTTCACACCCCTCAAGTTTTGTGGATCATGGCAGCCACAATCCCCAGGACTCAGGGGCTTCACACTGAACAAGGTGTACCCTGAGACTGACAAGGCTCCCAGCCACAGGGGAGAACCTGCTACATGTACAAATTAAAGCTCAATACCAACCAGTTATAAAGTTAGTACACATTTTTGAGGTCTAACTAGCTCTGGTTAGAGCTTTTTATCATGTGATAGCTACTTTGCATGTACACTTGGTTTTAAGATAACTGTGCAATTAACCAGTTAATTGTGCAATACTTATAACATGTAGAGGGGCCTTAGTTATATTTGAGAGAAATTGAGTTCTCCATATTTCTCTCTCCTCAAAGATAAAGTGAGGGACCACAAGTCATCCTACTCTACTTGCAGAAGATAGTATTATTTAAGAGCATGCCTGGTTAGAGAATGGGATTGTCGGGAAAAGGTGGAAAAGTTTCACACTAAGTAGAGGGAAGTACTGAGTAAACAGTCATGCTTCCACTTATTTGGGCAAGTATTCACATACTGTATCCCATATCTCCCCACTCCCAGAGGAGTGCCCCATCACCAAATTACTTGTTACTTGCTTACTTATTTTGCTCCTATGAGAAGTTTTGGTGACTCAGTGTCTCAGCCTTAACAGAAGACATGGAGATAGCCACAAGTCTACAGCTTGGATGTATTTAGGAAGTATGAAATGTGAGTTTGAGTCCCCTGAAGGCAAGGTAGGCCTACAGCCAGGTCTTTGGCATCATGGTTGATGCTCTGACCACTACACTATAGTAGAAATACCACCATTTTCTATGTTCCAGAGTGAATGTGGGGTTCTTCCTATATTGAGCTAAGTGTTGCCTGTGTCACCCGCAAATTAGGTGTGCTCTACATCTCAGCTGCTCAGGGATGTAGATGGATTTTAGGCTTCTCTCAGAAAAGGTGGACCTAGCAGAGTTTGTGCCCTGAACAAATCCTTCTGGAAACCACAGCTGGGGCAGAGGCAAGGGCAAGGGAGGGGAGGGGAGGCTGAGCATCAAAGAGGAGGGGATGCCAAGAGTGGTGAGCTAAGAGAAGCTACTGAGCACTAGAGGGGAGGTGGTGCCAAAAGTTGGGAAAGAAGAGCAGCAGTCTTACCTGCTCTGGTGCTCCCAGTTAAGTCAACACACAAGGACTGGTGTGCCACTTTCCCACCCCAAGTTATGCTATGGCTTTCCGGCACCAGTCTGGATTGCAGTGGCTTTTAGATGGGAATTAGATGCCTGGGCACTTGGTCTGCATTGTCTCTGACTATAAACAAAAGCCTAACACAGGATGCTTAGGAATCTTTCCATTCCAAAATGGAGGCACCTATGGATTCTACGTGCTCTTTTGACAAGCTTTCAATAAAGCACTCCCTCCACCATTTTTAAGTGCAGGGGCATGTTACATCAGATGCTCCACATACTTTAATTAGAGCAGCTCTTGGAGCCACTAATTAAAGGCCCGTTCAGAAGCAAGAGCCATGCCGCCTGCCCATGCCCCACACCCACTGGCAGTTTCCTCCGCTCTGCTCCCTGCTGCAGTACCGGGAGCCACGGACAGGCTGTGCCACCTCTCCCCCCCGCCCCTTCCTTAGTCCCAGTCCCAGCCTTACTCCTTCCCTCACTACCGCAGGAATGTATCCCTATTTCTTACATTGTAAACTGGGTTCCCTTTACGCAAATTTGGTTTATGCACAGTTTTCCGGGTACACATTTACCGCATAAAGCAAGGGAAACCTGTAAGTGAGACGCTGAGGATGTTCTAATTAGAGCAACTCCCAGAAGCTGCTCTCATTAAAATGCACCCCTCCCCCCCGCCCCGCTGGAGCATGTGTAAAAACACCTGCCTAACTTTTGGTTAAACTTACACACCTATGAGAATTATTTGAAGCTCACTCTTAAATTTTTCACCATAATCTATTTCACACAGAAGATAAACAGATTAAATACCAACCGCAGGAAAATATGAATAAGGATAGTGCTGATTCACCCCTTATATTGCCTACCCACACAGCATTATACCATTGCATTTCATACCACAAAGTGGGGGGTTTCTTTTTAAAAAGATTTTAAAATGCCTAGCCAGGTAAAGCAATATAATATAGCCTATGAAACATTAGCTCTCAGGCTGAGGGGTATCAGGGAGGCGGAGGATGAAATTGACAGTTACTTCTTTTCCCTGCAGGACCAGGCACCTAAGGAAGAAGCAGCCCGGGGAATGCCCTCCACAGCAGAGTGGCAGGCGGGCACAGCCAGGACCGGAGCAGCTCATAGAGAATCGGTACCAGGTTCTCCAGTCCGACTGGAGAACAGGTACGAGGCCCTGGCGACCCTGCAGGAGATGGAAGGGGAGGAGGAAACCCTTGGGCAGGAAGAAACACCACATTCTTCACACTCCAAACAGGTCAAGAGATCCAAGAGGACCCAGAGGAGGAGGCGACGAGTGCTCGTCATAGGCGACTCCATCCTGAGAGGTATGGAGGGGCCAATCTGTCGCCAGGACCCCTCAA
>NW_005842083.1:768338-768611 GCF_000455745.1 Alligator sinensis | reverse complement strand
CAGGATCAAGCCCACCGATTACTACCCCATGGTCCTAGTCCATGTGGGTACTAATGATGCGGCCAGGAGAACCCCTGATCACCTGATGGCGGACTACAGTGCTCTGGGCGGCGTGCTGAAGGTGTTCGGTGCACAGGTGGTATTCTCTTCCATCCTACCAGTGAACGGATGCGGAAGACGGCATGAGAACTGCATCCGAGAGACCAACTGGTGGCTTTGGCAGTGGTGTCTCGAGGCAGGCTTTGTGTTCCTGGACAACGACCCGCACATCAC
>NW_005842083.1:764882-766541 GCF_000455745.1 Alligator sinensis | reverse complement strand
AGCCTACGGGCTAAAAGGGGAGCATATAAAAAGTGGAAACGGAGAGATTACCAAAGAGGAGTATACCTCCTCTGCTCGCAGTTGTAGGGAGGCAGTTAGACAGGCCAAAGCTACCATGGAGCTGAGGATGGCATCCCAAGTTAAGGATAACAAGAAATTGTTTTTCAGCTATATAGGGAGTAAAAGGACCCAGGGCAGTATAGGACCACTACTAAATGGGCAGAAGCAATTGGTGACGGACAGAGGGGACAAGGCTGAACTCCTCAATGAGTTCTTTGCCTCAGTGTTCCTAAGCGAGGGGCACGACAAGTCTCTCACTGGGGTTGTAGAGATGCAGCAGCAGGGCGCCAGACTACCAAGCGTAGACCCTGAGATAGTGCAGAGTCACATGCAGATGCATGACGAATAGGTCCAAGGAGGTGATACTTCCCCTCTATCGGGCGCTGGTCAGACTGCAGTTGGAGTACTGCGTGCAATTCTGGGCACTGCACTTCAAGAGGGATGCGGATAGCCTGGAGAGGGTCCAGAGAAGGGCCACTCGTATGGTTGAGGGCCTACAGACCAAGCCTTACGAGGAGAGACTAGAGAAACTGGACCTTTTCAGCCTCCGCAAGAGAAGGTTGAGAGGCGACCTTGTGGCTGCCTATAAGTTCATCACGGGGGCACAGAAGGGAATTGGTGAGTATTTATTCACCAAGGCGCCCCCGGGGGTTACAAGAAATAATGGCCACAAGCTAGCAGAGAGCAGATTTAGATTGGACATTAGGAAGAACTTCTTCACAGTCAGAGTGGCCAAGGTCTGGAACGGGCTCCCAAGGGAGGTGGTGCTCTCCCCTACCCTGGGGGTCTTCAAGAGGAGGTTAGATGAGTATCTAGCTGGGGTCATCTGAACCCACTACTCTTTCCTGCTTATGCAGGGGATCAGACTCGATGATCTATTGAGGTCCCTTCCAACCCTAACATCTATGAATCTATGAAAAGGTTGGGGAGGGCTGTCAATGTCATGAAAATGGGGTTATTACAATATGGGATAAAGTCCACTATTGTCCAACTTGGACATACACAAGCTGATCAGATACATTCACCTTTGAGCACTACACCTGGTTTTATGGTTTGGTAACTTCCCAAGGAAAAATAGTTTGGTGTGCTATTTTGAGTAGCACTTTGCCTGACAGATGTGGACTGAGGCAGGGTGCTCAGCAAAGCCTAGAGTATACCAAGTTGATTTTGGGAGAAAGAACGGAGGAGGCAGATTTGGCAAGTTATACCTAAGGAATGAAAAAAGTATCACCACTGGAACTTTTATCCCCAGACCCTGATTGGCTAGAAGCTGCTCCTTCCATTTAAAAATGGCTTTCATTTACATTTTTAAAAAATCTGCATCCAGGGCTCTTCAAATGGCAGAACAGAAAATGCCTTCTTGTTACAACAAACAAAAGGGTGGTCCTCCTGGACAAGTGTTGGCAGTTAAATCTCTGAACGTAAAACCGGAAACTCATTTTGAAAGCTTGGAAAGGAACAATAGTCTAATTGGATCAATAATGTAGGGCACAGAATCCTAACAATAGAAATAATTCAAATTGCTGCCTAAAAAAATAACGTTATTTCAACACAGCTCAGAACAGGCTAAGACTTTACTTTGTTTTAAATATGGTTTAT
>NW_005842083.1:757382-764851 GCF_000455745.1 Alligator sinensis | reverse complement strand
GGAATGAGGGAGTTCAGTTATTTCTTTCTGGAGCTGAAGGATAGAATTGATCGGCTTTGAGCGTAATCTACGAAGAAAAGTTTTGGAGAGAGACAACAAACTAGACATTGTTGCAGAAGTCCACAGACATCCAACCCAAACAACCTGACTTAATGTAAATCTAGTGATAGAACTGGATGATGATAACTTGGGCATGGATCCATCTCTAGAAAGAGATATGCCTGCTTTGATTATCTCTCTGGTGGCTGTCAAACAAAGAAATGTCATTCTGTCTGTAGTTAAACAACAGCAGATGGGCCATATTCTTAGCCAATGTAAGTATCATTGATACACTGAAGCTACTGTGATTTACACCAGTTGAGGATCTGTCTAGAAACTATATCACAGGGCCAAATTTAATCTCTTCCTTGATATAACCTGCCCTCCTCATTAGAAATATAGCTAGAGATGCAAGATTTGTTTGGTAATATCTTTTCTTAGACCAGCTATATAGTTGGCAGAGCTATTAGACAGGTTTTCAAGCACAGAAGATCCTTCCTCAGGTCTGGAAAAGAGTAAAATACAGCCAAAGTTAAACAAAAGTAATTATTCTATCTGGTATTTAACTCCACTCTGTGTAATATCATGTTAAGATGGGAAGAGAGCAGTAAGCCTCTAGAGAAAAGAGGAGCTATCAGAAGCAGGTAGAGAACAAGCAAAGAACAGCTGAAATAGATAAACCCAATTATATAAAGAAATAAAAACATTCAAAAGTAAAATCAAGTACAGAAACTAACAGGGGGAATAGGTAAATTGAAACCTCTTTTAAGTTCATGGTTTTTAGCATCCAGTAAGGATTTTTTGTTCCCAGGCTCATCTTCCAAAGGTACTGTACTCAGTTTTCCATTGGTACAAGGACTGTGAGGTCAGTGGTTGTTCTGTGAAGTGTCCTCCCACTCATGATTAGGTGCTTCTGTCCGTTAGCATTTTTCAGAGAGGTCATTCTGGAATCCAGTTGCTTTTCAGTTTCACCCACATAATGTTCATGACATTTTGATGCATTTGATGTGATATATTACATTTTGTGATATGTCATAGGCACATGTAGTAGCCATACATTCTGACAGTGTTGTTGTGGGGTGTGTTGAGTGAAGTGACAGTGTAGATATGTTGGCAGTTTTTGCATTTGTTGTTTAAGCAGGTTCTTGTTCTGCTTTGTGTGTTGACTACTGTGGAGTTTACTTTTGATAATGACCTGGGTAAGGCCAAGGCATTGTTTGAAAGACAAGAATTGGGAAAGTTTGGTAATATTTCTCTCAAGAGTGTGATCCTTTTCAAGTATGGGTTGTGCTATTTGATGATCTTTTTTATACTTTCCAGCATAGTATGATAGGTGACAGCATATGGCGGGGGTAGGGAGGAAGTCTTTTTTGTATTGTAGTAGGCTTGTGTGTGGTATTCAGGTTGCTTGTTCAAAGGTCTATTTGGAGTGTCCTTCCTAGGTAAAGGCATTTTTTAAGTTGGGGAACATCACATGTATTAACTTCTGAGTAGATATGGTGGTATTTGAGGGCCTGGCTTTCTTGGTGTGTTTGGGGTCATTACTAGGGGTGTGTGAAGCAGGCCCTATTCGATTCAGATTCAGCCTGAATCAGGGACAGTGATTCAATTCATTGATTCGGATCACTGTCCCTGATTTGATTTGGCTGAATCCAAATCTGAAGATTCAATGCTTATTTAAATAATCAGTGATTCGGACATAGACACAGCTTTAAAAGTTTTTTCTACGTACCTTGAGGTAGCAGGCATGGCTCATGATCGCTGCAATGCTGGGGAGCATCCTACAAGAACGTGGGGGGCCCTCCACGTGCTCAGCAGCAAACCCAGAAGTGGACCGAAGCACTTCCAGTCCACTTCTGGGTCTGCCAGGGAGCATGCTGGGATTCTCCCCATGCCCCTCTGGTTTGGTGATTGGCCACAGGGGAAACCCAGACCCAGGAGGCACCAGTCACTGAGCCAGTAGGGCACGGGGGTGGGGGGGCCCACGCACTCTCTAACAGACCCGAAAGTGGACTGGAAGTGCTTCTGGTCCACTTCTGGGTCTGCTGTCAAGCATGCAGGGGAGCCCCCCATGCTTCTATGGGATGCTCCATGCTCTCCAGCATTGTTGCATTCATGAGCTGCCTGCTACCTAGAGGCACGTAGAAAAAACATTTAAAGCCGTCTCTATATCCAAATCACCTAATCTTTCCGAATCTCTCCGAATCAGTTCAGAGGGATTTGGAAAGATTCAGAGAGATTAAAGGGTTCTCTGACTCAATTTGCATTCAGAGATTTGGTTCCACTGAATCAAATCAGGGACCGAAGCTTTGCACAGCCCTAGTTATTACTAGCTTTATGAAAGTAACTGTAGCGTGGTCTGTGGATATTTTATTGTTGTTTATACAGGTATTAGAGAAGGCAGACTCAGTTATTTCTTTAAGGCACAGACTTCCTTTAATAGCAGGGAGCAAACCTTAGCAATGCCAAATTATGTACTATCCTTCCCACTCAAGAGTAATAGATCTTGAAGTATGAAGGAAGCATTATCTGTATTACCCTAAGTTATGTATTACAGTTGTTCTTGGCCTTTACATGGGTCACACTTGGGGGGAAAAGATTGCTTGTACCTGGTTCATCAAGAGACTGTGGAGAGAGCAATCTAGCCCTAAATTTTCAAAGGAGGTGTTGACACTGCTTGTATTGTAATGCCTAGTTAAAATAGGTATACAAACAGGGGAGAAATATTGTTCCTGTAGTTTATATGGAGGTTAAAGGCCTATTGTATTGTATGTGCAATATGAAGCAAGTGATCTACCAAAAATGGATGAAAATTCTCTTTTTGTATATACAGTAAATGTTCTGTTAACCAGAATCTAACAAGCCGGCATGCTCCACTAACTGGCATGCCAGCTTGTAAAATAAAGTGAAACCAGAAGTGCCCACCGTGGCATTTCCAGTTTCTCTGAGCCCCCATGGTTCAAGGCAAAGCAGCCTGCGCTGCCCAGCCCCCATGGTCTGGGGGCATAACAGGCTGTGCAGGGCTGTGCGGCGCCCTCCTCCCTGTCCTGCGGGGCCCACAGGAGGGGCAGGGATGCGGCGGGAGGGGCGGAGGGATGCCCCAGATGCAGCGGGAGAAGCAGCAGCCAGGGCCACTCAATTAACTGGCATATTTTGTTATCCAGCATCCTCATTCCCAGGGGATGCTGGATAACAGAGCTTTTACTGTAGTCACATAGAAGAGTATGTTTTGTAAAGAGTGTGTTTTCGATGTGTTTTCATAGAAGAGTGTGTGTTTGATGAGGCTTGTACAATACGTGACATAGCTTTGCCTCTTTATCTTCTTTTTCATCTGAAAATTACCTTGACCATTAATATTAGCTGGGAAATACAGAACAGTTTGAGCATAAATTTGAAAAAAGTTCCTTCAATTTGTTGTGAAATATTAATATTTTTTTTTAACAAATTGCTGTATTGGAATCACAGACTCATGGAAGGTACAGATGGAAAATACCTATTAGGTTAACCATTCCTGCCAATACAGAGTTGTTCCCCGCAGTCCACTCTCTAATTTTTTGTCCATCTAGTTTTCAAAGTCCATCTGGACATATGAATTATATTATTTGGAGACAATATGTTCCTAAAATATGTGTAATGTATTTTGTCTTTGTAACTTCTAGCTAACAATCTACTTTTTAGGACAAAGTGTGGGCAAAAAAATTTACTTCTATTCAAGCGAGGATCCAGAGGGGGTGTAGCAGTGCAGTTGTACCCCAATTTGGTTGTGCCGCATGCAAGCTCTTGGTATGAGGGTTTAACCAGAACCCCTGCTTTCATGCCACCTCCTTTCCCCTGCTGCTGAATTCAGTGGGGATAGGAAGAGAGCAGGAAAGGAGAACAGCAGTAATGTTCAGCCCCTGGGCTCCAGAGCCATGCAAAAGCAGGGGTTCCCAGCAGATCCTGCCCTAATCAACTCTGAACTAAGAGCTCACTGATCTCATGAAACTCCAACAGGGGCCTGCAGTGACTAGACAGTGAGTTCAGGACTCACTATGTGTAGCAAAACCCCCAGTTTTTCTTTTTTTTATTTATTTTAAAATGCATTCCCTCCCCTTCCCCAACCATTTCTGACTTTTTCTCTTCCTCTCTATTCCCTATAGATAAGTATAAGTAAGCTAAGATGTAGGATAAGCTTTAACATTTTATTTTAGGTAGTAAGTTTTATTTTTCTCTCCCCTCTTTGCAAACAAGTGCCCTGCTACTTTGATATAGATATTCATTGTTTTTGTATTGATTTTTTTTACTGCTTTTGTGTGATTACTGTTTTAGGCCTATATACGTAAGTTAGCATAAATCATGTTGAGTTTCCATCTTATCCCCATGCCGAGTTGTGTAACCTATGACTCACACCTACCCCTCCTATGTAACTTGGTTCCTGAATGAATGGGGATGAATGAGGGTGCTTGAGAGACAATGGCAGTAGGTCTAAAAATACCTCCCTCTGAATGACCGAACCATCAACACCAATACCTGGACCAACGACCCAGCCCTTGGAACCACCCTCAGCATTCAAGAAACAAAAGATGAGGCAACCCACCATTGTGCCAAGCTGCACATGCTCAGTAAGAACACCTGGAACCCTCTGGAATAGGACTGACACTGCATGGACAGGCCCTCCCCATAGGAGATCAGAGGTAGTCTGCCCCATAAAAGGGGTAGTGAAAACTGATTGCTTGGGATGCCCTTTCCATCTGGACCAGCACCATGCCACACCACCTATTCACCCAGAGGTCCTGCTGGTGACCCCTCTCTGGACAACACCTACTGGACAAGGACCCCTTTCCAGCCTGAATAGGTAGCTATCACCCCCCCCACCCCCTCTTCAACCAAGGACTTGGGCTCTGCTTCTCTTCCCCACCTGGACTCCAACCCTTCCACTGAGTCTCTTTCTCCTGCTGCCATTGTGTGTGTGTGCATGCGTGTATGCGTGCGTGCGTGCATGTGCGTGCGTGTGCGTGTGTGTCTGTGTGAACCAATAACTTCATGGGGCTGTGTAGCATGTCTGTTTAATAAAACTGTTATTTGGATCCCTAAGCTGGGTTTTGCTTTACTATAGTTTGACCCTGCTCCAATCTCTGCTCCTCTCCTCTCTAACTTCTGTCTCATTTCTCCCTCTCCTGCTTCTGGCTCACTGCCACCTCCAACACCTGTCCTGAGCTCCTCTCTGCCTCCAAACCCCCTGTTTCTTTGCCACTGTCTTATCCCCACTGCCTTTTCCTTTTCCCCTGAGCAACCAGGTTTCTGCCTCAGTTTCTTTCCTAGCTGTCTTTTCCTTGTCACCACTTATCTGCCCCCCGCCCCCAATATCTCAGCTGTCTGCCTCAGTTTTCAGCCCCAAGCTCCCAGGTTTCTGTCTTGCTCTGTTTCCTAGCTGTCTCCTCCTTGCCAACAGGCTTTTTTTTTTTTCTTTCTCTTCCACCAGTGACCTTGAGTAACCCTAAGGACACTTGATCTTAAGTAAACCCAAGCCTCAGTTCCTCAGCCAGCTTCTCTCTAGTCCACCAGCTCTACTCCTGGTTCTGGCAACTTTCACTCCCTATGCTTTAACTCTCTCTCTCTCACCTTAACCTTCTCCCAAGTATCCCAAGCACACACATACACACTGTACCATCCAAGTTAGGAACTTACCTGTGTGTATGTGTAGGTGGGTTGTATGTGTGTGAACTGGTGAGTGTGTGTGTGTGTATGTACTGAAATATATGTCACTGTGTGCTTGATATATGAATTAATGATCTGTGTATGTGTACTGAGTGTGCAGGTATGGACAATTGATTTTTGTCTAACTTTTGGGGTATATAGTGTATGTGCTTGAATTAGTGATAGGTATGCATGTGCCTAGGCTGGTTTGGATGTGTATGTGCCTGAGTTGGTAGTGTGTGTGTGCACATAATGGATTTGTGTGTTTATATATGTGCCATTATGTCACACGCTCCTGTCTAACAGCATAATATTGAGATCCTGAGAGTTGGCCTGACCCCACAGGGCAACATATGCATGCATGAGACTGCCAAATGGGAGAAGGGAGAGCTGCGCCCCCTTTGTCTCATTTCTGGATCAGCTACTGCTTCTGTTGCTTACTTGAGGTCTGGAAGGCACCACCTAAACCCCCACAAAGAACCCATGTCAAGGGATACATCTTCACTGTGGTGACTGAAGAAATACCCAAGTAAACTTTAAACTACCTAGTTCTGGTACTGATAGCAAGCTGTAGCACAGTACAAGCTACAAAATTCACCCAAGAAGTTGGGTAGGCATTGGCAATGTGTAGGGGGTGCATGCGGGTGCACATGCACCTCCTGAGATTGGCTGTACCTCCCTGAGAGAAGCACAGATGTCACTTCCACTGATGGCAGGGATCAGCCACTGGGGGTGGTGAAAGTGGGGGTTAATGGGGCTCAGCCCCCCCAAATGCCAGAACAACCCAGCTGCAGGCTTGTGCAGCATGGGGGGAGGGGCACACTGGGCTCAGACATTTGGGGAGGGGCACGCCGGGCACTAGCACAGCAGGAAGGAAGCTAAGGTTTCTTTTCTTCTTCTGGTTTCTGGGCTTGGGGGAGGAAGACCCCAACAATGCAGGAGGGAGCGGAGTAGGGGTAGGGCTGAATCATTCAACCCCACCCCTGTCTCACTCCCTGTTGCACTGTGGGAATTGTCCCATGACCTGGCCCAGGTCATGGGGCAGTTGGATCCCGGCAGCTCCCACTGCTGCGCACACTGTGAGGGAGCCAGAGTAGGGGTGGCACATTCCCCCAACCCCTTGGCTCCAATGCACCATGGCCCTGGATGCATCATGGCCCCCTGATCTTTGCATGGGGCAAGGGTGGGCTGCAGCTGTGAGGCAAGCTGGGCTCTGCCTGCTCTGCACCTCGTTGCAGTCTTTGAAAGTGGTGTGCCACAGCGCCATGTGCCTTGCTGCCCAGCCCACCCAGTGGCAGGACACACATGGAAGCGCATTGCTTTCAAAGGCTGCAGCAAGGCACAGAGGCATGAAGCAGGCAGAGCCCAGCCCACCTTGCAGCTGCAGACTGCCCTTGCCCAGTGGAAAGATTGGGCTTCCTGGTGCCACGACTCTGCAGGAGCCGCTGGGTTCTTCCCAGGGATGACTAAGACAGGGCAGGGCAGGCTGAGGGCTCTGTATCTGGCCTGGCAGTGCAGCCAAAGCTGGTCCCACTCTAGCTTCAGGCCCCCCTGGGTGGTGTGGGGCTGGGGTCAGACCAGGGCCATTGTGGGGAGGCAGCCAGGACTAGTGCAGGGCTGTGGGGTGGTACACGCCAGTGCTAAGCAATGACCCCTGGCATGGAGGAAGGGGCAGCTGCATGGGTGCAGCAGACCCCAGCCCTGACCCTGATCTCTGCCCGGTGCCAGCCCAAGCCTCACTTCCTCCCCCACAA
>NW_005842083.1:756994-757351 GCF_000455745.1 Alligator sinensis | reverse complement strand
GGGAAGGTGCATGCATGCATGCACACATTCTCAGCCCCACCAAAAAAATTCCCTTCTCCCGCAGCCCCCCAGTCAGCAATTGGTCTCTGGGGGACCCCCACCCAGTCAGCAATCTGTTGCTGCTGCCCCCCCAATATTAGGAGGAACCAGTCACCCATGTGGGTAGGCATGCAGGTGGTTAGTCTATGCCAGGCTTGTGCAACATATGGCCCACGGGCCGCCATGCGGCCCGCCAAGCCATTTTCTGAGGCCCGAGGTGCTGCGACAAGAAACAAAAGTAAACACAGTTTACTTTTGTTCCCACCCCTTGTCCCTCCCTTAGCCCCTCAGCAGCTTCCTAATGGCTGCGGGCAGGGT
>NW_005842083.1:756532-756957 GCF_000455745.1 Alligator sinensis | reverse complement strand
TGATGTTGCCGACGCAGTGCATGGGGGAAGAGGAGTAGCCGTGTGCTGCTCAGGATGCACTTTCCCCCTACCTGCTGGCTGGTGCCGACCCAGGCGGGTCTGTCCCATCCGGAGCAGCATGCAGCTGAAGCCGGATTCCCACATGCTGCTGGGAACAGGAGCCGCCCGGCCAGGTCGGCACCGGCCAGCAGAAGCAGCAGTGGAGCTGTGTGCCACTCAGGACTGACCGGCACAGGTAGGGTGAAAATCCAGCTCATCCCCTGCCGCTCTGGCCAGGATTGTCCCATCCCAAGCAGCACACGGCTCTGATGCTGCTTCTGCTGGCCAGTGCAGACCCAGCCAGGCTCCTCCCATCCCCAGCAACTCATGGGAAGCCGGCTGCAGCCGCGTGCTGCTCCAGATGGGACAGACCTAGCTGGGTCAGA
>NW_005842083.1:746803-755970 GCF_000455745.1 Alligator sinensis | reverse complement strand
CAACATGTAGGCAGAGACAGTGTAGGGCCTTGGAGCCATGTTAATAAGTGAGGACAACTGTGTTCCCACTTTGGTCAGTGACTAATTGTGGTACATCTTCACTAGCTTCAAGTCACTCAAACCTGCTGCCAAAAAATAAGCCCTTCCTACCTATTTACACTTTTCCTGCTCTGAACTGGAAATGAGGCAGTGAGTGCCCTTCTAGGGTGGTCCAAGGACAGTAGAAGCAGATCACACACAGAAAGTAAGAGCTGTTCCCAGAATGTCCTCACCACCACATTTCCTCTGAAAAGCAGGGATATCCTGAGGTTCATTTAATGTTTATAAAACGCTTGGAGAGCCCCACATAAATGCACTGCATAGAAATGCAAAATATATTTTGATTTTTTTGGTTGGCACCTTGGGCTGAGATTTTCAAAGCTGAGTCAAAAGGCCAACTTCCATTAAAATGAATAGGATTTAGAGGGCTTCAAATCTTTTATGACAACTTTGTAACATGCTTGTCTACCCCTTTTTGAAAATCGCAGCCATAGTTTGGAAGCTCAGCCAAAGAACATAAGAGCATAAAAAGTGCCATGCTTGGTCAGCCCAATGGTCCATCTAGCTCAGTATCCTGTCCTGAACAGTGGCAGAGGTGGACGCTATAGAGGGAGAGTTTTGAACTGGTTAGACCCATTTCATTGTCACTTCCTGCAACTTCATTGGTGTCAAAGGTCACATGACATCACTTCCTGATGTGATACCGCTTCCTGTGAGGTCTTTGAATATGGCTTTCCGGCCCCCCGGGGGGTTTAAAGTGAGGTCTTTGAATATGGCTTGCCGGCCCACTGGGTGATTAAAAGTTCATGATCCAGCCCCACATTAAAAAAGGTTGGACAACTTTGGTCTATGCTGATCTTGGTGCTCTTATAACTACAGTGCTCTCAGTACCCAAGCTAGTTGAAGCCACTCAAATCAACAAAACCAGACTCAATACCAACCTGCTACAGTCTGTTCCAATACCAACCTCAGGACAAGGACAACAAAGTCCCTCTAGTTGTCACTTACATCCCCCTGTTTGAATACCTTAGAAACATTAACTACCTCCAAACCATCCTTGAAAAGGATGACTGTCCCAAAGTAATTATGAAGGACAAACCTGTCCTAGCTGACAGGCAGCACCCCAGTCTCAAATAGTGGCTCTTAAGCAATAGGCTACCTAAATCAGGTCACACTGAGGAGCCAGTGTCTCCTAAATGCAAAGCTACCTGTTACCAAATTTGCCCATTACTTTGGGGTGTGCTCATTTATTAGGGATAGTTTCTAGGGTCTTGGTGATTCTGTCAATGTGCTGCTTGTGTTACTATACGGAGCTGTATTTCTCCCTTCTGCAAGCCCTCACCCCCAGTGGAGCTATCTTGCAGGACTCAATCTCAATGGGACTGGGTTCCTCCAGTCACCAAATCAGTCATACACACAAACACACACAAATTAACGTGACACGCCTGACCTGGCCGGGCTGATCAGCATGGACAGGCTGACACCCTCATATGCCAAGAATCAGTTCATAAGAGCAACAATAAAATGCAGTCAAACACAAGCACACAGGTAAACAGAATCCCTCTGAATCCGGCTGGGTGTCCAGCTGACACCCTCATGGGCCAGCATTCAGTTCATAAGGGCACGTCTGAGTCAAACTGGGTCAATCAGCCTATACAAGCTGATCCCCTTATGTGTTTCAAACTCAGCACGTCCCAATCTTTGGCCTCTTGATGAGCAGACCCCACAATAATTTGGGCTTCACAGGGATCTTTAGCATAGGTAAAAGAAGCGTTGCTGCAGAGCACGGGAGGAAAGAGAAGCAGAGAAGGAAAAATATACCCAATTACTACCAGTTTGACTATAAAAGTTATTTATTGCTAAGCATATGAAATATATAATAGTACTAGTAGTAATAGACATGCAAAAGAAAAACAAACACCAACAATGACAATACTACCCTGGTTTCACTAAGTATTTGGGGAAACTTAGCTCAAGCTTAACTGATACAGTTCAGGTTCAGAAGTTTATGCCTAGAAAGAAGACAGAGAACGCTGGGATCTCACCTAGTCCACGGTACTCAGGCTGCAAAGCTGACAGGCACAGTCCGTAGCACAATCCTTGAAGAGAGAGATGATCTGTTCTTCCAGCGTCCCAAGAACGACAGGGGATGGTGTCAGCACAGGGGTTTTCTTCTTCTCCTTCTTTCCTCCTGCTTCTACTTCTTTTCCTTCCTTTTCCTCTTCTAGCAGCACACACACTTACAGATTTTTATACCCTCAGTTCAGCTGCTTTGAAGCACCCTCAGTAGTGTAAATCATTGTCTTTTCTATTGACAAGGGGTTATCTGGTTTGGACCATCTCAGGAAACTGATTGATAATCAGGAAACACTTAAGATTAGGGAGTAACCCAAATACTTGGGAGCCAGCTTGAAATTCCTATGGGTGGCAGATATACTGATGGGATATCTCATGGTTTCTTCAGGAACAATAGATAGCTTGCAGCATCAGGATTTTGGATTTTTACTTGTTGTGCACAAGCCTCAGCTTAGCATGACTTTTCCAGATCTTACTATAGTCTTTTAACAGACTTAAAACAATTATTGGGGTGCTCATAACCTTTTGTGGAGAGGACTCCCACCAGTCGTCTCGGGAAAGATATGACAACACCTGGGATTAGGGCGGGAATGTACGGTCCGAGATGCCTATTAAACTTAGAGCTGTGTGTGTGTGTCTCGGGAGGGGAGGAAAGTCCTTAGCAAATCCAGATTAGAACTGGTCTGATAAATGCTGAGCTGGGTGTGTGTGAACATGGGTTGATTAACATTGGAAGCACAGATTCCCCATCATGCAGCGCTCTCCTGCTTCTCTGGTCCCAGAATTCACTGCAGTCTCTGCTTCAGGCTTTCTGTTTTCCATCTCTCATGTAAATGAATGGTCATCTGGTTCCATCTCGGATGTAAATGAGACCTAGGGCAGTTGATTCACTCTTGTCACCCTTATCTGGTGAGGGTCTTAGGTGCGTCTCTCACTGCATCTTAATCAGTTTCATTTAGGTGGAGGAGGGGAGGGTGGGGGTGAGTCCTTTGTGAGTCAGACAGACTGCATCCTGTGCCAGGGTTGCCCAAAAATACAGAGCTGAGGCGTAACATACCCAAAGCACTGGCATATCCTTTTATTGTATAATATATTGGCTAACAAACCTGAAATGACAGAAAGGGTGAGGGGAACTGTCAGCAGGCAAGAACAAGCTTGGAATGAATTAATCTAATCTATAACATTTTGAAAATGGATCTATGCACACTTTGAAACATCTATTGCTTTTTCTTCCTTGCCAAAGGATTGCATAAATGCTAAATCTAGCTATATATAGAACAGGCAGACTATTCTCTAATGTACCACTTACAAGTGCAAGCAATATACACTGACCAACTCACAACAATCTTGGCAAGGATTCATTCACCTATTAGGATCTTAATTCATCACAGATGGACATATATTTGTATTTATTTACATCTATAGCCATATGTTTGTTAAATAAGAAGGATATTAAAATAGTGATTTCTGACAATAGACAGGAAATTTAGAGTTAATGCTTCTTATTCTATGTTTAACACAGTTATGGTGCTATTCTGTAAACAGTCCATGTACTAAAACACATTATATGAAAGGTGATGATCAGAGGCAAGGACTGAGTGTCTGACCCAAACCTCATTGAAAAGGCAATAGAAAGTATCCAACTGATTTCAACTGGTTTTGCAATGGGCCCAGTTTGAGAATTCAGCTGACCTGTTGTGGGTTTCAGGAAGATCCTGAGTGGTGCCTGCTACTGCCTTTATTGTGTTAAAATTCAGTGGGTTCGATATTTATTATTATCAATCAAGAAGAAAAAAGTTAGAAATGTGTTGTGAAAATTGTTAATATTCTACTAGGGTTATCAGAAAGGCCCCCAAGGATCTCAATGAAGATATAGTACACTCCCACCACTTCTGATTCTGTATAGTTTTATGTAGACTCAATGCAATTTAAGTAGAATAGTTTCCTTCGCAGCCATTATAGACATAAGTGAGACACTCCCATTATCTGCAGATCACTGAAATGATAGATGGTAATGACTCCTTATAAGGCAGAGTGTATGTCAACCTGCAGTGGAGTATGTTTTATAAATTCCAAAAGAAATGCTGACAGCCCCTTAACTAAAACAGTGCCAATAGTACCACCACACCACAAAGAAAATGAAAGGTTAAACTCTTTCTTGCCCTTAATCCATGGTAGAATTCTGACTGAGGTTAATGGGAGTTACATGCCTGAATCAAGGGCAATCTGAGACCCACAATTTTTAAATAAACCCTCTTAATTTGGGTTTTGCACCCAAACTTTCTGCCCTTTAACAAAAAAAATAACAGAATGCTCACTGTGTTCATTGAGGAAAAGGATTAGACCTATAATAGCCCAAATTTAGCTCTGATAACTGACTGCAGCCAATGGACTTATATACCAAGGCAGAAATTTGTCTAGTAAATTACACCAACCTTATACATTTTGGAGGAAATTTTTACCATCACTTCTCTCAGTCAAGGCCTTACATCTTCCATGTTTCTCTAAGCATTAAGCATCTACTCTTATTAGTATTAAATATGATAATGATATGATTAAATATGGTACTTTAAAATATTAAATATTAAATATGATACAATAATGAAAACTGATCATATGAAATCAGATCTCATTATTGACTACTGCAGATGGCTACACCAGTTGGGTATTGTCCACAATCTTCTCAACTAGCATCTTACTAGCCAAGTCCATTTCATTAACAAAGTCACAAGTCCGAAAACAACTGAAATTGCTTCAGCCCAGCATGACTCAATTGAAGCTGTTCTTCCATGATTTACTTTGCTTATCACAGTCCATAGAAATGTAGGCCTGGAAGGTTCTTTAGGAGTTCATCTACTACAACCATCTGCTCAAGGCAGGATCATCCCTATTTAAATCATCTTGTACTATACAAATATCTGTCAAATATATGCTTAAAATTGCACAAACCATCCTCTTATGCAACTACCAGTGAAGTAGCACCAAAACACAAAAAAATTGCTTAACTTGCAAGTATAGCAGAAGGAGACACTGGCAGTGTCCTGCTGCTTCAAGGAGGAAGTAGTCTTTTAAAATATACTCCAAATGTAGCACAATGGGCATGTTTACACTTCGCTGTACAGTGATGTTGCTACGGTGCCGTGCTATGTTGCCAAAGCACTCCATATGGCAAAGTAGAATGTGGCTACGTTGCCATAGGGCGATGTATTAGACACACCCAATAATTCCAAGTGAATAAGAAAGTTACCACTATCCTTCCAAACACTAACGGTTTTCCCCAGGCTCCATCTATGTCTCCTTTATCTGATAACTTGCAAGGTAGTATTTTAACAGGTGATACCACTTTGGAAGGACTCCCTTTGAAAGGGAAGAAGTCCCAGAAACAGTCATTTGAGTGAATGTGAGTAAGTCACTTAGCTTTTCTGTACCTCTGTTACCAACCATAAAAAGAATATAATGGTACTCTCCCACCTCACGCACAGGACTGCTGTTAGAATACATACTAAAAAATTGAGAGGTGTGTACTATAGCAAGGGAGCCATACAAGTACTACAAAGAAACAATATTCTAAAATATGGCTATATTTCTAACTTGTTTTTAGTACAGGATAATTAGTTTTGTATTAATTTATTATTAATTACTTAATTTTCTTTTATAAAATAAGAGTTTAAAATTTGTGCCCAAAATCATTTTTATAAGTGCCTGAATCATGCAATTATTTTCATACAGTTATAATGGTCTAATGTTAATTACTTGTGTTTTATTACTAGGCCTATGAGACAAAACAATATCATTTAGACACTTTAGAAGAAGTAAATAGATCTCACTCATTTTAATAGCATATTTTTGAAATCATGGTTTGTGTAAAAAATGAAATAATTAACTGGCAAACCTTTAATTTTGCATACATGATATAATGGGAGCAACAGTGACTGCTACAGTTAGGACTGCATAACGATTTCCATTCTAGCTCTCTGTTTTCAGTTATTTATAACTTTCTGAAATGCTGCCTTTCAGACAGAAGGCAATATTTCTTGGAAAGTTTGAGCAGAGCCAGTTCAGCTACTCTTGAATTGAACAGTAAAAACAATACACTTTTCCTATAATAAAAATATTCCAGCAACTTTTATTTAAATACTTATACAACCCAAATAGTAGAGCTGAAATTTGTCCAGAAAGTAGGTTTTTGTCCAAGTTATAGGGTGAAAACTGGTTCTGAAGTCACTAGGCTATGCCCTAATGAAAATTAGACTTTGCACATGCAAAATACACTTTGAACTAACCTTATAAACCTTATTGCTAGGTAAAACTCCTAAGGAAAAATATGTCCAGGACTAATTTAGCTGCATATAAAAAGTGAAATGAAAGAACACATGGGCTAAAGCAGGAAAGCTGTTTTCAGAGAATATTTTGATGAATAAAATTATACAGTTAAACACTCTGAATCAGGGAATGATAAAGTTGAAGTTGTAAGCTCAGCTCAGGTAACTGTAGTGTTGTGTTCTGAATGTAACTTGAATGTCTAACCTGCATATGTAGTATATTTTTAAGCATTTAACATTCCCACACATGCTCATACAATACATATTAAACCTATTGTACTAACACATGCAGAAAACAAACATTTCAGGAAAATTAAAATTATGCCTAAAGAAACTAGCAATATATAATTACCCTTAAAAACGTGACTACAGAAAGAATCACATCTATTTAAGAAAATGCTATCAGCTATCTCAAATACAAATAGTATATATGTTGCACTTATCTGATTTCCAAATAAAATGCTTAAATAACTAAATTACCTGTACTGCTTTAGTTACCGGGAGCTTGATTAGGATACAATAAAAGATAGGTGATTGCTGTACATGTTGTAAATTATTTTCCTTTGTTGTCATTGTTACATTATAGTGCATTTACACTTCTAATTCAGAAATTCCAAGTCTAGGCTACTGTGAATTAAAGAAAAAAACAACATGGTGCCTGGGGATTTACAAGTTGTTCTGAAATTTGTATTTACATATCACAAGATTTTTGTGCTAGGCTCCACTGCACATAATGTCTATTGCAAAATGAGGTTTGGCCTTCTTTACATTTGAAAAATATTTCAACAAGCACATGCTAACAGGAGAATGAACTATAAATTGGAAACGTGGAAACATCTCTGCTATCATAAAGTCTTGGCTCACTTTTTGCCCCAAACCCTTTGCCTTCATGAAATAAATGTCTTGTCCTGGTTTATTTCATTGCCAAAGGACAAGTTTACTGCAACTTTAAAATGGTTTATATTGGCTTAAGGGAGAGTTGCTCAGTCAGGGTTTAGTCAAAAATGGTTTATGTTGACATGACTCAGGCCTGGGCACACATTTGCCTTCATTTTCTTTTCAATGTACCATACTTTTCAAACATGATGACATATCTCTGCCTGGAAGCAGAAGAATTTTTCCACAGTGACTTGAAACTTTCTCTAACTATACCTCTGCTTTTACTTATGTTATGAGACCTAGCTTTGACATACAACCATTTTAAAACCAGTTAACTGCTAGAAGAATCTCAAACTGGTTGTGCATAAACTATACAGTACATTATGATATGATGTTTTCTGCCTTTGAAATAGTTATGTATTGAAATTTTACAAAGAAAAACATGTTTAATAAAAAAACATTAAAAATCTCTCTCTATCTGCTTTTCTGTAGAGCATCAGGCAAGTTACTCAATTTTAAAAGAACAGCAAGCTTATCTTCCTAGCTACCACACCTCTCGGTACTGTTATATTTCCCTTTGGCAATAACCAGTGCTTTGGGTTTTATGGTGTTTGGGTTAGATGAAAAGATAATGTTAAATTGGTATTAAGAAAACAACATTAAAATATGCTCATTTGCACACCTCAATGTTGCACTTCTTTATTCAATTTCTATATAAAGGGTAACCATTTGCTCAATATTTCTCCAAATAATCTGCAGCCCCCAATACCCTCACATTTATTCAATACCCCTCCATTTCAGGATGAAATTTTAGTCACTACTAGTGAATTTCTCATAGCCAACTGAGCAGTTCCTTACCATGAACTCTAAGCCATCCTTTCTGCTGTTGAGGGTAAACTTAAGGTTAGTCTTAGTTGCTCTGGGGCCAAGCTAGATCCTGCTGATCCCAGGGTCACAGAGATAGTTTGGAGTAACTTTTCCCCAACAACTTATTCTAAACTACACTGCATCATTTTGGGGGGCAATTTAAGCCCTGCCAACGCCTCCACAACTGGGCATTTTGATTGACCTAGCATGCTTTCTGGGGTGGGCAAGGACAGGCAGGGGCGGGGGTCTGGCCAGAGAGGAGTTTAATTCCCCCTCCCCATCCCACAGGCAGGGACCAGAGCCGGGTCTGCCGGGCACTACCCCCTTGCTGCTGCAGCGGTGGACTGGCATGGCCCTTGAGACAGAGGGGGCAGGGAGGAGGGTTATTCCATCCTCTACCCGCAATGCCCACCAGGGGACCACAACCAGGTCTTCCCACCCTGACCACCACCACTGCTTGCTCCCACTGGATGCCAGAGGGAGGGGGGGCAGGAGGGTTCTTATTCTGCTACTTGCTCTGAGCACAGAGCGAGCTGTGGTGGTGGCAGCAGCAGCTGGGGCAGGCAGACCCCACTGTGAGGCCCCAGGGGGTAATGGGGAGAATAATCCCACTCCCGGTTCCCACCTAAGGGGCCCTGCTGACCAGTGTTTGGCCCCAGCCCCACGCAGCCACTCAAGTGGTGAGGGGGGAGTGAATATGATATGGGCAGCAGCCCCTGTCATGCTTTCCCCAAACACTAACCTCTTCCCAGCATGAGGCCACACTGCAGGCTGAGGAAAGCTGCTGTGGACCGTGGCAGTGGCAGGTTGGAGGGCTCTGGCTTCCTCCGAGCCCCAGTGCTGCCACATGCAGTCTGCCACAGCTCTGCAGGGGACCCCACTGGGAAGGGGTTTGCACTCTCTGACACTATGACAGGAGCTGCTGCCTCATCCAAGTTCCCCTCTTGAAAGTACAGAGGCGGAAAGGCATCTTGGAGTCATTCT
>NW_005842083.1:706886-746545 GCF_000455745.1 Alligator sinensis | reverse complement strand
GGACCTGAACCGTTTCAGCCTCAGCAAGAGGAGGCTGAGGGGGCACCTGGTGGCTGCCTACAAACTCATCAGGGGGGATCAACAGCAAATAGGTAGGTACCATTGTTCCTTGTCACCACCTGGGGTGACAAGGAACAATGGTCATAAGCTGATGGAGAATAAGTTTAGGTTAGAGATCAGAAGGCAATATGGTACAGTTAGGGTGGCAAAATCTGGAACCAACTTCCCAGGAAAGTGGTCCTCGCCCCTACCTTGGGCAAATTCAAGAGGAGATTGGATGATCACCTGTCTGGGGTCTTGTGAACCCAGCATTCATTCCTGCCTGTGGCAGGGGGTCAGGCTAGATGATCTGATCAGGTCCCTCCTGACCCTAGCTACTATGAAACTATGAAACTATCAAGGGCCCTTCCCTCTCACCCGTGCAGTGGCTGGGCAGGGGCATGGCCAGATGCCGGCTGGCAGGGCCCCTTGGAGGGGCAGGGACAGGGGTTATTCCCCCTCCCTCCAGTGTCTGGTGGAGGGGGCAGCAGGGGTCTGCTCCAAGCAGGGAGCAAGCAGTGGTGGCTGCGGTGGTCAGAGTGGGCAGACCTGGCTGTGGTCCCCCAGGAAGAGTAGGGGTAGAGGGGGAAATAACCTCCCTCCCTGCCCCCTCTGCCTCAGGAGCCATGCCAGCCCACTGCTGCAGCAGCAAGGTGGGACTGCCTGGCAGACCTGGCTCTGGTCCCTGCCAATGGGATGGGGAGGGAGGAATTAAACCCCTCTCTGGCCAGTTCAGTCCAGGCTGAACATGCCCCGCCCCCAGCACAGCTTCCCTGCAGCCGAAGGCTCACTCTGATGCCACCCCCCACCCCCACCCCCAGCTTGTGGCCTGAGCAACTGCAGGCATGTGCCTGCCTTTCCTCAGTCCACGAGGAATGCCTGTGCTGTTACAAATCAGTTCAACCTAGGCAGTTAGACTAACCTGCAAAGATTGAATCAATTCAGGCTCCGGCTTTTTGAATGTGTGTCCCTATCCTTAAAGAAATAAGATACAATGTATTGACTAAAAGGGCAACATTTTTCAGTGCTTTATTATGAAGGATTGCTGGACTGGGCTGAATACACAAATATCTTTCCTGAAGTCCTCATTTTCACCAGATTCTAACTTTTCCTTTTTTATAAAAACATTTAGTTTCCAGCTCTTACAAATGCTGAGATAAGAACTGAGTGTAACTGATGCAACAATAGCTGCCTGCCTTTGCAGCACCTGAAACAATAGTTTGAGAAGTGTGATCTACCCCATTCAGCTTAAATGGGGTCTGACTCAATTGCTAATGATAATACTTTAACTGTAATATTGTTAGCTCACTTTTTAGCAAAGTATAGAAGAAAGGAGAGGGAAGATCATGTTATAAAGATCTGTGCAATCTCCTGTGAGGGGTGTATAATGCAGGCAGAACTTGGAAGAATGCCACTTCCTCTACAAAATGCTTCTGACTTGTTGCAGTTGTTCCAACCAGTTCTACTAATAGAGAACTCTAGATACTGATAGCCCTAATTCAAAATGTCTTGTTCTAGTGTCCAGTAATGAAATGCACTAGAGGGGCTAGATTCATTTAACTTTCATATGCCACAGTAGACAAAACTGCAGTTTTTGGCAATTATACACAGTGCAGCTCTTTTTGTGGATATTCTTTCAAACTCTAGCTCTCTCAGACTGGAGGCACAGAATCACCAAGGCATGTGTAATGCTAGGTAAGTTCTGAGACTTTGGTCACAGAAAACCATGTCTAAATAGTGCTACACAAAGTAGAACACCATAGGGAGTATGACATCCCCTGCCCCCTCCCCAGTAATTTTTGGTCAGATAGGGGGCTTGTACACGTGATAAAAATTGCCTTTTTTGCAGTTTAATTGCATCACACTTTGCATGTATGGGGTATTTTTGTGATTTAAATTAATTTATGTTACAAAATAAACCATATCTGCATGTAGTTTACTTGGCAAGGTACCCATTTGTAACATTTCAGTCTTTAATCTGACAGCTCACCCTCTGGCCGCAGAAAAGGTGGGCTCCAGGCAGTAGCAGTGAGGGGCCTGATCCTTTCATTTCCCCTACAAAGCCTTCCCACCTCTCCCATCGCCGGGGGAGAAGGGGGTGGTGAGCTGCCAGCAGGCTCAGTGGTTCCAGAGCTGCGGAGGGTTCCAGTCCTTCCCTCCACAGCAGTGGTGCCCCCTAGTGCCACCCAGGTGGGCTGCTAGCAGGCAGGGGGCTGCCCTATTTTGGAGCTGCCCAATCCAATGCTTCCCCGAGTCTGCCCAGGCTTCCAGCATGCTGTGCACTATCCCCACTGCCTTCTTTGGCCACCCTACTGCCACTTCCCTGCACTGCCCCAGGGGCAAGATAGCTCGTTTTCAGGTAATTCCAGGCATTTCTCCCTGGGTGGGCTCGGGGAAGAGTTGGATCTGACAGGTGCTACCTCTGAGCTGGGGTAGCATCCAGTCTGCTACCAGCCCACCTGGGCAACCTCAGGGGGTGCCACCACTGCAGAGAGAAGGACTGGGGCCCCCTGCAGCTCAGCAGCTGTTCAGCCCACCAGCAGCTTCCCCCATCCTCCCCTCAGCCGCATGCAGGCTCCACACACACACACACACACACACACACACACAAAATGGATTGGGACCCTTGCCACTCTTTTTTTCCAGTAGAGCCTGCCTATGTGAGCTGCTGGTGGGCTGAGCAGTCCCTGAGCTGCTGGGGGCCCTGGTCCTTCCCTCCACAGCAATGGCACCCCTCAGAGCCTCCCAGGTATGTGACTAAGAAGCCAGTTGCTGCCCCAGCTTGGAGGCAGCACCCACCAGATCCAATTCTTCCCCAAGCCTGCCTGGAGAGCAGTTCCCTAAACACAGTCCTTGTTGCCTTCCCACTGCCCAGAGACTTGCTCCTGGGGCAGCATGGAGAAGTGGCAGGAGGGCAGCTGGGTGTGCCGCTGGAAGAAGTGGCAAGGATGGTGCATGGTGCACTGGCAGCTTGGGTGGGCTTGGGCAGTGTTAAATTAGGCACCTCTGAGCTGGGGCAGGCCCCAACCTGCTAGCAACCCACCCAGGCAGCCCCAGGGGATGCCACCACTGTGGAGGGAAGGGGCTCAGGGGCTGTTTGGCCCACTGGCAGCTCACCCCCTGGCTGCAGGAAAGATGGGCAGGCTAGCTGTAACAGTGATGGAAGCCCCTAAATTGAAACAATGAGTTTTTAATCATCACAATTAAATACTCACCATTTCCATTTAAAGCACTAAACCCCTGTCATGTGTACAAGTGCCCATAGATTAGTGGTTAGGGAGCAAGAAACCCAAGTTCTACACCCACCTCACTCAGAAGGGCTTTGAACCTGTATTTCCTACTTCCTAGCAATGTGCTCTAACTATTATGCCACCCAGCCATTGCTACTATTGCTAACATCCTCTTGAAGTTGACCCTCTAGGTAGCCAGAATGGAAGATATTTGAGGCCAGAAGGAGGAAAACAACCCAGGTACATGGCAGTTCAATGAGGTGGAAGGTTCCAGCCTGGGTCCCTGCCCCCAAAGGGGCAGAAACTATCTAGGCATGTCTACACATGCAATTAATGCTACTGAATATATTCCAGCTCAACTTTAGCTGGAGTAAACTAATCCCAATGACACCTCCTTTACATGCATTTAAGTGCAGTAATTTACTGCACTGCCAGATACCACTTGTATCTGACAGAACTATCCAGCAGCACAGTAAATTAATCTACTGTGCCTTAATTGCTGTGCATGTGTAGACGGTGATGCTTTACTGTGCAGCCAATTAATCTGCTGCACAGTAAAGCATCTCATGTAGATGCACGCTCCTAGTGCTATTTATGCACTCAATTAATATTAAATGCATGGTACAGTAGGACAACTTCAAAAGGAGGTCTGGGCAATGCTCTGAACAATACCTACCCCATGGCCTGGGGGTTGCAGCATTCTGCTGGAATGCTGTAAATGCAGGTTCAAAACACATATAGGAGTGGAAGCTCTAGAACTGGTGCCTCCTTTTCCCTGTGCAAGTGCCCTAGCCAAGGCTGGGAGTGCCTTTTTTCTCCATTTCACTTTCACCACATATGTGCGTAGGGCAGTCCCAATCTGCCACACATGAAAATATAATCCAAGCTGTGCCTAAACGCTAAAGATTGCCATTGCACAGATACATAAGTACCACTTAGATGTGTGAAGGTGAAATAAGATTTAACTGTAAATATGCTTGTAAGATGAACTTACAGCCTTTGATCTATATTCTGTACCAATACACTTTTATTTGAACATTATAAGAAGTTATGTCTTCACTCTTCTGCTTACTGATAAAATGTAATTCCTACTAATTCCTGATAAATATATATCAGTCACATTTCATTTGATTTTTATATTTTTATACCAAGAAAATCCTTTAAGTCACATGGGCCAAGTACAGTCATATATATGTTGGCTATCCCTCCATGTAAGGATGATGTCTTCCGGGGGGAATTAGTGGTGAGCTGTAAAGTGGCTGAGGAGTCCAATTGTGCTCTGCAAGTTTTTCCACAGATATGGCAAGTGGTGCTTTGGGGGATGCACAACTGTTGTCCAGGATGTTGTGTGCTTTCCTTCCTTCTCTCCCATTTCTCGGCTTCCTGAGCAAGACAGTTCTCTTCCAAGTGGGCTGTAACTTGATGTATGGTGCAGCACCATTAAGACCTGTTACTAGCCAGCATTTCCCAATTTGTAGGGCTGATGCCACCCTTCTTAAGGTATGCTTTCAGGGTGTCCTTCACCTGCACTTCCTCTATCCTCTATGGGTCCTCTTACCATGGATAAGTTGAGAGAAGAGGATTTGCTTCAAGAGGCGATTGTCAGCCATCCACACATACAGTTGATGTTTCATGATCTTTGCCTCAGTGCTGGTTATGTTAGCTGCAGAGAGGATACTAGCATTGGTGCAAAGGATCTTCCTGAGGCAATGCTGATGAAACCATTCCAGGTGCTTAAGATGGCTTTGATATGTCACCCATGTCTCACACTCGGAGAGAAGCATGGGGATAGACTAGGATCTTAGTTTCCATCTACAGATCTCAGTGAAAGACATGGCAAAGCAGCTTTCTGAAGGATATGATGGCACAGGGAATCCTATGTTTGATTTCTACTTCAAGACTGAGTGACTGGGAGAGGTGACTACCAAGGTATGGAAAATACTTAACGTTTTCCAGGGGTTCTCCACCAACGGTAATTTGTGGGGGGAGGGGGACAGCTTGTGCTGAGGCAGGCTAATGGAGCACCTTGGTCTTCCCAATGTTAAGGGAGAGTCTCAGGCTGTGATAAGCACCTGAGAAAAGGTCAAGGGTGGACTGCAAATTGGTCTCAGTATGCACTAGGATAACACGGTCATCAATGTACTGAAGGTCGATGATGCCAGTGTTGGTAACTTCCGTTTTGCTGTGAAGGCACTGCAGGTTGAAAAGCTGCCTGTCTATTCAATACTCAGCTCTAATTCTGGGAGGAAGGCCGTCACAGATGAGAATCAAAATCACAGCAAGATAGATGGAAAAAAGGGTTGGGGCGATGATGCAGCTCTGCTTGACACCAATACAGATGGGACATGGGTCTCTTTCTGATGCACTGCAAAGGACTGTGACAGTCATCCCGTCATGGAGTAGCCTGAGTACAGACTTTACACTTACCAGTATAAGCGATCAGAAACCGGTCTATACCTGTAACAGAACAGAAGTTTGGCGCACACAGACTGGTTTAAAAATGGCAGAACCCATTCTAAGATTTGTCCCCCCAAAACCAAACTGCAAATGTATATTCTGTTCACTACCAACCTAAACCACACATCTTACACATAACTTAGATTGATTCTACCTTGGGCTTTTTGAATGTCTGTACCTAGCCATAGCGACATAAAGA
The DNA here is from genome assembly GCF_000455745.1 of Alligator sinensis. NCBI lineage: Eukaryota > Metazoa > Chordata > Crocodylia > Alligatoridae > Alligator > Alligator sinensis. The sequence continues at coordinate 740,620 of NW_005842083.1, read as the reverse complement.
AGCCTAATGAAAACATTACCTAGGCAATTTATAAGGTAATATAGACATCTGAACATATATTAATTTGATTACATACATAATGAACCACTGATAGAGCACATCAACATTATTGGCAGAACTCCCTACCTGAACATATTAGAAGATGAGTTATGTGTTTCCCATAATTTAAGGTGCTGCCAGGTTTCTGAGAGTATCTTCTCGAGACTTCATTCCCAGTTGTGGAGACAACAGAAACACTTACTTTACCCAGGGGCTTATGAAAAGTTGGCATGTGTGGATTTCTGAAGGGGAGATAACATTGCACCTGATCCAAAGCGAGTTTGAGATACATCTACACAAGACACCAACTGTAATAACTGGAGTTACTGCACAGTAGCATCCCCAAATGGCTTTTTGGTGATGCTGACTGTTCAGTAGCTCATTACTACTGCACAGCAGTGTCATGTCATGCTTTGTACCACATGATGCTACTGTGCAGTAGAACAAGCTACTGCTCAGTAGTAATGAGCTACTGCGCAGTCAACATCTTGTGTAGATGCGGCCAGTATTGATGTTTGATGGTGGCAACAGTCTTTGGGTTACACTCATTTCAGTGCTGAGCTTTTGCTTTCTGGGGTTCTGTCAACAGAGTCATCACCCTCCATGGCAAGCTTCTTGTATGGAAACCCCCAATATCTCTTAAACTAAGATTTTCACACATATATGCAAAATGCCCTTACTATGTCACAAGACTGTCCTGGATTTAGCGTTTCTACTAGATTATAAACTACAAGTGGACATAGATAAATAGGATATAATAGCTGAAAAGGATGTTGCTTTTGACCAGTTTACTACATAGTACTCTGTGCATAGCTGTAAAGTTTCATATACTGCCGAAAAATAATGTCAGCTTCGCCTTTTTAAATTATGGATGCCTTCAGAGAAGGGGAAAATAGAAAGTGAGTGTTTTACTAAATAGAAAGTTGGTCATTTTGAAATTACAAAAAGTGAAATCCTATTTATAGCAACAGTGAAATCAAATAGTGTGTGATCACTCTGAGGTTTGCAACATTTGACAAATTGTAATTTTGTTCTTCACAAACTCCTAAACACTTCCTGCTAAGTGACAACAAGCCTCAGCAAGTTTCCACAAACCTTCTGCAGCTTCTTTATCTCACTATAAAGAACAGATGCCGTTTTGGGGCTGCTGTGAGCTTTTCTGTTCTCTGCATAATAGGCACATGTATAAGAAAGAACTCACATCACATAAAAATGTGATAGCCAAGGCCTTCCGAAAAGCTTTTTCATTAGTGCACAGCACAGCAACAGCTGGCTCAAAACTAGAACCCTCTGTCAATCGTGGCAAAACATGAGTGATATGTGACTTCATGGCAAAAGTGAAAAAATTTACAGCTTGGTACAATCACATTAATAACAAAATCATTTTTGTTGTTAAAATATACCAAGATGCTCAAAATTGTTTTCTAACAAGTTTAATGAAAATGAATATCTATTTTTCACATTTATTATTAGGAAACCAGCACAAAGTAGGTAAAATAAATAGAGTTCACACATTCAGGAAATTATTGTTTTAAATTTATGAAGTTATTTTAAAGGCTTCAGGGCTCAGGTAGCAGCAGTGAATTTAAGCCCTCGAACAGTAAAGATGAATTCTGGGATTATAGCAAATACATACACACACCCCTTGACAATAGTGATAGGCAGTACTTTGAATGCCTAATTCTTTAACAGTTCCTTTACTCAGCTGGACAGAAAAGGAGTTTGAGTAAGAATTCACTGATGGCTCTGGCAAAGATTTAAAGCATTATTTTAAACAGAAAGTGTGACTATGGCCTTGAGGTAAGGCCATTCCAGACTGATGGTCATCAAAAGTTAAAGAGCACTCCCTAATGGTACAAAGTAAAAGGAGTAAAAAAAAATTTTTTTTAAAAATGTGATGAATAAAGTTATAGAAAGTTACAGTAAAGTCAGAAAAAGACAGGATGTGGCAAGTACACAGAGAATTTAAAAACCAAATCCTATAACAGAGATGCAGGCATAGTCTGGAATATCTATTTGCTGCCCTGGCTCAGGGTAGAGAGTGGCTTCCTGATTTATGAAATTCGAACACCCAAATCTACCTTGAAAGGGATATCACAGTATAGGCAGATAAGAGATCCATAATATCTGCCCTACATTTAGTTAGTCTATGACGTGCAAATTTACCCTGCCTTCTGCCTAACTTAAGACTACCTCTCTATCACCCCTGCATGACATCCCAGCTTTTGAAGCAATGTTTCCACTGTCAGTTGAGCTGGTCCAGAATTTTCCAACAAAACAGTTTATTCACAGGAAAATACTAACTTCTCAAAAACAAAACTTTTCAGGAAAGTAAGAGCCAGCTTCAACAAGGATAAAATATCAGATCAGAGAGTGACCCCAGGGATCAAGACTATTCAGGACCTTTTTCTCCCTACAGTGTGAAAGGACCAGGTTCATCAAACCCCTATTCTGCCTGAGTCAGAAAACAGACTTGAACTTCAGTTTTCCACAATGACAGTACATTTCTGCCTAACCTGACCATTTGGACATGGATGATTTCAGTCTCTCTTGTCGGAGCTGTTCCTCTTTGAATAATTAAATATGCTTTGCAGCTGGTATTTGGACCAGCCCTTTTCACAGCTCCTCTTGATATCCTAAACATTTGGCTATTTTTGAGGTGTGTGAGAGTGTCTTTCTCCCACTCTGTGGTTTTTCATGAGAATGATTTCAAAAGGCTTTGTATTCATTCTGATGTAAATGGAAAATTAGACAAACATGTAGGGGATATTAGGAGGATATTTTTTAGCACTCAGATTGGCAGGGGATTTATCTTTGAATGAAGTAGAGAAATGGTGCTGAAGAAGTCTTCTTTAAAGAAAGGAAAATCAACAGAAGTACAGAAAATGAACAGAAAGCTTCCCTCCACTGGGCTTTAAACTAGGTTTGCTGAGGAATGGGAGACCAAAGCCCTGAGATAAGTGGGAAATAAGGTGACCTGGAGGAAGCACAAGCTGGAGGGGACAACAGGGGAAGTCTTCTCATTGTCCCTTAGAAAGTAGGGCAATAGGCTAATTACCTCAGGTGTCTGTACATGAATGTACAGAGCCTGGAAAAAAAAGCAGGAAGAATTGAAAGTCCTCATACAGTCACAAAACTATGACATGATTGGATTAACAGAGACTTGGTGGAATAGTTTGCATGACTGGAGCATTGTCATGGATGGGTATAAACTGTTCATAAAAAACAGTCATGGGAGAAGAAGAGGACTTGTGCTTTATGTAAAAGATCTGTACAATTGCTCACAGCTCCAGTATGAAACTGGAGATAAGCCTTTTGAAAGTCCCTGGTCTAGGGTCAGAGTGGAGAACAACAAGGGTGATGTTGTGGTGAGTGTCTACTGTAGACCACCAGACCAGGAGGATGAGGTGAATGAGGCTTTCTTCAAACAGCTAGTGAAGTTTCCTGATCACACATCCTGGTTCTTATCGGAAACTTCAATCACCCTGACAACTGCTGGAAGGACAATACAGTTGTGCACAGGCAATCCAGGAAGATTTTGGAGTGGTGGGTACAACTTCCTGGTGTAAGTGTTGGAGAGGCCAGCTCTTCCTGACTGGCTGCTCACAAACTGGGAAGAATTGGTGGGAAACGTAGAAATGGATGGCAACTTGGGCAGCAGCAACCACGAGTTGATTGCGTTCAGGATCCTGAGTAAAAGAAGCAAGAAGAGTAGCAGAATAAGGACCCTGGACTTCCGAAAAGCAGAGTTTGACTCACTTAGGGAACTGATGGGCAGGGTCCCTTGAGTGGCCAGTTTGAGGGGGGAAGGAGTCCAGGAGAGCTGGTTGTACTTTAAAGTAACATTAAATGAGGGCACAGGAACAAACCATCCCAACGTGCAAGAAGAGTAGCAAGTATGGCAGAAGACCAGCTTGGCTTAGCAGGGAACTCTTTAATAAGGTAAAACACCAACAAGAAACTTACAAGTTGTCAAAACTTGTACAAACAACTAGGTAGGAGTATAAGAGTATTTCTCGGGCCATAAGTGACTTGTAAGTGTTGACAGTGGGGGATAAGCACAACACCACACAACCACTGCCACCCCTGGTGCTGCCAGGTGCAGGCTCCAGCTGGGCTGCAACCCCATTCCCCACCATCAGTGCAGAAATATGGGGGGGCACATACCTCCAGAGCCCCCTCCACACATCATCTATGGCTCAGACATGCAGGGATGCAATCAGGAAGTCCAAAGCACAATTGAAGTTGCAGATAGCAAGGGATGTGAAGGGTAACAAGTAGGGCTTCTACAAGTATGTCAACAACAAGAGGAAGATCAGAGGAAGTGATCAGGGGTACATGCACTGATAGGAGGCCTTAAATGCCTTTACACTAATGTTCAAAGTATGGGGAATAAGAAGGAGGAACTCGCCGTCCAGATAGCTAGTACAAACCTGGACATAGTAGAACTCACTGAAACCTGGTGGGATTCAACCCATGATTGGGCGGTAAACATTAGGGGCTACAGACTATACAGGCAGGACAGAACAGGGAGGAAAGGTGGGGTCCCTTACTGAATGGTGGAGGCAGCCTAGTGACAGATGTTGTGGAAAAGGCTGAAGTACTCAATGCCTTTTTCACCTCAGTTTCACAGGCAAGGTCAGCTCAAAAACAACTGCACCTGGCAACACAGTTTGGGGAGGAGGTGAGCATCCAACACTGGTGAAAAAATAGGTTACTGACTATATAGAAAAGCTGCACATGTACAAATCAATGGGGGCGGACATGATGCACCTGAGGGTGCTGAGGGAGTTGGCCAATGTGACTGCAGATGTGACTGGATGATTGGAAAAGGGCAAATATAGTACCCAACTTTAAGAAAGGGAAGAAGGAATCTCTGGGGAACTCAAAGACCAGTCATCCTCACCTCAGTCTCTGGAAAAAAAATCATGGATCAGGTTCTCAAGGAATCCATTTCTAACCATTAGGAGGAGAAGAAGGTGATTATAGAAATAAGGGCTGGAAGGGACCTCGGAAGATCATCGAGTCCAGCCCCCTGCCCCAGGGGCATAAAGTCAGCAGGGGTCATAGGATCCCAGCAAGATAACCATCCAAATGTCTCTTAAAGGTGTTCAAAGTAGGTGCTTGAACCACCTCTGTTGGCAGTCTATTCCAAACCTTGGGGGCTCAGACAGTAAAGAAGTTCTTCCTTATGTCCAGCCTGAAATGGTCATGGAGGAGTTTGTGATCATTCGATCTTGTCATCCCTTGGGGCACTCTGGTGAACGGACATTCCCCCAGATCCTGGTGAGTACCCCTGATAAACTTATAGGTGACCACCAGATCACCCCTGAGCCTGCACTTTTCCAGGCTGAAGAGTCCCATGGTTCTCAGCCTCTCATCATAAGGTCTGTTTTCCTGACCTCCAATCATGTGTGTGTCTCTCCTCTGCTCTCAAGCTTCTCCACATCATTTTTAAATTGAGGAGCCCAAAACTGGACACAGTACTCCAGCTGTGGCCTCACCAAGGCTGAGTACAATGGGAGAATGACGTCCTGGGATTTGCTTGAGAAGCATCTATAGATGCAAGCCAGCATTTTGCTTGCTTTACTAGCTGCAGCATCACATTGATGGCTCGTGTTCATCTTGTGGTCAATCATAACCCCCAAGTCCCTTTCATCCATAGTGCTAGCCAGCATAGCACTGCCAAGCCTATAAGCATGCTGCAGGTTTTTCTTCCCAAGGTGGAGAACTTTGCATTTTTCAGTGTTAAAAACCATCAGGTTCTCATCTGCCCATTTCCTGAGCCTGTCAAGATCAGCCTGGATCACCCTCCTGTCCTCAGGTGTGGACGCTTTACCCCAAAGTTTGGCGTCGTTAGGACTCAGGAGGAGACTGAGCGCACATGTGCAGCCAACACATGTGTGCCCCCCATCCCAACTCACTGGCAGTGGAGCAAGCAGCGGAGGAAGCAGCAGCAGCAGTGACAGTAACTGATCCAGGTAAGTGACAAGGGAGAAGGGAGCCAGCACAGTTGTAGAGGATCCAGAGGGGGAGCCCCCCAGATCCCTCTTATCTGAGCCGGCAGGGAGCTGTGCTCCCAAGCCATGCACGGGCAGCACATGCAAACAAACTGCGCAAACAGGCATGCTCTGAGAGGTCATGCCAGCATTTGTGCAAGGCGGGTGCACAGCAGTAACCCGGAAGGAGCCTCCAGCAAGAGAGAGAGGAAGACGCACAGCTCAATGAACATGGTAAGGACGAGAAGCGCAGGTGCTGGTGTCCCACCATGGTGGCACCACCTACCATGGGCTCCTCTGAGGCCTCCACCCAGATGGAGCTCATGGTGGGGTTGGCTGCCCCCTGCCCCCTGTCTGTGGGTGTGGCCTTGAGGGGACCCAGAGGCCAGTGGTGGGAGAGGTGACTCCAGTGGTGGGAGAGGTGACTCCAGTGGTGGTGGAGGTGTCTCCCTTGCCTGCCCCTCCTGTGCCTGGCTTTGGGCCCTGGAGGAGCAGGTAGGGTAGCTCCAGGCTAAAATGAGCAGGCTACGGGGGATCAGGGCTGCAGAGGATGAGATTGACACCTATTTCCATTCATTGCAGGACCAGTTTTCCTGCGTACAGACCCCACAAGAGAGATGCACAACAGAGGAGTGGCAGATGGTGCCCACCCAAACCAGGGCTGCTCGGGCTAGCGTGATGGAGGCTCCCCAGGTACAACTCGGGAACAGATATGAGGCCCTGGCAGCCTTGGAGGAGAAGGACGAAGAGGATGTCTCCGGCGGGGACGGTGGCACTCCACACATGACACAGACCACACAGAGAGGGAGCACCAGGAGGAAGAAACGCAGAGTCCTTGTCATTGGAGATTCCATCCTGAGGGGAACGGAGGGTCCCATCTGCCAACCCAACCCCATGGCACGGGAGGTCTGCTACCTGCCTGGGGCTCGGATTCAGGATGTCACAGAGATGATCCCAGCTTTCATTCGACCCTCAGACCAGTACCCCATGGTCCTAATCCATGTGGGAATGAATGATGCAGCCAGGAGCAACCCAGACCACATCATGAAGGACTACAAGGCCTTGGGGGCCAAGCTCAAGGAGATGGGGGCACGGGTGGTATTCTCCTCTATTCTCCCGGTAATTAGACACAGATGGCAACACGAGGCCTGCATCAGTGAGGTCAACCAGAGGCTTCAGAGTTGGTGCTACCAAACAGGCCTCAGGTTCCTGGAAAACAACCTGCATTTTTGTGCAGGGGACATGCTCAGGTGGGATGGGCTTCACCTCTCCCCTAAAAGCAAGCATGTCTTTTCTTCCAGGTTGGCTGGTCTTGTACGGCATGCTTTAAACTAGCTTCGCTGGGGGATGGGGCCACAGGAGGACATGAGGACACCTCCCAGCCAAGACAGGAAATGAGCACAAAAAGTACCCAGGTAAGTGACAAGGGTCCGGATAATCCTAGGAATCAGGTGGGGGTACATGCACTGATAGGAGGCCTTAAATGCCTTTACACTAATGTTCAAGGTATGGGGAATAAGAAGGAGGAAGATTGTCCTCCAGATAGCTAGTACAAACCCAGACATAGTAGAGCTCACTGAAACCTGGTAGGATTCAACCCATGATTGGGCGGTAAACATTAGGGGCTACAGACTATACAGGCAGGACAGAACAGGGAGGAAAGGTCGGGGTGTGGTGCTCTACATCAAAGAGCAATACATATCCTCAACTAATAGGATGGGGTCAGAGGACGGGCAGACTGAAGTGCTCTGGGTCAGAAGACAAGGGGGTCATGGGGAAAGGGACTTAACGGTGGGGGTCTACTACAGACCACCCAAACAAGGGGAAGAGCTGGACCAGGAATTCTCGGGCCAGCTTGCGGAGGCAGTTAAGTCAAGGGAAGTGGTTGTCATGGGTGATCTAAACTACCCAGACATTTGCTGGGAGGAGCAGTCAGTCAGGTCTGACCACTCACATAGGTTCCTTGCTGAGATACAGGACCTCCACCTAACCCAGGAGGTACACAGTCCCACCAGGGGGAATGCCCTGCTGGACCTGGTCCTGGCCACAGGCGATGACCTGGTGAGGGGGCTCCAGGTCCTTGACCACCTGGGTGATAGCAATCATCATCTACTGGAATTCACCATCCAGGGCAGGGTGTCAAGGTCCTGCAGCAAGGCAGGAGCCCTTGACTTCAGGAGGGCCAACTTTAAAGAGTTGAAATTGGTAGGAGAGACATTGCAGTCCCAGAGACTAGGTGATCTAGGTGTCCAAGTGGTTGTTCCTTAAGGAGATGTTCCTCCTAGCCCAAGGGGTGACAGTCCCAACATGAGGGGGGCAGGAGTGCTCAAAAGCCCCCATGGCTCACCAAAAGCATCCACGAACGTCTCAAAGCTAAAAAGGAGGCGTATACCCAATGGAAGGGAGGGGCTAGTACCAAAGAAGATTATACCTCCATCCTACCTTCCCCGGGATAGAGATCAGGCTGATGGGCCTGTAGTTTGCTGGATCCACTTTCCTCCCTTTCTTGAAGATAGGTACCACATTGTCCTTCTTCCAATCTTCGGGCACTTCACCAGAGCGCCAGGAGTTCTCGAAGATCCATGCCAGGGGCTGAGCTATGAAGGAAGAGTCATCATGGATTTACCAAGGGCAAGTCATGCCTGACCAGTCTGCCTTCTATGATGAGATGACTAGTCTCTGTGGATGCAGGAAGAGCAGTGGACATGATATACCTTGACTTTAGCAAGGCTTTTGATATGGTCTCCCACAACATTCTTGCAAGCAAGCTTAGGAAGTACAGGTTGGAATAATGGACTGTAAGGTGGTTTGAAAACTGGCTGGATCACTAGGCTTGGAGGGTAGTAGTCAAAGGCTTGATGTCTAGTTGGAAGTTGGAATCAAGTAAAGCACCTCAGGGGTTGGTCCTGGGGTCAGTTTTGTTCAATATCTTCATCAACAACTCAGAAAATGGGATAGAGTGCACCCTCAGCAAGTTTGCAGATGACACCAAGCTGGCGGAAGTAGTACATACACTGGAGGGTAGGATTCAGAGAGACCATGACAAATTGGAGAATTGAACCAAAAGATATCTCATGAGGTTCAATAAGGACAAGTGCAAAGTCCTCCACATCAGACAGAACAATCCTATGCACTGGTACAGACTGGCTAAGCAGCTCTGCAAAAAAGGACCTGGAAGGTACAGTGGACCATTCGTTAAACATTAGCCCTTGTTTCAAAGAAGGCTACTGGCATACTAAGCTAATGGCATTAGTAGGAGCATTGCCAGCAGATTGAGGTAAGTGATTCTTCCCCTCTGTTCAGCACTGGTGAAGCCACATCTGGAGTAGTGTGTCCAGTTTTGGGCCCCCAACTACACAACAAAAGTGGACAAATTAGAGAGAGTCTAGTGGAAGGCAATGAAAGTGGTTAGGGGTCTGGGACATAGGACTTATATGGAAAAGCTGAGGAAACTGGGCTTACTTAATTTGGAGATGAGAAGACTGAGAGGGGATTTAATAGCAGCCTTCAAGCACTTGAAGGGTGGTTCCAAAGAGGAGAGGGTAAAACTAGACTTCACAGTAGTGGCAGATAAGAAAACAAGGAGTAATGGTCTCAAGTTGCAGCAAGGAGGGTAGTAAAACATTGGAACAGGCTACCCAGAGAGGTTGTGGACTCTCCATCCTTGGAGGCTTTTAAGACCTGGCTAGACAAAGCTTTGACTGGGAAGACCTAGTTGGGGATGGTCCTGCTTTGAGCAGGAGGTTGGACTAGATGACCTCCTAAGGTCCCTCCCAACCCTAACTTTCTATGGCTCTATGATACAGAATCAGGACCTTTATTTTGCCAAAGTCTAAATTAAATATGAAAACTATTAGTATCAGAAATTTAAAATGATATTAGAAAGGAATTTCACTCCAAACAAACTGAAAGGTTTTAACAAACTGAATCTATAAGTGGCTTTCGGTGCTCACATACTATAAAGTAAAGAAAGTCACTGTTGCTACATCATGTATTTTGGGCAGTAAAGCAAATAGTGCAGTTAAAAACTATGCTAGGTGGATATAAAAAAGTATACCTGCAGATATGAAAACTAAAGATATAAAAAAATTGGCTTCTACTAAAACAGCCATTCATGGTGAGTGACTTCCACCATGCTCATTCCATGCAGACTGCTTAATTCCTCACATAGTCATTTACATGTGCCATTCGCTGAGCTCTTCACTCATCCTCTGTATATAGTATGCATGGTGTACACACTATGCAACAGGTCATCCAGCTTGTCATGAAACGATATTGAACAGTGTGCCCAAAAAAGGGATTAGCTGTCAACTACACTACAGCTGCCTTGTACAAGTTACCCGGATGTTGAACAAGTGGATGGGAAGGGTGAAGTATGAGTAGGGTTTTGTAATACTACCTCAAGGCACAGGCCAGAACAGCTAAACTGGCATTTGAAAGAGATGAGGTTTAATTTGCATATGGCATATCCATCACCAAATTACTAATCCTTTCCAGCCTGCCCAGAACAAAGGGAACGAAGATGGTAGTGTGTCAGAAGGATGTTTCTGAGACACAGTGCTTCTGTGGGTACTTTTGCAGCACACTGGCTTACACACTACATTTTACTTATGGTTGCAGGGAAAGGTACAACTTGGTCCACAGTTTTATAGTAACTTTTAATTTCACATACATCCAGTTTATATTAAGGAATATCCATTATAAATAGTAGTAAAAATACTATTCCTGTCCTTGAACTTCCTTCTTTATCATTTGACATTTTTTTCAAAAAAGGAATTTCTTGTCCTACCTAATTCCATTCCTAGTTTGAAGAAACATGGACTCAACCAGAACTAAAGAAATCAATTTTTACAAGATTTTATGTTCTCAGAAACCTGTTTCTACAGTGCTTACGGATGCAAAGCTCAGTTTGACTTTATGGGAGTTTTACTTAAGTGAAGTCTGCAGGATTCAACTACAAGCAGCAATTTTAGCATTAACTCTTCACTAAATAACAAATAGGTCATTATTTTTTTCCTTTTATTTAAGAGGCACTGTCATCAGTGATACTTTTTCTTTTTCTTTTTGTTACTTTCCTTGCTCTTATGACTAATTCCAGCACAGCTGCCAAATAGCAAATATGAGATAATGAAAATCTATGTGCTGTTAGGATACTTTTGAGTCATCTTAAACCTGTGTAAACCAGTAAAAAACCTGTCATTGCCTCTCTTGTTAACAAATCTTTTGACCTGCCTTAATTAGCAAGGGATTTAAAAAGTGAAACCTAGCTTGAAAAGTGAGAGCAAAGAAATGAACAATTCTCCTGCTATTATTCAGTAAATCTCTTAATTTTCCATAGTTTGAAAGAAATGGGTATGCACGGCAGAAACATGATGACAGTAGAGCTTCACTGGATGCCTGTAAAAAAGTAAACTCAATGCCTGACATCTCTGCGTCACATCAAAAATGAAGGTTACGTGACTTTTCCAGTAGCTTTCTGGGGAACTCTGTGCTTGTCAGCTAGACATTTGTACTATGTGCAGTTCCACAATGTGTGAAAGTAACCAAATTAGAAGAACTGTCACGTGAGAACGTGAAGTTTTTTACTCATTTTAATGAATAGAGATGGATGAGTAATGGTGATTTTTTTTTAGTTGTTGGGACCATGCGCTGACCATTCTTATTGTTCATGAAGCATAGAATATTTACTTCAGTAAGCAGAGTGTGACAGACATGAACTATAAAAACCAGAGCATATTTTTTAATCCTTGGAACAAAGGGTAATTTTTTGGTGTTGCATTTTTACTTGAGTACACACATTAAAGAGAACCATATGATTTGCAAATCTGGTTTAGTTCATCTCTTCGAGAATCAGGAATGTTCTTGTTCCCTCTTAATCACTTTATGCCATCACGGAATTAAAAGTAATTCAAACCTTTAGTAATCAATATGCATTCAGGATCAGAATTTATTGCCAGTCCTAGGTAAATAAGAAATATGTGCTTGATAACACAAAAGCAGCATCTATGAGTGAACCTGGGAGCTTTATGAGAAGATGATGAAGAAGAAAAGCTACACGATGTCCATCTGGGACAGATTTTACCAGCGTTCCATTCAAACTTTTCTTCAGCTTTCTCTTCTGGTCCTCTCCTGGTGACATACAATCAGAAACATGAGACCATGTTTCTAAGAGATGTTCTTTTCTGCCTGCTCACATGGAGCCCATTCCATCAAGGAATCTGTGTGTTTTCTGTATTATGTGTTATGAATATTAAATATTTGTGAATGGCTCTTCTTATTTCCTAAGAATAAGAAAGCCTGATCCAGGAAGGGGCTGAGAAATCTCTTATCACCTTTGATGTCAATATGAATGCTTAGCACCTCATTTGATGCTGTCCATTCTTTGTAATAAAGTAAAATAGGAAGTAAAGCAGGGGAAAATTAATTCTGCACATATGAGAGGTAAAATCTTTAGGGTTCCATTAAAATTTCACCTACACCTGTATCATTCCTTACAGTTATTTACTATCGTACTGTCTCTCTGCATTATGGGCAAGACTGATAACATAACCTGTTATTATGGTGCCTGACATTTCCCATTATAAAACCCTGTTTTCAGGTGCTTATACCTTTGCCAAATTTTTTCCTGCATGTACTAAAATGTTCAGTGCTGGCTGTCTGCCATATATATATATATATATATATATAAAATGGTTCTACCATGCACTATTTTTACTATCTTAAAGAGGTCTGGGGAACTTTTATTTGAAAAGAACCTTCATGGTTTGAAACAGGGACTTGAAAATTAGCAGGGAAGTGGTTTTTTTGTGAAGTATGTGCTTGTGCTCTTTCCACAAAGTTCTGACCAAATTTGGCCAACTTCTGGAAAACAGAAACCTGCACATGCTCAGCAGAGACTTCTTTTATTTTAGCAACTAAATTCCCCAAAGATTCTGGCCTCATTGAACATGATCTAGCCTGGACCTGAGGAGACTGTTTCCTGCCAGAATGTTTCTTTCTGGCTCCTATGAGTTTTTCTGGCATCAGACTGAGCTGGGAACTCACTATGGTACCTGTAGCTCGCTATTGGGACCAGGCAGTAAGAAGGAAGAAGCTGGTTGGCTCAAATGGACCAAACCTAGATCTGCAGTGAGGTTTGGGAGTGGACTGAGACTAAGAGCATGGGTAGGAGGAGAGTGGGAGTGGAGGAGCAGAGAAGCTGGGATGACCAGAGAAAAAAAACTAGGAATGGAATTTGGGGATAAAAGCTGGGACTAAATTGATGCTGGGGACAGGGATTGTTTGGGCAAGGAAGCTGAGACTGGAGCTGGAAAAAATAGGGAGGAAGAGGCTTAGAAGACAATAGGGGGAGCCGCTTCTTAAAATAGATGATGATCACAGGAGAAAATTTGAATTTCCTGGAAAGGAGACAGGAAATGAGAACAGTATGGAAGACAAGGTTGGAGGGTGGGAGATGAACCTGCATGAAACTGTTGTGCTATGAAAATAACTAGCACTGGCTAGGCAAAGAGACTGGAAGTCAGAGAGTAGACATTAAGACTGAGAAACCCATGTGGGGGGCATTGAGGATGGGAGCCATCGATAGGAACACAAGAAGAAGAAAACAGAAGGCCAATATCAGAAGAGACAAATAGGATGCGGAAACAAGATTGGAGAGCAAGGAAACATAGAGTGGATTGCAAGGAGACTGACACTGTGAGTAGTGGACTAGGGCTGTTTGGAAATTAGCTGAAAAAAATGGCTATGGCTAAGTACAGAAGTTCAAAAAGCCTAAGGGAGAAAAGTTCTAAGTTTTGCGCTTAACTCTTTAGTGCCCTAGGTTAGGCAAGGAGGGAAAATCAGGTGTTTGCCCATCTGTGGGGGGAGGGAAGCAGGGCGCCTGCACTGGTCAAAGCCAGTAGGTTGGGGATGCTGGAGCACACCTCCCAGCAGCTGGGTTACCCCCGATTGGCCAGCTTGGCCCTCTCCTGAGCTCCACCCTGCCACTCCCCACCCCCAGATGCCACTTGTCAGCAGCCACTGGGCAGGTGGGGTGGGCCTCCTCGAGATGTGCTGGCTGGCTTGTTGCGGGGGGGAGCAGGGCTGGACCCACACCCTGGGGATTGCAGCTGCAGCAATCCCTAGGGCTCAGGAATGCGGGAAACTCCTGGACCCTGGGGATTATGGCTGCTGCAGTCCCTAAGGCTCAGCGGTGTGTGAAGACTGCTACAGGGGCAATCTCACCCCTCCAGGGGAGCAGGGCTGAGGAGAGAAGCCATGCTGGGCAGGCCAGGCAGCGAGAAGGGGAGAAGCCCCCATAGTGTGGGATTCCCCATCTTTTTCCCCCCACTGTCCCACTGGGCCGATGGGTGCAGGCAAAATGCAGGACTGTAGAGTAAAGGCTTTACTGCCTCAGCTCTGTGACAACCTGAGGACAGCACTAGCCTGACTCAGCTGGAGCAGACAGCAGGGCCCAAGGCTACCCTGCCTGCCCTGCAAGGGGAGGTTAGCAGGGAGCTGCAAAGCATCCTCAGATTCTGGGGGACTGCAAGGTAACTTGAGTCAGGAGAGGATCTGGAACAGAAATTCAATAGACCATTCTAACCTAAACTGATTAAATCTGATACTACATCAATCCAGTGCTATCTTAAACCAGGTTCTGCCTTTTTAAAACCAGTCTATGAGCACTGAACTTCTGTTCTGTTATAGGTTTAGACTCATTTCCAATCACATATACCAGTTTATGTGTAATTTCTGTACCTAGCCTATGTGAGGAGAGAAGGATTTCGATTATTAACTAAGAATAGAAAAGTGACAGGATTCTGGCTGGGGCAGGTTAGGCTGGGAAGGTCAGTTTTGGAAAGAATAGATAGAAGAATCCATGCCCACTTGACCACACTTCCCTTCACATCCTGAAGGAAAAAGGTGTAGCACGTACTCAAACTCTAATTAAAGGACCCTTACTCATTTGTAAAAGTGTTGCTGTGGTCAGAAATAAAAGGGATACTGTTAAGGTAAACAGCCCTAAATTTGATGGGTAAGTCTCTCCAAAAAAAATAGAGACTCATCTTTAAATGAAATACCTATCATTTCCTATCATGGACATATTATCTGCTTTCTGCAACCAGAACTGTCACAGATTTAATATTTAGGGCATTTTAGAAGATGCAGCCATAATAAAATCCACCTGGGACTCTGAATCTCTAATGTAGTCAGTACTGTTCCATGGGGAGCTAATCTGTTCCTATGCACAAACAAATGGCCTGGTGATCAATGTCAATCACACATTTTTTTAATGAGTTATACATTTGTCAACTTTACAGCATTAGCTGGGGGTATCCTTTAAAAAAATCTTTTTTTGCGGGTACCAGCCGAATTCCTTTCCATTGCTTTTAGTGGAACTTTTTTGTGTGAATATGGATTGCTAGTATGAATTATGGTTCAAATATTGCAAGGTCAGATCCCTATTCTGGCTAATTTAGCTGCTTTTCTTCTCCCTGTTCCAACCCAACAGCACAAATAAAGTAGGCATTCAAATAAAAGAGAAGACTCACACCTCCACTGTTGGACTGAAGTGAAAGGTCAAATCTTGCAGTACAGACTGTCTTTTTTAAAAGGTACAGGACCACATACATGACAGCCATTCAAGCTACAACTTCTTGCTAAAAATGCTGTCACAGCAGCAATGACTTGTTTAAACATTTATTAAATCACTTCACAACAAATAGTAACACATCAAGTGCTATCCTCACATTTCACAGCAGTCTCACTTCTAAAAGGGAGAATGTTAGCCAAACTGTTGGGTTTTTTTTAAGTCAAGATATTATTTTAGTTAATATCTTGGAGATGAATTGTTCTAGTGTTTTATTTGCATTCACACCTAGTTGGTACAAATATCTGAACGCAACACTTTCATAAATACAGTGGCCAGAATTGGCTCCCATAAAGACCAATGAGTGCTTCCATTTTGTATGACTGGCTGCTTCTTCATTGAGTCACTGAACATATATTTTCAGTAAAATGGAATGGAAATCAAGGTGAAACCTTGGACCTCATTTATTTAAATGGGGGGGGGTGGAGATAGTGACCTCAAATTAAGCTAGGATTTTAACCTGAGTCTTTTGAAAATTAGAGGTGTTTGGTTCTACCAGCATGTAATTCCTAAGGTCAGTACTTACCTATTCAATTTATCCAGGAGACTGGGGGGGGGGGGGGATTTCCATTACAAATAATATACATTCATGCATGTAAAGTTTATTCTGGGCTCATGTTTAATAAACAACATTTCAGCCTAAGGTTAAATATATTTATGGGAAAATATATATCATCTCACTTTTTTCAAACTCCCATACATTTTACAGCTAGAAGAAAAGAGAGAAGTAGGCTCTCTCTTGTCTCAAAGATTTTTGTTTAAACGAAAGCCATTTTAATTTTTTTAGAAAAAATGCAGTGGAAAAATGTAACCATCCCTAGTTCTTTAAAGAAAAACTGCTGTGCCTTTCCAGTTACTCTTTCTAATCAAGCTTGTTACAATTTTTAGCATAATAATAAGCCATCAATCACAGGGCAAATCCAGCCTATTCTCTGAACCTACAGATGGCCTCAACTGCAGCAGAACTGCTAGTGGTCCAGTGTGTGAAGGGATGCCAAAATCAGTGTATGAGAAGCCCATGCCACAAGCTCAGTTCCATGGGAAGTTCATATATATTTATTAAATAGGGGCTTTGGGCAGACGACCAGCAACCCAATTATTGAGATGCATGATTAACTAAGAACACACCCAGAAGAACATGTGATATACCTGGGACTGTAAGAATGGCTCCAAAGAAAGGTCTCCAACTGTCAGATTTAATCTTGAAAGGAAGCATTTTTTCCACAGACCCCCATCTCTCACCATGAAAATGCAACTGTGTTTTGTGGAGATTTTAACTGTATCAACATTATTTATTGTCAGACCATAAGTTCATTTTAGGGGGATCAGTTTATGAAGCAGCAATAATATCTTCCACAGATTATATACATAGACAAACATTTTGCTATCTCCCTTTATAGCGTTTGCAAATTCCATCACAAATTGGCAAGCACTCCAAAGGAGGAGTGGGAATGGTCTGAAGGGTTATTTGGAGCTTTTCTAAACCATATGATATGAGAGTTTTAAAGTGCCAATGTTTTGTTTTAATAGAAAATTTCATATTACACTATCATTATTTTTCATCAAGGCAAAGAAAAATGCTTGGCCAAAAATCTCCAATTGTGTCCTGGAAGTATCTTTTATTTTGAAATTTGCCCCATTTTGTTTCGATATCTGAGAAACAGACTCACTTTTCTTAAATATTTTTGTTTAAACAAAGAGCCAATAATAGCAGTAGTAGTAGTAGACAGCCGGAAATCCTCTGGATCACGGTGTACATGTAAGAGGGCTAGTCAGGTGCCTGATGAATCTGCCTGTACAGAGTCCTGCGACCATCACTTCAAGACCCTCATTGTATACACCTGGGCAAGAGTATGGAGGAGTGGAGGCTGCCCAAGACCTACTATCCCTGCTTTAGACCACTGAGACAGAATGGAAATGCCAGACCCAAGTACAGGGCTAGGGACAGACACTACACAGAAACCAGTTTAACTGATCAGAAATTGATTTAAACCTGTAACAGAACAGAAGTTCAGTGCACATAAACCAGTTTGAAAATGGCTGAAACCAGTTTGAGATAAACCTGGTTCAATGTCGTATCAGAGTTAAGTGATTTGGCTCAAACCGGTTTATGCAATTTCTGTCCCAGACCCCTTGCTGGTTTAAGATAAACCAGAGTCCCCCAGCAACCCAGCATGCTCTAGGGCTGGGTGGGGCTCTCTGCTCCACAGCAGGGCTGGCTCCTCTCCTCTGTGTCTGCCTGGCTTCTCTGTGCTAAACAGGGATTATTTCTCCTCCCCCCACCCCCTTCCCTCTGCCTTACACAGACATCTCCGCATTAGCTAGCAGACCACATGCTGGCTACAATCTGGGCTGTGGGAGAGACAAAGGCAGACAGGCTTTTGGAGCTAATCAACAGGTAGCTTAATGTCCTTCCTTGGAAACATTGTTTGAGAAAAACTGTTTGCTCCCCTCCCCCTCCCTCACCAATCTGTGCTAAGCACAAATTCCCCCCTCCCCTTTGCCTTGCTGAGGAGGTGTCTGTGTATTAGCCAGCAGACCATATGCTGGGTCTGTGCTGAATGAATAGATAGGTAACCTCTCTCTGTTTTCTTAATGGAACAATAAATACTGAGATAAGGGTGAGAACCCCTCCACCCCGGCTTGCTTGACTGTCAGTTTGTTGCAGACAGTACTGTATACAGAAGCATGGAGAGAGACTGAAAAGTTCCATATCATCAACAGATGCATGCAATGCCCATCCCACCCCCACTTTGCCTCAGAGTGCTAGCCCAGGGTTGTAAGCTGGCAACACTCCTGTTCCTTGAGCAGCCAATGGGGAAAAGCCTGGGACCGCAGGCCAGGTGGGGGTTCACACCCCTCCTTAATCAGAGCCCTGCTGGGGCTTGGCCATGCCCCACCTCAGTTTAGCTCTGTGGAAGGGCAGGGAGGGCTGTTCTAGTATCCCCCAGATTCTAGCCTGAGCCACTGCAGGCATGTGCCTGAGTTTCCTCAGTCCAGAGGGATTGCCTTAGCTTTTCTACAGCCAAGAGTAGGGGCTAGGGTTTTGATGTGCCTTATACTCACCTTACTCTGGAGAGTGCTACATTGCAGTATTTTATAGGAGCTATCCTGCCATGGGTAGGTCCACCCCATAGCCACCAGGCCCTCCAGTCAGATGCAGTTTATGACGAGAAAGTATATAGAGTGGTTAAGAAAAGTCACATCATCTGCTGGTTATCATTTTGGACAGCCACAGTGCAGGAGTTGCAAAACAAGAAAGTTAATGACCATTACAATAGGCAGTCATTTCTTTAAGTAGCAAGGAAAATACCAGGAGTAACAATTTCAATTCAGTTTTAAATTCCTGTACCTTCTTGCAAGGGTCTCTTTCCTTCAACTAGAAACAGAAAGGTATTCAGATTTAGCATTCACACATATGAGGAAGGAATATTTTAACTAGATTAATTAGGACTGTCTATTGCAAGGCCGCTTTGAAAACAACTTTGTGGGGTCCAAGAAAAAAGTAAATGTCTAGACAATGGGGGAATGGCTGAGAAAACTGCACTATGGATGGTGTTGGCTATTGTAAATTTGAAGAATCCATTCTACTGCTAGCATGCTTGGTAGATTAAAAAGTGAATTTTAGGCCTTGTTTATTCCACTTTTTGTTTCATTTTAGCTAAAATGCTCTGGCCATTTCCAGCAAAAAGAACAAGGGGTGTGGATTAAATCCATGCTAAAAAATAGATGAGCTTTTCCTCATGCTTTGAAGCAGTGATTTGAAAATTGATATAGGGTCATCGTTTGTGGCAAGGATATGTCTTATTCCATCCCCAGGAAAATCCATACCAGTCTGGCCAAGCTGTAAACCTAGATAATAATCCTGGGACTGAGAACTTGTGGGGAACTGAAGGGAAATGGAATTAGATTTGTCATCCCTAGTTTCAGGGGAGACTGGGAATGCAGGTAGAATGAGACCAATGAAGACAGGACAGAGGAGTAGGAGAGAGAAAAATCAGATGGAACATTGTAGGTAAAGAAACTAGAACTAGCTGAACAAGTAAATTAGGGGAAAGGAGTCAAATTTGGGGTGAAACTGGGAATGGTTTGGCAAGTAGGAAGGAAGACTGGGATGCTAATGGGAATCAGGAGAGATTATTAGGTGGTAAAACTGAGAATTAGATAAAGCTTGATCCTGGGTTTTGGTCCTGACTTCGACCTTCCTATCTAAATTTTAAGCATTATTATACCTAAGTGGAGACACCTACATGTTCACTTTGGTCTGGTACTATTTGACACAGGGACTACTTTATATTCTAGAGATAATAAAATATATAGACTTGTCTGAACTCATCTGTTCCCGTGGGGCACAAGTTATAGCCAGGGTTTTATTGACAAAAAGGCTCTCTCCATTTCTGATTGTTCTCTGGTGGATATGATAGGGACCAATAACAATAACCAAGAGCCAAAGCTGCAACTGTTGTCTCAATATTGAACTCTCTGAGTAATTTGTTCACACAGGCCAAAAACAACAAAGTTGTCAAGCAGATATGAATAACAATTTAGGGAAAGTGTGATTGGGTAAAATGGTTGAGTGAATTATTCACTTTGAAATATTAATTCAGGTCTAGGTTTTCTTATTCCTTTTTGGATTATTGTAATAGAAAAGTAGTGTCTTATAACTTGGAAGGGTACCTGAAAAATCAGTTTGCTGGCCGAACTGTGTAAGCAAGATAGTTGGGAATACTATGGAAATAAAATTTACAGCATTTCTTGTGATTTATTCAGCAGAATATCATTCAATAGTTTAGCCAATGATTAATATAAAACACAGTCTGTAGAATAGAACCTGGGCCTTCTCCCCAGCTGGATTTTTTATCCAATAAGACATAGAGCAAGGCCTTCTCTACACCCAGAAAACTTGCATTCTTTTCTGTACAATGGCACAGCTTCTTCAAGCCAGTGAAAATTTACCCCACACAACACAGCCAATTTCTTGGGGATTAGGACATGCTTCTTGGAGATGGAATATATGAGTTTGTCTCCCTGACCAGACTTAAGAGGGAAATAACCCCAGACCCCCTACATCCTGGGTAGGTGCTCTATTATATACAACACATTCAATGTTCTTAAAAGAAAAAAAAAAGATCCATCTTCTGTCCTTTGAAACAGAGATTGTAGGAGCCTACTCTCAGAAAAGTTATGTGGGCCATGGATATCTTTGTGTTTTAGTGTATTTTGTTTTATTTTTTAACATTACCTTGTAACGTCCTACCATGAAGTGTGTTTTAGTTTGTAACTCTGATGGTATGTAATCAAAGCAGAAACAGCACAGTAGCCTGGATGCATTTTGCTGTAGCAGGTCAGCAAGGTCATGTCTACAAAATAAATTTACCATGCTCCAGTTTATCATTCTCAAGGAGGCTAACCTGCTCCAGGTAGTCTGTTACCTAAACTGGAAACAGTATAGTCATGTCTGCCTGATGCTTTGGGTGAGCTAATTAGCAGCGTGAAGAGACTCTGCCAATTAGTAAGGCTGTGCAAAGCTTAGCCGGCTGCTTTCTTTCAATGCTGTTTCGACTCATTTCAAGCTCAAAACAGTGAAATCAAAATGAAACGAAGGGCTTTGAAACAGGCCAGAAATGAAACAAGACCAGTCAAATTGTTTTGAACTAGACAGCAGGGCAGAGCCAGCACTGCTCTCCAATTCCCTGCTAACTTCCCGGAGCTGTGAGCCGCTGGGAGCTGAGCCTGGTGGAGGGAGGCGGAGTGCAGCCCCGGTGCTGTGCTCCAATTCCCCTCACCAGGCTCAGTGGTGGGGAGGGTGCAGGGCCAAGGGCAACTCATGTGGGAACCCGACCCTCTCCCAATCACAGAGTGGAGGTAGGACCCCGCATGGGCTGATTTGCCCCGGACCCACCTGCCGCTGGCCCCAGGCGGCAGCACTAGCTGCATGTAATCTGGGAGGCAGATTGGGGGCCTGCACCCCCAGGAGCAGTCCAGCACAGGCCCTGCAGCCCTCCCGGGTGTATGAGTGAGCCCCCAATCTGCCTGCCAGATGACCGGAGGCTGGTGCTGCCAGCTGGACGCAGCCCATGCTGGGAAGATTGGTGCTGCTGCTGGCTCCAGCTGGTAGCACCAGCCTCCTGTCATCTGGCAGGCAGATCAGGGGCCGCACCCTGGGGAGCAGTCTGGCACAGCCACAGCCCTCCCGAGAATGTGGATGCGCCCCAGATCTGCCTGCCAGATGACAGAAGACGGGTGCTGCCAGCTGGGGCCAGCGGCAGCACCAATCTTTCTGGCACTGGGTGTGGGCTCCCAGCCGGCAACAGCCTCCTGTGATCGGGGAGGCAGATCAGGGGCCTGCACCCCCAGAAGCAGTCTGGCACAGCCACAGCCCTCCCGAGAATGTGGATGAGCCCCAGATCTGCCTGCCAGATGACAGGAGGTTGGTGCTGCTGGCTGGACGCAACCTGTGCCGGGGAAGATCGGTGCTGCTGCTGGCCTCAGCTGGCACACCAGCCTCCTGTAATCCGACAGGCAGATCATGGGCTCATCCGCACCTCTGGGAGGGCTGTGGAGGCTGTGCCACTCTGCTCCTGAGGGTGCGGGCTGCCAATATGCCTGCTGGATGACAGGAGGCTGGTGCTGCCTGCTTGGGCCAGTGACAGCACCGATCTTCCCTGCACTGGCTGCAGCCTATGGACAAAACATCAAAACAGCATTGAAACAGCAAAAGACTTTTGAAGGAACAGAACAGTGCTTTCAAAATGAAACGAAACTCGAAATGAAAAACTGTTCTGTCAAAAGTCAAAGTGGAACAATGCTGTTTCTCATAGGCCTACTAATTAGCCTTCTTCCATGCTTATTAGCTAGCTTGCAGTACTGCACGGATATGGCTACACCGCTTCTGGTTGAGGAAGCAACCCACCCAAGGTAACAAAATGTGCTTGAGTATTCCAGTCTGGTGCAAGGTTCATTTATCATGTATACAAGGTCTTAGGTTCCAAAATAGTTGATTTGATTCCATTTGGAGGAAGTAGACTGTTTAATTTAAAGTAGACTCACTGTTGATGTGGGGTAGAACTAGGAAGTATAATGTTTTAATATTAGATAGTAATCTGTACGTACCACAGCCCGATTTTTCAAGATGGGTAAATCTATTTTACTGAAACACTTCCAGTCATTGAGTAAATTGTATGTGGATTTGTGGTTTTCAATAACATTGTAACAGCAAGTTTGAAAAGCATCTAACTGAATGGATTCCATACTCTACTATAAACAGACCTTAGGTTTGGAAAAAATGAATTATTTGGTGTTACTGATACTTGTCTACTTTTTTTTTGTCTGATTTTTAATTATGAGTATTGCCAGCTCATATTTAAAAGTTTTCTTACAACTTTGGCAACTGGAGTTCCCAATTTGTTGATATAAAGCTGACTTTTTTTTAGGGTAATATAAGTTCTCCGTAATACATTAAAATAGATTTGTCTGTCTTTAATATTTATAAGATTAGCATTTATATTAGACCATAATGAGCTCCAATTAGTGTCATTCCAGTCTAAGCTAAGGTCTATAACCCAATTTTCTTATATTTCAGACATCTTCTTAGACATCTTCTTGACGAGCAAGATAGAAAAGAGTTGATTGATTCATGACAACATTTTTTAGGATCCATTGGGAAGACAAATTGTTTGAATGATTGATCAGCATTTTTCATCTGTTGCTCAAGATTTCTTTTATGAAAAATACCTTGTAAACCTATGCATTTACTGCATATAGCAAGTATTTGGAAATTACCATTTATTTTTCTGCTTGCTCAAAATCTAAACATTTTCCTGGCTTGTCAAATAAATCTTTAATTAAATTGATTTCCCTAGTTGCATCCTTTTTCACAAGTAGCTTGTTTAAATCCTTCGAAGCCTCAAGGTGCTGCCAAGCTGGCATCTAAATAAATTTATCATGTACAACCCCTGCTGAAACCCAAGCATTATTCCAATTAGTAATGCTGTGACTGATCATGGAGCTCCTTTTGTAGCTTTTTCAGGCACAAATATCCTGTGACCTAATGCCTTGACCCAGCCCAGCGACTCCAGAGACAGGTGTGAGGAGAAGAAGCTTCTCACTGAGATTGCAGAAGAGCTACTTGACATCTCTCCAAAAAGCTTATAATCTAATTAATGGGGAGACATGATAAATGAGTGTTACAAACATAAGAATGGAAGGGAAAGAAGACAAGAATAAGGGTAGTAATAAACTCACACAATTTGCACTCCATATAGTCTTTGATGTTGTCAATGGAAGAATTATCTTTGACTTCTCTGGATACTGGAGAAGACCCTCACCTAGGCTAGCTATTTGCATCATTTGATGGGCCTGTATATTTGTAAAATATTCATTTTTTAAAAGGCATTAACTTTAAAATAGCTTGCTTATTTTGCCCTCAATATGTGTATAATCTTCATTTAAAATACACTACATATAAACACTGATATGATTTTAATTCTGCCCCCTCGGTCAGTACAGTTCAGTAGAAATGCATGTGACATCACTGACAGACTACTTAAGCCTTTGTACTAAATAATCCATATTTAAAATATTTCCATGTAGGGATATATGTATAAGTGAACATATAATCAAACATGGATTCATAGAAGTAACCCTCAATCTTAAAAGGAGTTGATCCATCCATAAACATTTTAAATAGGAAAGATAAAGAATATTTGTTTGTGAAGCTAGTGGGGATAAAGATCATAAAATGAAATTCAAGATAGTTTCTATTTCTTTAAATCATTTTGATCTGTGCCTTTCTTGGTTTTGTAATTTTCTCCAAGCCCCCAATTCTCACAGTAGAATGATTTTTACCCTTGAAATGGCTAGCATTGGGAGTACTGCCATCTGCTATGCCTCATGGCAACTCTGTCTTCAACCATTCTGGTCCTTAAGGCTTTCATTGTATTCCCCAAGTAATTGAAACTAGATGGGTATTAAAGGGATGATCCAAACCCAATGAAGGCAATAGGTTTATTTTAATTGATTTTCCCCTAATTGTAACCTTACACTAAGCCAATCCACAATGTATTATAATTATAGTAATCATCATCATCATCCAATGAGGAGATAACAAAATCAATCCTCCATAGAAGTCATGGTTTTGACATAGGAGGTATCTTACCTGTGATCAGGATAGGGAGTCTCTTTCTTTCCATTTCCCAGTTAGTATATGTTGTTTAATCTTTAATATTTATATAAATTCTAAGGTCAAACTATGGATCAACAGCTATGCTGTTGATAAACCAATTTCTTTCTTTATTTCTTTCCTTCTTTCTTTTGCTTCAAGTGTTTCTGGGAGCTTGTTAAATGTAAGTACTCAGGGAATCAACATAATTTCAGTTATTGTTTGATTATTGTTTTATATTGTTTTATGAGGTAGTATATCCCTTTCTAATCTCAATATTCTATCTTCAATGGATCATTTTCACTTAAAAATGGAATCTAGTAACTTTTCCAGTTCTCTCTGGCAATGGGTCTCCTTCCTTGATGTTTCAATTTCTATATTTTCCTATCAACCTGAGCCAACATCCTGTGCTGGAAAAGAGGATGCCAATACTAATGCAAGTAGTAGGCCTGATTTTCATGGATGTAAAATACATAGATATTAGGGCTGTGTGAAGTTGCAGGTGCTTATTTGAGTCAGAGGAGATTTGGCCCAATTCAGTGGCTGAATCTCCAAATCCAAATTGAATTGGGAGACCAATACAAAGGTCTGAATTGATTTGTAGCTCTCTGAATCAATTCAGAAAAGATTCAGAGAGCTTTGGAGATTTGGGCAGTCCCCACTCACTGCTGCAAGGAGCTGGACCTGGACTCTGTGCCAGTAAGTAGGGGGCAGGGGGGTAAGGGCTGGAGAAGCAGGGAGGGGACCATGGGGAGACCCCTGCCAGGTCCCTACCCCTACCTGCTCGCCCCGTCCTCCCTCCCCCCCCCCACTCCCAAGCACTTTTAAAGAGCCAGGATGCTGGGGCCAGGTGGGGCAGCCATTGACGGGGCTGGGAGAGTGGACAGGAGATGGGACCTGTTTGATTCAGAGATTCAGCCGATTTTGCAGTGGACAAATTTCCAAACCGGATTCCGTCGAATTAATTAATTAATTAATAACCAAAATGCTGGCTTGCATCCATCGATGCTTCTCAAGCAAATCCCAGGACGTCATTCTCCCCTTGTACTCGGCCTTAGTGAGGCCGCAGCTGGAGTACTGCGTCCAGTTTTGGGCTCCACAATTCAAAAAGGATGTGGAGAAGCTTGAGAGAGTCCAGAGAAGAGCCACGCGCATGATCAGAGGTCAAGGAAGCAGGCCCTATGATGACAGACTGAGAGCCCTGGGGCTCTTTAGCCTGGAAAAGCGCAAGCTCAGGGGTGATCTGATGGCCACCTATAAGTTTATCAGGGGTGACCACCAGTATCTGGGGGAACGTTTGTTCACCAGAGCACCCCAAGGGATGACGACTAGGTCGAATGGTCATAAACTACTACAAGACCGTTTTAGGCTGGACATAAGGAAGAATTTCTTTACGGTCCGAGCCCCCAAGGTCTGGAACAGCCTGCCACCGGAGGTGGTTCAAGCGCCCACATTGAACACCTTCAAGAGCAAACTGGATGCTCATCTTGCTGGGATCCTATGAACCCGGCTGACTTCCTGCCCTTTGGGCAAGGGGCTGGACTCGATGATCTTCCGAGGTCCCGTCCAGCCCTAATGTCTATGAAATCTATGAAATTTGGGACAGTGATTCAAATCACCAAATCAAGCTTCTCACAGGCCTAATAGATACGGACAATGCTCAGTAAAAGGCACAGTTCAAAGTGACATTTAATGCAGTCACAGAATCACAAAGAATCACAGAAAATTAGGGTTGGAAGGGAACTCAGGAGGTCATCTAGTCCAATGCCCGGCTCAAACCAGGACCATCCCCAACTAGATCATCCCAGCCAAGGTTCTGTTTAGCGAGGTCTTAAAAAGCTGCAAGGATGGAGATTCCACCTCTCTGGGTAATCTGCTCCAGTGTTTCACTACCCTCATAGTGAGAAAATTATTCCTAATATCTCACCTAAACTTCCCTTGCTGAAATCTGAGACTGTTGCCCCTTGTTCTGTCATCTATCACAACTGAGAACAGTCTAGACCCATCCCCTAGATCACTCTAGATGCCCACGTCAGGTAGTTGAAGGCTGCTATTAAATCCCGTCCCAGTCTTCTCTTCTAGACTAAATAGGCCCAGTTCACACAGCCTCTTTTCATAAGTCATATGCCCTAGGCCCTGAACCATTTTCATTGCCCTCTGCTGGACTCTCTCCAATTGGTCCACATCCTTTCTGTAGTGGGAGGCCTAAACCTGAACACAGTACTCCAGATGTGGCCTTACCCGTGCTGAATAGAGGGGAAGAATCACTTCCCTTGATCTGCTGGCAACATTCCTACCAATGTAGCCCAGTATGCTGTTAGTCTTCCTGGCAACAAGGGCACACTGTTTCCTCATATCCATCATATTGTCCATTGTAATCCCCAGGTCCTTTTCTGCAGAGCTGCTGTCCAGCTAGTCATCCCCCAGCCTGTACTTGTGCATGGGATTGTTCCATCTCAATTGCAGGACTGTCCACTTGTCCTTGTTGAACCCCATGAGATTCCTTTTGGCCCAATTCTCCAGTTTGTCTAGGTCACTCTGAATCCTAGCCCTACCCTTCAGCATATCTACTACTCCCCCCAAACTTGCTTAGGGTAAACTCTATGCCATCTTCCAGCTTGTTGATGAAGATATTGAATAAAACCAGCCCCAGGGGCACTTCCCTTGATAATGCTGACAACTAGACATTGAGCTACTGATTACCATTTGAGCCCAATGCTCCAGCCAGTTTTCTATCCACCTTACAGTCCATTCATCCAGTCCATACTTCCTTAGCTTGCCTGCAAGAATGCTGTTGGAGACCATATCAAAAGCCTTGCTAAAATCAAGGTATGTCACATCTACTGGTCTCCCTGCATCCACAAAGCCAGGGTATCCCTAAGGTATGGTGAATCAGGGTGACCACCCTGTACCCTGCACTTTTAGGGGCTCCGTGCTTTGACATCATGGCAAGGAAAGTTTTAGAGAAAGTTAAAAAGCCAAAGCCAGAGCTAGAGCTGGCTGTTGGGGCTGGATGCACATGATGCCCCATGAACCCTCCCCCTCCCCTCCAGAGCCCCTCCACATGGCACAGGAGACACTGATGTGGCCCCTGGCTGGGGCTGGCACTACCCTGCAGGACAGGCTGGTGGCAGGTGAGCCCCAGTCCCAGCTCTGAGGATTGCGGCAAAAGTGTTGCCTAGCACCCACCCCATGGCACAACCTGGCCCAGAGCCCCTGTGAGGTTGCTGGGCACCAGGGACCATGGCTCAGTTCAGCTTGGGGCCCCTCACCACAAGGGCAACCCTGACCCAGCCCAGCCCAGCTGGCGCAGCCCTCACCTCAGCTGCCCCATGCTGCAGGCAGCCTCCCAGAGCAGGCTGCACCAACAGCAGCACCCTCAGTGCCAGCACCAGGGCCAGGGCTGCCGCCTCCATCCCACTCTGCAGCCCGCACTGCCTAGCTCTCCAGGCCCTGCCATCCCGGCCCCGGCCCTGGCAGCCAGTGAGAGCCGAGCTGGAAGCTGCAGCTCTGCCCCAACCCTCCCAGTGGATTTCAGAATGTAGGTGGCATAACACTGATTGTGTTTGGCAAGGTTTTTCTAATTATATGAACTTCTTTTTAATTATATAAAAATCTTAAGGAGGCCCCACGCAGGCTGATTTGCCCTGGGCCCCACACCTCCCCTAGGGTAGTCATCTCATCATAGAAGGCAATCAGGCTGGTCAGGCATGACTTGCCTTAGGTGAGTCTATGCTGACTATTCCTAATCACCTTCTTCTCCTCCAAGTGCTTAGAAATGGATTCCTTGAGGATCTGCTCCATGATTTTTCCAGGGACTGAGGTGAGGCTGATCAGTCTTTAATTCCTTGAATCCTCCTTTTTCCCTTTCTTAAATATGGGCACTATATTTGCCTTTTCCAATCATCCATGAGTTTTCAAAGATGATGGCCAGCGGCTCTGCAATCACATCAGCCAGCTCCCTCAGCAGTCTCGGGTGCATCCCGTCTAACCCCAGATACTTGTATATGTCCAGCTTTTCTAAATAGTCCGTATGAATGAATAGCCATTCATTATGCACCAGAGATATCTATAAGGAATCTGTAACAGAAATGCCTTTTAGAGAAATTACATAATTCATGAATGCTGCTTCTGTAAGCTTCATTGCAACAGCATTGTGCATATGTTCATCTATTCAGATCTTTCCTGGACTGATGCTGGTACTTCCAGGAAACAAGTTCCTTGAATATAGCCAATGCACAACATATGCCTTTGAATTTTCAACATTAAAATTAAGGCAATGAAGTAAGCTTTGATTGATATTGGGTTTTTTATATAATTTATGTTTTGTTCTATTTTCTCTTCTGAGATTGGAAATTACATGTGTAAAATGGAAAGAAACAGCTTAAGCCTGCAGTGTTCCCAGTAAGTGTGGTTCAGCATATTGCTACCTACTTAACTCAAATGAACTTGGCCCATCAAGCATGAAGTCACTTACCACCAGCCCAATACTAAAATAGGCCAGGTGATTTTAAGTGGGCTGGAGTCAAATATTTTGTTTGGACTCTAGAGACAAATTAGGGCAGTGAAGAAATATGACTGTAAAATGTGGAATGTCACATGATGTTATTTCATATTCTTTTGGAGTCTACATCCAAACATTGCAGAGACAGGTTTGGAAGAGATTTCAAAATGTTAAGAACTGTTAACTTGCTTTTCCCTTTGTACCTGTTTTCTGATTTGGTAGAACATTCAGTGTGCTTGCAATAATTAGTTTTTTCTGCCTATGAAAATTTCCATGTTTATTTGTCAAAGAATGTCTGGGCCAATGTGTGTATATATATATATATATATATATAGTATAGCTAAATTATGTATTTTATTTTACAGTCACATACAGTATATTAAAAAGCTAAAGCTCAACATAAAGCTCAACACATAAAACATAGATGGAGAAGCAATATTGACAGATATAACAGAGGTTATGATGTATTTCAACTGATGTTCATAATTTTCCCATCCATCTTTTTAACTATATCTACCACCATGGTATTCTAGGGGGCTCTTCTGGGTTCTCAGCTGCTTCTTGATTCCCAGGGAGCAGCACTGGCCAAGAACATTTTCATCCATCTGTACACAGGTTGGAGGTTGTGATCTTCATTGTTTATAGCAGACCTCAAACTTAGTTATGCATCTGTGACTATAGCTGTAAGGGCTACTCTTGGAGAAATACTGAGAAGATTCAGTTAATGCAGAATGTAGCTGCCAGCATATTTAGTAGTGTTTTTGATACCTGAGTTCCAGAGACAGCACTAGCTACAGTTTCCTTCTTGATACAATCCCAGGTGGTGACAGTTTTTCCTGAAAATTTAAACACAATTTTTATTGTTTCATTTTGCCTAATTTTACCTCCTTCAAATGTTGTGTTTTCCTGACTTCCATGGAAATGGACATTTGACTTTAAAATATGTGAACTGATTGAATGTTAACCAGCCTCTTATGTATAATAAAGTTAACTTCAGCTTGGAATAGGCCTAATTTCAATTTTAAAAAAGGCTTTCTGTTGAAAGAAAGAAGGTAGGATTTTTGGTTTGAGGTTTTTAGGGGTTTGGAGGGTTGTTTAGAAAAATAGGTCCATATTCTATTTTGCTTTAAAACATTTATGACAGAATAATTATTAATGATCCAGAACTGAAAAAGCAGCTGGAACTACTTTTAATAAAGGATATTTGGGGTTAAATTAAAGAGGCATAATAGGATAGCTTAGTTTAAATTTGAACTGCTTACAGTTATAAAAGACTCATTTTGGGAGCACAGGAAAGATAGAACCAGCAAGGGTTTTGCTTCATAGCATTTTCCACAGAGGTGCAATCCCTTGCAAGCATTGTAAATTGAAAGGCAGTCCCCTGCAGCATATCCCTCAGAGAACTTTTGTCCAGAGGGTCATCTCTCAAATTTTTTTTTATCTCTATCAAAAGGGCTTATTTATGGACTCACATTTATGATGAGTTTTAAAGGTATGTTCTATTTTTGTATGATTTATGACATTTCTGACATTTTTTGCCCCAAAGAAACAATTCAGGACAGAACAGTTTTGCCTCAGAGCTAAATAACTTATCCTCTAACCCAATGGTAAAAAGAAAAAAAATCAAACTTCTACTATCACCTTTTGTGGTATAAACTTACTGAAGACAAATTAGTTAAAAATATGCACATCTTTTGGGTTTTATTGTTAATAACTACTACTTTACACTTGTTTAGGGTTCACCTTGAGCTGTGAAACACTGTAACTTTTGGGTCCTAACTACCATTGAGAGCCTTCAAACAAGTCCACCTACATGGAGTCCCACCATAATCAGTTTGGCTCTGACTGCCATTTTACCTATATGGATCAGATTGCACAAGTAAATTCTTTGAGATGTTGGATGAAATTCTGGCTACAATGAAGCCAGTGGGATTTTTGCAGTGAAGCCAGGATTTTCCAGTGCAGCCAGGATTTCAATACCACTGCTGTGACTATACTTTCAACACTGACCTTCTCACATACAAGTCCTATACTTCAGTTTTCAAGGACAAAAGTGCACTCAGTGAAGGGTCCTCAGCTCTGAAATTCCATTACCTAGTTGGGTAGTATAATAACAATAATAATAATAATAATGTTATAGCCATGATGGCCCAGAAACAATGAGAGACAAGGAGGATTTCTTAGGGGATTTCTTGGAGGCTTTCTTCAATATCTTTTATTTGACCATCTGTAGTTGGGATAAAGTTAGACAAGCTTTCAACTACATGGGAAGAATGTCTTGCATTCAAAAACTTGTCTAACTTTATCCCAACTACATAGTTAGTCCAATAAAAGATATCACCCTAAAAAATCCTTGCCTCTCACATTATCCATTATGTCATCATAGCTTGAAGTGTTTTTATTTCTTGGTCCAGGACAAGATGTAATGTTTACATAAATTATTTATTCAGGCCCAACTCTCAAAAAATATTTAGGCACCTAATTCCTACTGTTGACATATTTTATCATTTGTTAAAGGAGGGAGGGGCTTATATCTAAAGTTATAATGGGTACAATTTTGCAAAAAGAAAAATAGATAAACGTGGTACAGGAGGATATGGAGGGAAAGGCAGGAAAGTAGGATGTTGGAAAGAATTAGTTACATTAATGTATATCCGATAGTCTCAAACAACACATAGAACAATTCACACTGCATGGTACTTGATACAGAAAAACCCAACTTTAACTGATCATAGCAACCTTAGTGACTTCCAAAAAACGAATGGAATTTCATTGGAGCAGGGTCCCCGAAGCAACACAATTATTAAATATGCCATAGCAGATTGAAAAAAATAGAAGGTTGTCCACCTTTTAAAAATGAGAAACATGAAATATCCATATTTTATCATTGAAAGTAAAACTGTGTAAAATTTGTCTAGCATGAACATCCATCAGAATGGCTTGTTTGGACTTGATGACAATCTAATCACTGTCTTGTTTGAATTGATAGTGGATAGGGGAACAACATGCAGTTTAATCAAATTTGCTTCTTTTTATTCTGAAACTTGTAGCTTACTTAGCATCAATAATGGGGTTATTTGTATTATGCGGTGATTGTTAGGTAAGGTTAAACATTTTAGAACTGTAAATAGAAATGACCATACTCTTCCAGTGGATATGCTATTCTATGTATTTCTCTGCCTCTTCTAACCAAGAAATGCTCACAGTCTCTTTGAAGTTCTCTTCAATGTCTTTATTTTTCAAAATTATTCAATTATCTATTTTTCAGATCTTATTATTTTATGGCTTGCTATTCAAGCTGCATTAGTTAGTTATGATCAGCTAGAAACTCACTTGACGTTTTTGTTTCCTGGTTTAATAAGCATACATTGCAGGGTAGGTTTAATGTACATTTTATATGGGTATTGCACTCCATAGTTTAAAAGCTTCATGAACATGTATGCTACTAAAACATGATCATACAAATATGACAACAATCACAATGAGCATGTAAACTTACTAAAGACAAGTTAGTTAAAATATGCATATCTGATGGATTTTATTATTAATAAATACTACTTCAAGCTTGCTATTAATACTTTAAGCCAGAGAATCTCAACCTGTGGTCCACGGACCACAACTGGTCTGTGAGCTCCATTCAGGTGGTCCGCAGAAAGGTTGCTGAACAATCGAGAATATCTGTACTTGTAAGGTAAATATGAGATGTGTGCTTTGATTTGTAGAACAACAAAGAAAAAGTTTATTAAGTGGTCCACTGAGACCCTTAGCAATTTTCAAGTGGTCTGCAGAAAAAAAAAAGTTTGAGAACCACTGCTTTAAATATCTCTCGAGTGTCCAGGTTACTTTACAAATTTACATATAAAATTGCATAATCATCTTCCACTGTAAAATGCTGATATCTGAGAGAAATTATGGTAACTTCAAAAGCACACAACAATGCTCCATAATTTAGATCAGGAAAAGAGAAATGCCATTTTCAACTGTAACTGAGGAAGATTTTTGTGTGAACAGAAAGAAACTGGACCAGTTTAGCCAGTTGGTTAACAACTTGGTTTTATTAAGAAACATCACAATAGTATCATTAATGGCTGTTTTCATGCTCATAAGTAATCCTATCAATTAGTCCCCGACATGAGTTATACATGCTAGACCTGTCATGCATCTTAGCTGTAGGACACAAAGGCGCCAGTCACAGGGCTCAAGTGCCTATACACCAATGCTAGGAGCATGGGGAACAAGCAAGATGAATTGGCACTCCTGCTTGCGGAAAACACTTACGACTTAGTGGGGCTAACTGAAACCTGGTGGGACTCTATCCATGACTGGATGGTATACATTGAGGGCTATAAGCTGTACAGAAAGGGCAGAGTGGGGGGGGGGGGGGGGGGGGGCCCTTTTGCA
>NW_005842083.1:705711-706604 GCF_000455745.1 Alligator sinensis | reverse complement strand
TGTGTACAGGACCTCCACCTGACGCAGGAGGTACATGGTCCCACTAGGGGGAATGCCTTACTGGACCTGGTATTGGCAATGGGGGATGACATGGTAGGAGGCCTACAGATCAGTGGTCGCCTGGGGGACAGTGACCACCAAATAATAGAATTCATCATAAGGCATAGAGTGGGAAAGGTAACTAGTAGGGTGAAAGTGCTAGACTTTAGGAAGGCTGACTTCAGCGAGCTCAGGCATTTAGTTCATGATGCACTACAGAGTAAGAGATTTGGAAAGATGGGAGCCCAGGAAGGGTGGCTGTGCCTTAAGGAAGCGATCCTTCGGGCACAGAGGAAGACGATCCCGATGTGGGAGAGAAGGGGAAAAGGGGCCAAAAGGCTTCCTTGGCTGACCAGAGAAATCCAGAGCAGCCTAAGGGCAAAAAGCGGGGCATATAAGCAGTAGAAACAGGGAGAGATTACTAAAGAGGAGTATACCTCCTCAGCTCACAGTTGTAGGGAGGCAGTTAGATAGACCAAAGCTACCATGGAGATGAGGATGGCATCCCAAGTTAAGGATAACAAAAAATTGTTTTTCATATACATAGGGAGTAAAAGGAAGGCCCAGGCTGGTATAGGACCACTACTGAACAGGCAAAAGCAATTGGTGACAGACAGAGGGGGACAAGGCTGAACTCCTTAATGAGTTCTTTGCCTCAGTGTTCCTAAACCAGAGGCAAAACAAGTCTCACAATGGGATTGTAAGGAGGCAACAGCAGGGCGCCAGACTACCAAGCATTGACCCAGAGATGTTGCAGAGTCACTTGGCAGGATTGGATGCGTTTAAGTCGGCAGACCTGGATGAGCTCCATCCGAGGGTACTGAAGACACTGGCTGACATACTTTCACCAGCGC
>NW_005842083.1:679050-702425 GCF_000455745.1 Alligator sinensis | reverse complement strand
CTTCAAGAGGAGGCTGGATATGCATCTAGCTGGGGTCATCTAGACCCAACCCTCTTTCCTGCCTATGCAGGGGGTCGGACTCAATGATCTATTGAAGTCCCTTCCAGCCCTAACATCTATGAATCTATGAATTACTGCATAGTAAATGTGCATGTGTAGACACGCTCAGTGGGATGGAATGCAGTGTTACAGTTATGGTTGCTCCACACTTTCCATCAGAAGATTCTGTTTTCAGTTCCTTGTAATGTTGCCAAACTTTAACTAGTGACTGAACCATGCCAGATGTTTCCTTCAGGCTGAATTTTTTGGAAAGTTGCTGACTAAAACAGTCCTGCTATTTCCAAGAAAGAAATGAGGGGAAAATATGTTATTTGCCCATATTACACACTTACAACCACTGTATTTAGAAGTTCTAGCACTGACATTTTTTGGAGAGATGGTTTAATATTCAACAGAATCTTGCTAATAATGTTGCTTGCTCTTCTTCTGCAAACCCATCAAAACACAGACAAGTTTAAGGCTCTGAAAATCCCAATATATTTCTCAGTAGAGAAATATTAAAGCTGGTAGCTAAATTTATACTTACAGCCCATGTGCATTTGCCATACTCCATCACAGAGCTCCTACATACCATGCTCCAGACTGCATGTGGTATCTCCACAGAACAAATGACTATACTCCAGACGAGGGCTGTAGAATTTTTCCTGTAATTGCTCCTCCTAGTTACCAGAAGCTGTTACTGAGCTGTGTACTAGAATTGAAAGCAGGGAGGCCATCTTTCCTATGTTCTCAGTCCCAGCTAACAATTGTCAGAACAGTTTTGCAACAGAAAATACTGATTCAACAAATGAAGAGAGTTCATAGGAATATGCTGATTTCATCAATTTGTTTATGAAAAATTTCAGTTATTCATTGCAAAAGTCTGAAAATAATATTTTTTCATACAATTATATTACACACAAATTCTTCACACAAGTCTACCTCCTTTGAAAGTCTATAAAATTTGTATATACAGGATTAGGTAATTACAGCCTTACAGCTTTCAAGAATGCAATTTATAATAGTGTAATTTACTAGATTTATTAGTCTTCTGCTTGTTGTGTATTATGAAATGAAACAGTCCATTGTAGTCAGATGAATTTGTTAACTCATCACTTTCATAAGGGTGACAAATTGAGTAAGTTGAAGAGTTCCTCTATTCTCATAAGTCACTACATACAGATGTTACCTTCTCATTTAAAAAATCTGCACTTCTTTGATACTACCTAAAGATTTCACTATAGTGTCATCGTGGGCACGTCTATACATACATTAATGTGCTGTAGTTACAGTGCATTAAGTCAATGCTCAGTAACCAGAGCTACTATGCAGTAGCACCAACACATGCCTTTTTAGTGACACTAATGCACAGTAGACTAATTCTACTGTGCATTACCACAGCTTTTACCATGACACGCTAACACGTAGTAGAATTAGTCTACTGCACATTTAGCATCTCATGTAGATGTGCCCTGTAAACTTTTGCTGTACATCTACAGAGACCTTTTTTATAATATGAGGGCCAAAAGATGTATCATCAGAGTGCAAAAAACAGAGATAGAAAAGATCCTTTAAGTCCTACCTATTCCATCTCCTTGCCTAGGCAGGATTGCTGTGTACTGTATGTTTCCTGGTGTTTTGTTCAATTTAGTTCTAGAGTATCAAGATTAGTAATCAAAACATCCTGTTTCTGACATAAATATAATACTCAACATTCTCCTTTCATTTACCATAGTGTAACTAAGGAAGAACTCCAAAGGCGGCAATGGCACTATGCCGGTGTAAAAATGCGGTGTAGTAAGAGAAGAATCAAGCACAAAGACTAACATTCTAGCTGCAAATTCCATGAGAAGCCATGGAAGTTACGCCTCTAATTGTCAGCTAAGCCTTGAAAATGTTCATATTAACTTAGAAATAACATTCCCTATTAGGAAACTCCAACAGCTGAAATCCTGCTATTCACAAGAAAATAATAAGCAAAAAGCCCTTACTAGACAATATTATTTTCTATTATCATCTATAGTATTCAGTGCATGAGCTTTTTGCTTGAATATCCAAACTCTTTTTTTGTTTCAAAATGTGATGTATTTAATGGCCCCATTTATGGATTGCTTCACATTTTCATTATATTTTGCCATTTAACATTCTCCATGATTGTGTTTCATTGAACAGATGCACTACAGTTTCTCTGCAGCGAATTCTATGATCCATAATTAGATGTCAATATGTTTTCTCATACTGCTATTGTGAATTAAACACATTTTTAGTTACATGGACATTAATTAAAAACATATGCTGGATTCTTAAATCTTTTTAAGCCAGTTTGGAGGAAATATTTCTGGTTTACTTGAATGCTATAAAGCGTTCCCTTTTATTTCTTTATTAGTTACTGCATTGTAAGATTCTTCCACCAAGCCAAAGTGACATATATTATTAATGTTTATTTATAGCAAGCTTGATCCAGCCCAGAACTGAATGTAATATCTATAACTGAGGATGATCTCCCTCAGTTCCTATGGACTCTAATGAGGAAGCTCTGCCCCTCCTGAAATCACCCAGGTCTTTGAGGCATCAGCCCATTATTTACTAGACACTTGATAGAGCTGACAAGAGACATTCAGCTCACATTTGCAGTAAGCACCATTTATGTTTTTTCAGTGGTGTAAATGCATGTTAAAGAAGTGTTTAGAGACTTTAGTAGAAATGAGAAGTATGCTCATGGACCCTACCCCTAACAGTTTAGAATAATATGACCAGTGAAATAAAGATAACCATAGTGGAGCAAACAGGGGTTATGTTTAGAACCAAGAACTTGCATAAGGATTAATGTTTTTATACCCTAGATCAGTGAACCACAAAGGTTTAAACAGTGCTGGGGCACACAGGGGTGCTACCAGATCCTTTGAAGGATGCCACAAGTTGTGAGGAGATAAATAGGTAAGCCAGGCTTAGGTTTGTCCCTGCCTGGATGATCCCCCACCCCTACTGCTGAGCCCTTGTTTAAGGAAGTAAGCAATGAAATATATTTATTAGTTTTTGAAATGGGGTGCCACACAATGCACAAAAGTTATGGAGGGGTGCCTCGAGTTCAGTAAGGGGTGCATCAAGTCCAAAAAGTTTGAGAAGAGGGGGAGAAAATTCATAACTGGGTGGGAAACAGATTTTGATAGGTAGGAGCTATATTTTAAAAATAAAAAATCTTAAGCAATGAGTTTTGAGGGAGGTTTCCAGCAGGTTCCAACATAATGAATGGCATAAGGCTGACATAGGATATGTGATAAAACTGTAAACAGCTAGTGGGATGCAAACTAGTCAGGAAAAGAGCAAAAATAGTTTAACATATCAAGGTGTGCCAAAGAAACCATCATTTTGTCCTATTACAATAGCTGATGGGTCCTTCAAACAGCCCCCCCGCCCCACAACACAGACACACACACCTTTTGATCAATATAAAATTTGATCAATATATTTCTGGTTCTCACTTATTGGGGCAACAGCTGCCTTTACTCTGCTATAGCAGAGGTTTGAAACACAGCAGAAACCATGTGGTTTTGTTATGAGGAGATGGGGGCAGAATAAGGGAATAGGCACAAGGGATCAGTGTCCTCTGCACCATGCAGAGTTATATCTGTGGACATTGTTTCTATGTTACTGCAGAATAAAGTCCATTAGGGTAGGGATATGGTTAACAAAATCTAATGCATAATGACTAGAGCAGGGGTGGCCAACCAGCAGCTCCGAAGCCACATGCGGCTCTTCAGAAGTCAATATGTGACTCCTTGAATCTTAGCACAAGCACGCGGTGACCAGCTTCCCTAGCGATTGTCACCTCATGTCATGTCACATCACGTGACTGGTCGCATATTACATATTACCATGGCTCTTTGGCAATGTATAGTACTAAGTTCTGGCTCCTTCTCAGGCTCAGGTTGTCCACCCCTGGCCTAGAGAAAGCCTCTATGTTAATTGACACAAGGAGCAGGTTGGGCAGAAAAGCTGAAGGGGATGATTTTATCCCACTCCTCTTCACCCCCACAAAGAGTGTACTTGGTCCATCTCTCCAGACAAATTGTCTTCTAAATCACAAAAGCCAAATCCTACATGTCATATCCCATTCAGATATGAACTAAATCTGGCAACTCTATACTTCATTATTTTCAAAAAATGTCTCTATGTGCTTTTCCAAAGACAGGAGTTGGTTCTGAAAAACGGGCATGGAAAGAATCTTCACAGATAAAAGAAATGCATGGCTGATACAAGGGGTTAAATAAATTCCTTTCACCTGGGGAGACCATTTCAAAAAATCCTAATCACATTTTCTGAGGCTTGTGGATGTTTTTCCACATCATAAGGCCATCAAGAATATTGATACAAAGACAGTCTTTCTTCAAAAGAACCCCAGGAGCTTTGTAATCAAATTTGCTGTGGATAAAGAGCTGCCCTGGGATAGTTTGTACCTAGGGCAGGTTAAGCATTTTTCAACAAAGCTTTTTCTTTTTTATTTTTAATAAGAAATGGCAATTTATCAGAAAGGAAACTGTTTTTGTAGGAAAGAGTTTTGATAAATATCTCACTTGAAAAAATAACTGGAAAAAGTTACAAATGTTTTCGAAATGCTCCATTTTAATATTTCTTAATTAAAAGGTTTGTGATTGTTTAGAATGACTTTTTGCTTCACATTTTAAGTTTAAGGAACAAAAGTAGAAAAGATATGAAGTCATAATCGAAATGAAAAAAGTTGGGGGGTTTTCAGATTTTCAGCCAATGAAAAATGTTGAGATTTTACCTTTTCATCTCAGTTTATAAAGCAAAATGCTTTGCAATCTCAAAAATTCTCATGGTGAGGAAAAACTATTTCCTACCCAGCTTTGTGAGAACATACTTGCTTGTAGCTAATGCTGTGGATCCCTGACATCAAACACCCTCATGGTAAAGCATGGATTTAGCAAAGTAAAAAAAAATTTAAAAAGACTACATAGGTTTTATATGAAGTTGATTTGCTTGCAATTTGGAATGCTTGCCTTTGCAAGTTTTTTGTTTATTAAATCTGGAAGAAATATCTTGGTCAGAAATTTAACAATGAAGCTCAACTTGCATGCAAGATTGACTATACATTTAAAATACAAATGTCATCAAAGTAGTCAAAGCAAAGCTCAGAAATAGGTTATACAAAAAGATAACTCATGACTAAAGACTTTACTATTTGCAGGTATCACATCATCAAATAGCTACGACAGTTATGAGTGTGAGTTTAAAGCAAAATCATTAGATCAAGGCTAGGATTTTCTGAATACATCAAAAGTCTCATAGCAGCTCCCAAGGTTCTGCTGATTAACCCAGTAGGATATTAATTATGAAAACATCTGCTATCCATACTCAGCATTCTCTTTCACCAATTAGGAGAGATCTGGATATTTCAAACTTCTGAAGCACATAAAAAAGGGGTTTTTTTTTCAGAATTAAATCTATAGAGCACAGACTGAAATGAGACAGTTCACTACTAAACAAAGTGTAATGCCTACTGGAAGTTACAACAATCAACCAAAAAGATTCTCATTTTAAAATATAATTCAAGCTACCTGACCCAGTTTTGTGATGCTGCTAGAGGCAGCACATCTGCATTTGGCACATACTGAAAGATTGCCCCTTCCCAGAGAAAAAGTTCTGGGGGAAGGCAAAATGGAAGGAAAATTCAGTGAGTTTTCATCAAAATGATCAGTCAAGATTTGTTAGAAAGTTAGAATAGAAATACAAACCACAATTGCAAAGTATCAAATTGCTTAAATCTAGAAAATGTCAATGTGTATCCTTCTCAATATATACTTTTTCATCATCTTTTCTGTCCTCATAGCCCTGGGGAGAGTAATGCTGCTGCTGTAGCTGTGGTGGTCCAGGAACATGAGAGAAGTAAGATTTGTGGGGTGAGGTAATAACATTTACTGGACCAATTTGTAGTGATTGCACTTCTCCAGAGGCTGATCCTGTCCCTATAATGGGGGGAAGTTTTGGCCCCAGAGGGGGTAATACAATCATGTAATGGTCATGTAACTCAATCTCAGGCTTCATTCACTTCAGTGGCTTGCTGGGCGAACAGAATTCTGCCCTCTATGCTCAAATTGGACCTTTATATATGTATATGGCCAGTCAAGTGTATAATTAGACCATTACAAATTCTGCCATTTCCTCATTAGATTTAATGCTCAATGATCAACCCAGCTAAAGGAATTAATGAGCAAAGGCTGCTGGCAAATACAGGTTACAAGTCTTGGCTCACCTGTGAACTATGGTGAAGTGACAGTTTAGATACAGTACTACTTGAAGCCACTGAGGTCTCTTCTTCAAACTAAGTCCTATCCTGAGTTACTGCAGGCTTCAGGGGGATAGATTCAAAGAAGAAATTGTTGGCTTGAGAGGGTCTAAC
Source organism: Alligator sinensis (assembly GCF_000455745.1). Lineage (NCBI taxonomy): Eukaryota > Metazoa > Chordata > Crocodylia > Alligatoridae > Alligator > Alligator sinensis. The sequence goes on along the minus strand of NW_005842083.1, from coordinate 695,965 downwards.
TTTAGCATAAGCCACAGAGACAGAACAGGGAGGCCCTGCTCTTCCACTCCGCAGCCACAGGCATAAAGGATTCGGAAGGGTTGCAAACCCTCCTTTCCCAGCAGCAGTTCCTTCTGAGTAGCCTCTGACAATGTAATCATGGAAGGAGTTTTCTATAGAGATTATCGAGCTGGTAGAGACCTGGTGGTTGGATATACAGGATGCAGATAGAGCAATAGACAGGGCTGCTGATAACAAGCTTCAGGTCATTATTAGCAGGTGATTAACAAGAGTATTCGAAAGAGAGGGGAGGGAATTACTACAGGACAAGCTTCTGGGAGCAAAAAATGGGGATAGGTGGGAGGTTGCAAAGAGCAAGAACTGGACCTACATGTTGCTCTTAAGTACAAGGAAAACAGAAGTGTCACAGAGTTCAAGAACCAAAAAGGTTCCTTTTCTAACAGCCACATGGAAGCAAATCAACATTCAGCTGTAGTAAATGTTTTGAATATTAATGGATCACATGCACGCTGTCAGGTCATTTAAACATCAACAACTATACATTCTCTACTTCTCTAGAGAAACAATCTAATTGCAGAGTGAGAGCTGACACAGCAAACAAGAAACATGCAGTGTGATGACTACTGAAACCACTACAAGTCATTAATGAATAGTCACACTCCTGTGCAAGGATTTAGCAGACATTATCAGGCTTTTTTCCCCATGATTAAAATGCTTATGTTTTGATTACTACAACATCCCTTTCTCTAGCTTTGACACATGCAGTTCTGTCCCGCTTGTATCCATCCAGAACTTTACTGCAAAGATTGCTCTCCTAGACCACCATTTTGGCCATGTCACCCTTCTTTTTGTATCCCTCTATTGTGTTTCCCTTTTTCTATCATCTCAGCCATAAGCAACTTATCTTCACTTTCATGACCAATACCCATTCTACCAATAGTTTCTCATTCTCTATCAAAATGCCATATCCTACCTCTGATTAATGTCTCATGCAGTGCATGGTCAGCATGATGCACACTCCATTATCAATTGCTGTATTTTCAAATAGGCATCATTGTGTTTTCTCCCTCCTGCTTCTCATGCTTGTGAGGAGCTCTCCATATACACCTGCAAATTTACTTCATTATCTTCGTTCACAACTATTTAGAACTCTCCTCTGCCAGGATGCTTACAAAAAATTAACCCTTGATAGGCCATCAGTACTGAGACCACTGCTTGGTATACTAACCAATACTTTCTCATTGTTCATTTTAACTTCTTTGTCATCTGTAACCATGCATTGCTTCTTCTTTTTGATTGAGATGGCACCCCTTGGAGTATGGACTGTCTTTTTGTTCTTCGTTTGTGCAGCACCAAGCACATTCAGATCTTGGTACATAACTAGGACTTGTAAATGCTATGATATGCAAAGAAACAAATAAATAATAGATCCATACATAGCAGGGGCTTGGCCCTTTTTCCATTTGTTAAATGGAAATAAAAATATTTGAGAGTTTTCAATGAATTTCCTTTTTAATTAGAAATTCGTGAGCTGGAGCTGAAATGAAGCACTTTCACCATTTTTTACTGGTTTTTTGTTTTGTTTTAAAGGTACGTCATGTGATACCATTTGTTTAAGAATGTAATTGATTGCTGAATACTGTACCTCTGCAGTGAACTTTTTTTCCTGTCAGAATGCTGAATCCCAATGCAATGGATGATGTATTACGTTTTGTTGCTTAATTCTTAATTACTGCTGAGACAGAATATGTGTGGAACTGCGATTAGCTTCATAACAAAAGGAACTAAAGCATGTATGAATGGAAATAACATTGATCAAAACTGGGAGTCGGCAAGACCTACTTCAGTTTTCCTTCAGGTACAGTCTCAAAGGGCCTGATCTTGCTAGTCTTTGTGTACTCATAAGACCTATTTAAGTCAATAGGAGTTTTGCATATGTAAGGGTTGCAGGATTGGGTCCTAAGCCACATAAAGCATTGTCTTGCCCATTGTTAAGTCATAGTCAGTTATAAATATGCATGCCAGTTTTCCAAACATGCAGGCTTCATCATTACCACAGAAGTATGTGGAATCTGTTCTACTTTAGAAGCCTACAAATTGGCTTCTTTAATGGAATAAAAGAAACTTGCTAAATTATCAGGCTATACTTTAGCCCAATGCCCTAAATTATTGATTCAAGTTCTTTGCTCTCTCTTTCTCTCTCTCCCTCTAGAGTTTGTTCCAGCTTAAGAGTTGCTTCATGAGGTGGGGACATGGCAGGCAGTGAATAACAACCTTGCATGTAGAAGAAGAAATACCAGTTGCATGATTTTAAATGAAATGTGGTTATCAAATACAGGTATATAACCACAGAAAATAATAAATAATCAAGACATTCATTATATAATAAAAATATAATGAGAAAAAAGGTTGAGGATGAAAAAAAAGGCCCATCAGCTTGAAGACCAAATTCTCTGTCTCAGCTCCAGCCTCTTTGTTTCCCCTGGCTGAGGTACAGAGGCTGGAAGGCAGCCACATTGATTCAGCTGAGCATCCTCCAGTGGTAGCTCTCCAAATGGAGTAAAGCACTTGTGAGCGACAGTGGCAGAATCAGCTCATAGGCCATCTGCCTCCCTTCACTCCACCATCCAGAGTATATAGGGGAGGAATATATATGAAATTCCCAGTGGGTTGTACTATGGAAATCAAAGAATCAATAAGCTCCTTGATATCTGTACTCCTCACTAAATCAGTTTCCGCAGTGTTAGAAAAACCTTATGGTTAGGGCATCTACGTGGAAAGGGAAGACCGGTTTCCAGTCCCTGCTTAATAAACATTTAAGTATTTTAATTAAATAAATGAGCTATTGAGTAAAAGGCGGGGAGCACTACAGCTACTTGATCTGAAAGGCAGATACAGCATGTCCAGAAGAAGCAGACTTTTAGTCACCTAGGGAACTTTTCTGGTGGAAAAATTAGGCACCTATGGATTTCAAGTGCTTCCAGGGTTAGCAGACAGTGAAGCAGTTTCTGAGGAGCTAATGTTTGGATTTAACTATGTTGTGAGCCAGATAGGCAGAAGTTGGTCTTTTGGGAATTTAGCCCTTATTCTATACATAGAACATACTTCGTTTTTAGAAAAAGCCCACAACCCAGTTCCTGGTGCAAGGAAAGAGGTGAGGATAGATAAAATGGGAAGAAAGGATGAAAAAAAATAAGCAGCAGCAAAGACATGGGAAATAGTAGAACAGAAGGCTCTCATTCACCTCACCATTCTGTTTCTTTGGTTAGAAAAGTTATTCAAGAACAAGAAAAGAACATGTAAACTATTTTGGGGTACTTGCTGGTATTCTAGGCCCCACTGTAACAGATGCCTTATCTTATACAGACCAAATGAATACTTTTCTATTTTGCATATATATCTAATGAGAAACAGCCTGAATATGGATTCATGAAAAGGAGGGACTAACAGCTCTAAACAGCTCCATGGGCACTAACTGCTGCGCTGCAGAATCTCAGGGCACTACAGACTTCCATACACGAGGAACTCAGTCTTTCATGATTTTGTATAACATTATGTGAGTTGGTCTGTTAAGGTTTTGGGGGCTGATTTTATGAGAAAAGGGGTACTTAGAGAAGTAACACTTTACAAGATCAGACACCAGAGCCCCACTGTACATTATTCAATAAATACAACACTTCTATTATTCCACATCTGGAGTACTCTGCAGCAGAAATTCAGTTGTGCCAAGTTATGTGATGCTTTCTGTTGTATAAATGTCTGCTAGGGACTAATACATTATGTAGGGGGAAAATTTGCCTTGGCAAGGACCATAAACATGAAATAATCATATTTTTCCATCTCAAACATCTATGTTCTTGTAGGTAGATGGAGACCAACAAACTTATCCATTGGTGATCTAAACCAAAACATGACCCCAGAGGTAAAACCCACCATGCTAATAAATGTTGATCTATTCCTTTTCTGAATCCACAGGTTGGATTCATAAGTTGGAGAATGATACTATAGGGAAAATGGAATTAATTTACTTCATCCTGACTCCTTTGGAGCACTGCTGAATAAAAGCAATAGCTGATTAACAATTGCATCAACTAAGTGTGCCCTCAGTGAGTTTGCCAACCTTATTGGCTTCATAGTTCAAAATTTGAAGCCAGCAGAAGAAGATTTTATTGTTAATCCACATTATTTTTGCCTCTCCAAAACATTTCAATCTGTGCTTGAGAGATCCCCAATAAGTGCCAGCAAGATCTGTCTATCAACAGCTCACAGATTCCTTTTACAAAACTGTAGCACAGTCAAGCCTGCAAACTGAAGCAAGAATTTGTGATGACTTACACCCACGCTTACTGTCTGTACAGATGGAAAACTGAACAAACAAAAAAACAAAACCCTTCATTTTTCCTTCCTTTTGTGACCTCCCGAATGGATCACTACAAGGTGCTCTATAGGTGCTGTTTTTAAAAACAGGTCTTACAACTCTGGAAGGCAGATATAAAATACATCTGGCTAATGGGTTGGCAGCATTATCTATAGGTAACATGTTCTACTCATTCTTTGAAGACTCAGTTGGACTCCTACTTGCTTCTTCCTGAAAAAGAATGTGTTAGCCTTGCTCTATAAAATCCTTATGTGGTTTCGGTTAGGGAAAACCTGCTTCCTAATTCTCTTTTCATTCTAGTTATGTAGCCATAAAACCCAGTATCTTCAGCTGACTTAACAAAAATTTCTATTTATGCATGTCAAAAGAGCAGACCTAGATTTGTCTGACGCCTACGAGTCAAATATACCTTACGGACAGCCCTTGACTCTGGTATTTGCTTCCCTCATTTGTTTGGCCAGTTCATATCCTATCAGCATTCAGAATAATCTATTTTTTACAGGGGTGAATGTTGGGAAGTGATACATTTTACCTTATGGACTGGGAGTACAATTTTGTTGACAGCAGTATGTGAATTATGTGTATTGTTGTTAATATTTTCGTGTGAATATATTGGAATGGGTTCATTTGGATTCTGAAAAGCAAATCTGAAAATAAATATATTAAACTTTTACTGAATCCAACAGTTGCATTTTTTAATTTAGATATTTCACTGAAATACAATTTAACCTTCTGGTTTTTTACCATATTTTGTCATGAAGACAACGGACAATCAGAGTCAAGCCTTCAAAAATAAAGGCCTATAAATCTAAGGTGATGGTGGTTTCCTTACTAGCTAGATTTAGTCATTCACCATATAATTAAAATAAAAGGCTTCAATTTACTTGAGGTAAATGTCTGTTGAATGGAAAAGCAACTGCCATTTTCTCTCCTACAGAATGAACTCTGTTCTACCTTTAAAATGGAGATTAGACTTCTCCAATCAAAAGCACTTTATTGAAAAGATTGTGCCAGTTTTAAAAAATGATCACACCATGTGACTCAGTCCCCTTAACCAGACAATTTTAGATAGATCCAAACTGGTCAACTAGGTGCCTAAGTGACACTTGGATGGAATTTAGGTACCTAGGGGCATCTATACACATGCAGCAAGTGCACTGTAATTACAGTGCATCGGAGCAGACTTGATTAATCAAGTCTGCTCGAGCATGGTAATTACCACGCCCCAGCAGATTCCAGTGTCATATGTATCAGTGTCCCCACCCTGAAAAACGGCAGCGGGGGTGAGCTCATTCAATGAGCTTTAGTTAAAGTGCCCCCACCAGAATTTTTCATTGCAGGGACATTGATGCTTCAGGTGCTTTAATTAGAGCAGCTCTCAGAGCACACGTCTAAACGCTGTAGCTAAATGCTGAGCAGTTCTTCAGAATATCCTTGTTTCAACAGCTACTCAACCCTTGAGGTGCCTAAATTCATTCTGCACCTATGTTTTGGACTGAAAAGACCCGTATTTAGGTTTCTAAGCATGTACAACAGTGCCTCCATTTGAGCAGCTGGATGCCTGACTCCCACATAAGCTTCACTGCAACTTTGAATGTGGAGGTCCAATCCAGCAGATATGCTTAGAGCATGCCTAAGGCATGCTAACAGAGTGGAGATTCATGCAAAGCACAGCACTTTCACAGTCACTTTCACTTAAAAATAAAGGGTCATGCCCACCTTTGTATAACAGACTGGTAGCTGGAGCAATCACCCAGGAAATGCAAGAGCTAAATTGTACTCTTCAACCTGACAGAATTCAACCCACATTTGCCACTTCCCAGGACACTGATTATAAGAATAAAAGAACAGGCTAGATGTGTAATGCAGAAATCATAGGTCTGAGGGAGAAAGAGAGTGATCGTAAGAGAGATTGTGATTCTGCAACCCAATAACTAAGGTCTTCAGGTAAATCCAATATCTTTCGTTAGACCAACTCAAATAGTTTGGGAAAAATCTTCTTTGCAAGCTTTTGGGTACAGCTACCCTTAGTCAGGCTGAGGAAGCATCTGTAGTTGGTCTGTGCTCTTCCTGGATGAAATATTAAAGCAGCCAGAGGCCAGTACATATGCAAGAAAGCCAGTTAGTGAAAATGTAAATTGAGGTAGTCAATGGGTGAGAGACAGGTTGGGGATGGGGAAGGGGAATGAATATAGCTAGCAAAAAGTAGAAACATTACCTGGGGAGTCAGATGTTAGGCAGGGTATAATGTGTCGTAAATCCAATGTCTATATTTAGTCCATGATTTTTTGTATCCAGTAGGCTAATGAAGTGAAGTCTGTAGGCTCGTCTGTGAAAGGTGTTTCATAAATTCTCTTTGAGGATTAGAACTGAGAGATTGGAGAGAGTGGTGTGAGAAATGTGCCCAAATAATTCTTGTCTTTGATAGATTTTCAGCATGCATTCATTCTGGTACGTACTTGTTGTCTGGTCTCTCCTATATATTTTCTATCAGGGCATTTAGTGCACTGGACGAGATATAATACATTTCTGGAGGTGCAGCTGTAAGATCCAGGAATGTTGATGATCCTGTTGTGCGTTGTAGTCATTATGGGGGTGGTGGAGCTGTGTTGGCAAGTTTTACATTTGTTGTCATGGCATGGTCTGGATCCACTCAGTGTGTTTAGGCCATAAAAAGTTTGCTTGTGGTGATGAGGCTGGCAAGGTTTGGTGCTTGTTTAAAGACTATAATGGGTGGTTCTGGGAAGATCTCTTTAAGAATTAGGAATAATTTAAGAATAAATTATTTGCCCCTCCCCACCCCGTGTCACCCGTTGACTACAGCTATATTCATTCCCTCTTCCCCAACAAGCTGTCTCACCCTTTGACTACCTCAATTTACATTTTCACTGATTGTCTCTCTCACATATGTACTGGCCTCTGGCTGCTTTACTATTCCATCCAGGAAGAGCACAGACCAACTGCAGACATTTCCTCAGCCTGACAAAGAGTATCTGTACCCAAAAGCTTTCAAAGAAGAATTTTTCCAATTATTTGAGTTGGTCTAATAAAAGATATCAGATATACCCAAAGAACCTTGCCTGCCTGTGGCCATAGGCCAACATAGCTACAACCTATACCCCTGACCCAATGATTAACATACTCAGTTCAGCAAGGGGAGACCTGACTTCCAATCCCTCCTATTAGTAGGGGCCTACCTAAACTGTGGTTTTGCGGATTCTGCGGAAACTGCAAAAAACAGCATTGACCACAATTTCCCGTGAAATCAACCAAAAATACAAACAGTAGTGATGTAGACTGAGTGAATCATTAGGGGTAGAGCTGTCATGACTCCTCCGCCAATCAGAGGCAAGGGGCAGAGCCACCGCAAAATGCCTGCAAAATCAGCTTTGCGCACCATCAGCAGGCTACAAAAAACCTGTTGTCTCACTATAACTTAGGTAGGTCCCTACCTATATAACCTATGGTTATTTCTGTTTTTTAACCAAAAACTGCCTAATGTAAAATACATACAAGCCTGGCAAGCAGGGGCCAAAACCCAAGACTCTCTCCTCCTCAATCACAGTCCATACCCCCAGATACATTTTCTTATTTGCCTTCTGTCCCCAAGGCTCTTGCATTCCTGGGAGTTAAATGGATCAGATTCAACAGGAAAGGCGTGAGTAAAGGACAGTCCCTCATGATCTGCAGCTTCACATGTTGGTATTTTGGAATGTAAAATATAGATTCGTAAAACCAAATGAGATTTGCTATAAAAAGGAATTAAGTATCTTTTTTGTTTTTTGAGCATTTTCCTTTTTTGTCTGGTTTGCCTTGTTTGATCTTGTGCACAGTAATTTGCAACATTTCAAGAATTTGCAGTCCCCATTAAATCCTTTATTAAATTACCCTGGGATGAAGGTCTAACACTAGCCTCTACACTTTAGGTAAGGGCCCAAGATGGATCATCACCGGGGCCACCAGGTATACTGAAGTGCTTTCTGTACTCTATCACATGATTGATAAGCCTCAGGGTTCATTGACAAATCTAGGCCCAGGTAGGGACCAAAGAATGAAAGAGCATGTATCCTTTTTCCCATTATATTGCAAAAGTGTAACTGTGTGGTTATGGCCACTGTTCTATACCACAGATTAGAGGTTGGGTGTTCATGGGGGCTTGATGAAGTGACTAAGATTTGCCTGATACCCTGCACTTTAATTGCTTAAAACCTGATTATTGGACCTTTCGTGGGTGAGGTGAATTTTATGCTATTATGAATTAGTAAGGGTTATCACTGCTTTATTTCACTTCATATTAACATAGAGAAGCATTCAATTATAAGAAAGCTAGAACAATATTAAAGGCAGACCTAAACTTGTCCGATAGCTACAAATAGGGTGTTCTTTTTTGACAGCCTTGGGCCCTGGTATTTGTTTCCCTCAGTGGTTCAGCCATTTCAAATTCTGTCAACATTCAGAACAATTTATTTTGTTCTCCAAATCTATTTTGAAGACTGGAATTGATTGTCCAGTCTATTTTGTTCTCCAGATCTGCTGAGCTCAAAATCTCGCCTCATTTACTTACCCATTTTTTTAAAATTGTTGTTTATCAAATAAAGCTTCACAATGAAATAATTCTTTATGGCTAAAACTCCTGCCACTCCAGCTTCCCACAGTGGATGAGAAATCTGTCAGTGCAAGGAACTGTATGAGGTAGGTTCAAGTTTTGATGTTAGGCTAGAAGAGGTTGCAACAGATGCCATAGCCCCATTGAAACCCCAATGCAGGAGGGTACAGAGCCGTACTGAACATTTTTTCTTGTAAAAGGCAAGCTTTTGAAATAGTAAAACACACTGTATTATCTGGCTTTTTTTATTTACAGCTCTTCTTTCACACTGTCTCCTCACTTCCTAGTCTATCATGGACACTTAATAGGAATTTTAAGCAGTGTTTTTGCCTTCATACATGCTTGAAGTGTTTTTGACTGTGGGCTCTTGCTATAACAATCATGTTGGGGGTTTTTTCTATAGCTATTTCTTTCTGTCTGACAGACTGCTGTTAATCACATGAGTAACAGTATTCTGAACTATATTAAGTTTATGCGGTTTGAAAAACTGCTATGTACCCCTCCCTTGTCCCTATGCCTGTTACCACGAGTATTTTCACAGGTTGTTTTTTGGAGATTTTTTTTTTATCTAAACACATCTTTGCAAAAGTGAGATTATAAAACAGAAGGGTGCTTTCACCATGCTTTCATTATTTGCTGAAACAATTTATTTACATGAAGAATGAACTCAAAGGCACCAGAGGAATCCAGGAATAAGAAGGTGCGCATAGGAGTAGTAGAAAGAGCAGGGGGGAAATTTTCAAATGCAACTGTGTGATTTAGGAGCCTAAGTCTCATTTTTAAATTTACCAGTGACTATGTCTACACAGCCAAATTACCATTGTTGGCAAGAAGCCTCAAACATACTGCAAAGCTCTAGGTAGCCTACCTCTTAACAACAACTACATAGTTGGTCCAATAAAAGATATTACCAAACAAACCCACCTTCTCCTAAATCATCTCCACATGGCACTTGAGATGGCCTAATTAACACTACTGAGGCCAGGTACAGACATTATACAGCTACACCAGTAGAAGTGTGTGGAAACTGGTTTAAACCTGTAACAAAACACCTGTTCAGTACACAAAGGACAATTTCAAAATGGTGGAACCTAGTCTAAGACAGACCTGGATGGATGTAGTATTAAACTTAATCAGTTTAGGTTAGAGTGGTAAATCAAACTTATGTATCCATAGTGAATCACCTTAGTTCACTGTCCTCTGGCATCCCAGGCACCCCTCACAGGGCAGTTTGCTGGCTTCAGCCGGTGCTCGTATGCTCCCAGCCTGAAAAGCCTCCATCTTCTGCCTGCATGGCCATATGGTAGAGGGGCATGAGGAAGAATGGAGCCCCCCTGCTGCATGGTCTCAGCCCCAATCCAGCATAGTGGTGGGACAAAGGAGGTGCACAGCAGGGGATCCATTCCTGCAGCCTTCCCACCCCTGCCCAACCCTCCTGACAATTACAGGCAAGAGCCACTGCTCAGAGCTGTGAACCTGTCTATGATGCCAGGAACTGGGGGTGGGGAGGTGGGGGAGTGGAGCACCCCCTCTGCATGGGCCCAGGCCCAAGCCAACACAGCTTGGGGGGCGAGGGGACCGGCAGCAGGGTCTCTGCTCCCCCTCCTCCTGTCCCACTTGACAGGTGTGTTGCTCTGAGCAGGGAACCAGGATTGGAGAGGGGGAACTGAGCCCTCTGCTGTACAGCCCCCCTCCATGTGTGCTTGCTCAGGGCTGGGGCCATGCAACAGGGGGCTCCATTTCCCCACCCCTCCTCCCGACAGCCTGACAGCTGCAGACAGGAGCTGCTGCTCAGAGCCACATGCCTGCCTGCCACGCAGGGAATTGGAGATGAAGGGGGGGAGTGAAGCCCCCCACCATATGGACCCAGCCTGGCCCTCTCAGACCTGAGCCAGCAAGCTGAGGAAGGCCCGCATGGTGGGGGGCTCCACTCCCCCACTCCCTAACCCCAGTTCCTGGCATGGCAGACAGCCATGTGACCCTGAGCCCCCCAGACCTGAGCCAGAATATTTGCCCCCCTCTCCCTCCACTGACGCTGGCAATGACAGCCAACAGCTGGTGGGGGGCAGGGCTGGGGAGAGGGGCACACTGGCCAATCAGGGGTGTCTGGCTGCTTAGCTGGGCTCAGAATTCTCTGACAGCCTCTTGGGAGGCATGTGAGCGCTCCCCCAGCCTGCTGGCCTTGGCCAGTGCTGGCTGCCTCTGTGCCTGACCCCCAAAGCGTGAATGCTAGTTCTGTTTGTTCATGAACTAATCTAGAGCACTTAAAGAAAGCCACAGAAGGTAGTGCAAATTAATCTCGGGCTTTTTGGATACCTGTACCTAGCCTGAGAGGCCAATTAGCTTGCCTTTGTAGATGCACAGACACAGCTACGCTGCTTCTAGTTTGAGAGAGAGCACCTGCCTGGATCAGTGCAGTATGCCTGAATGTGCTACTTCTGGAGATAGGATTATCATCTCAAGAGCCTAATGGGAATTCAGCATCTAAACCACTTTGATGTTTTTGTTTAATTTTACCCTTCCCCCGCCAGGAGCCAATCCTAAATAGCTGAGATGAGCAGATTGTGGAAAGTAGCTAGGTACAGTAGCTGCAAGTAGTTATATTAGCTGTTTTTTGAGGCACTGTGCTTCTGTAGTACAACCACTCACAGTAGAGAGACTACAAATATCCACAAAGAAGAGGTCTTCCCCCCCGACCCCTTCTCCAACCTCTGTGTTGCTGGGACAGCTTTCAGTTATACTTTTGCTATTGCATATATACTCCAAACGAAGTGAAAAGAGCAATTCTTTTCATTTCATGGAATGCTATTTGTTGAACCATAGGTCTTCTCTAAAAATCTGCAAGTTTTCCTAAGCTTAAAAAGTATTTGGGAGCAAGAACAGATCTAGGATTTGGAAAAGGAGTATGTAGCAGAGAGCTCACTGTCATGTGCGCTACACAGTTGAAGGGGAATGTGACTGGTCGTAGAGACAAAAGGCAGAGTGGTAGCTCACTGCATGCGTGTCTCATGGCCAACATCAGAGTTCTTATTGTTGAAGAGCTGACTGTGTGTTCACTACCCAAAGTGAGTTGGGGGGTGTAACTGTAGTTAAACAAAGCCAGACTTCAATATAGATTCAATCCTATAGAGTTTTGTGAGTTCATAAATAAATCATTGTAGGTTTGCCTCAGTTTCATTCCTGTCTGTGCTTCTTTTAAAGATATCATAGATGAAATGTGCAAAATTTTCTGGAAAATAAAGCTTAGGTTTCAAAACAGGGATTCCTGTGAAACGAAAATGTTATTCACTCTGCTTGTATTGACTGATATTTCTGATATTGTACTTCCATTACAATTGCCTCAACAGCACACATGGGGAAGATGGTGGTGAGCCAGTGGACAGCAGAGGATTCATTTCTCCATGGATCTGTCACACTATTAGAAAACTAAATTTTCTTGATTAACTTTAAGCAAGTTTTTGTCAGTTTTATACGTAATATTTATTTCCACAGTAATGCAGGGTTTTCCTGGCAATGGTGGCATCACTCATCTAGAGAAATTGCATTTCATTCATAAGGAGGTCACAAAAAGTGTTGTGAGAAACCACAAAAAACATCTATATAGTTAATTAGTGTTGCTAACAGTGAGAACATGATGTGAGAATTTTCCCATGGCCATAACTGCAGATTTCTTACAGAAACTCTTAATCTCTTTTAGAAATATTAGAGACATTACTGCTGCTACTGTTCATGTTGCAGTAGGTTTCAGGATCAAAAAATAAAGTGTTCTCTTGTTTTTCAACTCCATCGCCTGAATTTTTAAGCAGCAAGCCAGTCTACTTTGCATTTCTACCTCATGTGTCATTTGAGAATGCAGAGCATTTTGCAGATATTAATTTCCTAACACCTAACACATTTAGACAATTCACATTTTTCCCCAAACCTGAGAAACAAAAGGGAAAACAAAAATGGCCCCTTCCCATGAAACATGTTTGGTTTGACAATCAGCATTTTCAAAGGGAGAAAAAAAACCAACCAGTTCCCATCCTAGAAGATGTCATGGCAGTAAGGGTGTTACTCCAAATACCGTGGAAAATATAAGTAGCATACCACCATTTCATAAATTGCTCCTTTAATTTAAATAAGTAGTGTTCTTTTCACTTCCCACCAGTAGCATAACTAGGGATGGGCAAGAGGGGCACCAGCCCACAGCCAATTTTAGAGGGGTGCCAGAATTGTCCCCCCCCCCCACCATGGGCTAAGTACAGATAGTAAAAAAGCCTGATGCTGAATCGATTCAATCTTCACAGGTTAGTCCAAGCTATGTAGATTGAACCAATAAGCAAGTGAACAGACATTCACTTTTGATTCTGGAAATGAAACTACATGCCTGCCATAACCCAGGCCTAAAGCTGGGGTGAGGGCAGGGCACTAGAGCATGCCTCCCTGCTTGGCTGGAGCAGCCAGCTTGAGCCAAGGTTAGCCTGCCCAAAGAGAGGTTTGCAAGGGAACTGCAAAGCAGCCTAGGATGCTGGGGGACTTGAATCTGGAGCAGATCTGGGAAAGAAGTCCAATAAACAGATTTACTCTAAATCAGTTAAGTCTGATACTACATCCATCCGGGTTTATCTTAAACCAGTTTCAGCCTTTTTGAAAGTGGTTTATGTGCACTGAACTTCTCTTGTGCTACAGATTTGAACTGGTTATATTGGTTCATATGTAAGTTCTGTCCCTAGCCATGGAGTCTATGCCATGGCAGCAAGAGGAACCTCATGGCATTGTTCTTGAAGAAGCATCAGTTGATGCATGGACATCCCACTGTTGTCGCTGTAAGAGCAAAAGCAGAAGCAGACAAAGCACATGGCAGTGGCAGCAGCAACAACAGCACAGCTCGGGATTGTTTTAGAGTTCCAGGCATAGATAAGACTCCTGCCCCTCTCCCCACCCCCACCCCCAATCCCTGCTTTCAGAACTGTGCCCACCTGCTCTCCCTCTGGGTTTGTCCAGGACCAGTGGCAACACGTAGAGGGTGTACAGGGGTGTAATGCACCCCCTGAGAGTGCTGGTGCACCCTCTGACAGGCCGCACTTCCTGTTTAGGTGACAGGCAGGGGGGGAGCAGCGGAAGTGCTGGTGCCCGCCTTGCAAGCGCCAGCCAGGAAGTAGGAATGTTGTGGCCACTTCCAGGACAACACCCCCTTCCCCCAGGTTGGCAAGATCAGCTGCAGGGGACCCCCCCCACCAGTCGACGAGATCAGCTGCAGGGGGATTACCCCCCCAGTCACTGACTGGTCATGCCACACCCCCCACCCCTCCCCAAGTAAGGTGGCACCAGTCACACATGTCCAGGGCTCAAACCCTGTATGTTATGCCTCTTCTGACCCTAAAATAGTGCACAACTGTGCATTGCTACAAAACCAATGACTTTCTACACAGCCAGTGGCATGTTTCTATGGAAGGTAAAATGATTCCATCGTAGAATCAAAGAAAAGTAGGACTGGAAGAGATGTCAGAACATCATGTAATCTAACCCACTGCTTAAATTAGGATCATCTTTGTCTAAACCATCACAGACAAATGTTTATCAAACCTGTAGTTTAGAACATCCACTGGTAGATATTCTGCAGCCTAAATAATCTGTTCCAATCTTCTATTGTACCCTCTCAATTAGAAAGGATGAAGAGTATATACAAATGTCTTTTTGAACTTGCAGGATAAAAAGCATTGTATAAATGTAGTATTATTGTATAAATTTAGGCTTGATTAAACACGGTGAGCCATATCATCCATTGGTTTAATTGGTATTGATATGATTTACACAAATTGATAATCTGGCCCAGATTTTATAAGGGGAAAATATATATGATCCCATATTCAGACTCTAGCAAATGAGTTTAATCATGACAAGAATTCTAAAGAAACTTTCATGTCTCATACAATCATGCACTTATTTAACAGCCAAATCAGTGCAACAGATATAGATACTACTGAAAGGCTTTGTGTGGGGAAGGAGGGCAGCCAGATTTACTTTTGCCAGGCTTTGTCTGCCAAAAACATTAGGGGGCATTTCTATATTTAATATTAGCAGTAGTACTGGACCTCTAGCTACTGTCTCTAGAAATGCGCTCAGTGGGAGCGAATCTATCTTCACATGATATGACATGAAAGTGCATGTCTCGCATTAAGCTAACACCAAGCCACAGGCAGGTTATCAGAGCTGATGCCAAAGGCCGCCTGCTGCCAGAGGCTATGGGCTTTGCCAGCTGAAAAAGTGTCATTACCTCAGCATAGCACACTATGAAATATCACTGTGATTCTAGCAGAACTTCGTCCATGTTACTGAGGAAGGCTGTAGGACAATGGCATATTAAATTATATATATTTTTATTTTAATATGTTTTAAAATTAAAGCTGATGAAAACTACAGAGAAGAATTGCCTGGATATAAAATCTTCTCTTTCATTGTAACTTCCTTCCCTTGCCCCCTCCTTCCCCCCACCCCCCACAAGTTCCTTGGCTTTTTAAGACTTTCCACACACCCTCTCCCACCTCTCACCTCCTCCCCCTCCAATCTGGCTTCCCCGCCTCCCTTGGCAAGCTTTTTTGCTTTAATTAAATAGTTAAAAGGTTGAATCAAAAGTTGTATAATCTGTTCAAATCAACTTTTATTTCAGATCAGAAGGGAGCAGAGACAGAATTCAGACCCCACTATGATTTAGAGCCTTTGGAACTATAGCAGTGAGCTGCCACTGCTTTCCTATTGCCACACCATGTTATTTACCTTCTGAGAAGCAGCATCTGCTCCATGCCATAAAACGTAGCAGCTTGAGCCTTGCTGAGATATCTGAGTCACAGGTAGAAAGTCCTACTCTCCACTCTGCTGAAAAAATTCCCATCCAAAACATTTCATGACTTCTGGTTCAGCTTTTGTTAGTATCATATTACACCTAGAAGAGTTCATGGTTGGAACTGGTGGCCAGTGTTGCAGGAGGGAAATAACAGAGGAAAAGGCAAGGGAAAAGAGAAAAGGAAAGAGAAATAAAGAGGAAAGGAAAGTGAAATGAGAAAAATGTAGTGCATGAATATAGGAAAAGAAGATGGGAAGGACAGAAATGAGGCAGAGGATTCGAAGGGTGGAGAATAAGGTATGGAATCATAAACTTGAATTATTCAAAGCAAACAGTAGACCATTACTGGTTAATTTTTCATTTACTGGTTCCACTTACTGGTTAATTCTACCACCCCAAAACCATAAAGAACAGTGTGCTGTGGCTGAAACTGTTTGAAGCCAAGACTCATACAGTGGCCACTGTTGGCCTTCAAATACTACTACAAAATGAATGCTAAAGTATAATTTTAAAAATAACTGTGAATATCCTCACGGCTCATTTGAAAGTGACTGATACTGAGCTCTTCACCAAATATCTGAGCCCATATTCTCAGACTTTACACTCTCTGTTCTTTGCACAGCAGGCTTGTGTTGATTTTTGTTTCCTGTCAGCTTACTTTCTTATGGCTCCATTATGACCTTTCAAGGGATTCAGGAGGAATGAAGATTTTGGGGACTTGGAGTTGTAAGAGGAGGCTGTTTTCTGAAGATTAGGAACTGTATTATATCATTTCACTTTTATCTAGTTAACCTCTCTGCACACCCATCAAATGCACACCGGTGGCATTTCATCTAAAAAAAATATTCATCAGGAACACTTGGAGCTTTCTATTCACCTCTCTGAATTGCTAATTCTTGAGAACAGTAAGTGATAAAGGTGGAAATCTATCCTGAAAAGGAAAAAAACAAACCTTTTTCTGTTTCTTTAAGGCTAAGTCTAATGGGGCTACGTCTTAGTTACATCATAGATGTATACAGATACTGCCTGATCAGGGTAACTGATTCTTTCTCACTTCACTATATGTGACATCAGACTCTGGCCCACACACTCCCCATTATTATGA
>NW_005842083.1:676961-679040 GCF_000455745.1 Alligator sinensis | reverse complement strand
CTGCCACCACTACAAGATTAAATAGAGAGTAAATGTGGCTTTCAGCCATCTTTGTATTCCCTGGATCCTTGAATCAATCACCCTAGGGCTATTCTAATATGCCAGCTGCCTCCACAAGCCATATTCCATTTCCAACTATATCTCTTATTACTGCTTTGAGACGTACATTACAATACATATTAAAAGCATCCATCTGTATTTTAGATGATGGATGAGCAAAATATCCAATACAGGTGTACACCAATTTGGGAGTGTGCCTCTATACAGGCATTCAAGTCCAAGCCTTCAGGTACTTTGCATCTGGGGAACTTTGAGCATGTTTCTATTGGTTCTACTAAGAGTGCCTAAAGAAGTTCATCCTTCTTGACCCACTCGTCCGCTCTTGCTCCACACTTGGAATGTCAAGAATGCCAAAACCTGGAAATGAGCATTGAGACTGGTCTAAGGGTAAGTGCTGCCACAGATCTTGATGTCTGTCTCCAGCATGTTTGAGAGCAGTGGTGTAGAAAGCCCTCAGGAAAATGTATTACCTCATTCATAGGGTAGGCACATGCAGAACAGGATCAGGTAGGTAGGAAATCATGCCACGATGTTTCTAGCACTGTGCACTTAATTGCATATCTTTGTCTTACATTGATTCACCACTGTGGCATCTCACTTACAGTATATGTATTAGGGGTGTGCGAAGCTTCAGGTGCTGATTTGATTCAGAGAAGATTTGGCCTGATTTGGAGGCCAAATCACCAAATCTGAATCAAATTGTGAGACCAAAAACACCTCCGAATCAATTCAGAAAAAGATTTGGAAATTCGGAATGCAGTCTTTCAGGGAAACAGAAACTGAGAAGAGCAAGGGGGAGCAGAGGGGAAAGACTGACATCTCTAGCTGGCCAGTGACTGTGATCTTTCCATGAGTCCCCTTCCAATCATAGTGCTCGGGGGGAGGGATGTAGAAACAGCACATAAGCCTCTGTCTGCATCCTTTCTGTCCCTTTTGTGACCTGTTTATGTCTGAGCACTGAGAAGGCCCCCTGTTACAGGCTACCATCCCTGCTGTTTCATATCCTGCTGTGCCTTAACACACACACACACAGTCACACATATCATGAGTTTTGCATTTAGAAGCTTGAGGTGCAGTTTCCCAGAAACCCCTGCACCTATCTCCTTGAAACCTAGCAGGCTTCATGGCCTTAGCAGGGGCAACCATGCCTGCTGTTTTCACCCTGTTCTGCCTTAACACACATACGACATGAATTTTGCTTGTCAGCACCTTACTGTGCAGATTCCCAGAAACCCCTGCACCTATCTCATTGAAACTTGTCAGCTTGAATGCCCTCATAATGGGCTACCGTCCCTGCAATTTTCATTGAAATCAGCCAAACAATGACAAAGTTATAGGTATTTCAGCAATTCCCCATTATAGTCTGTGCCTGAATCTTCGAATCTCTCTGAATCAGCACTAAATCTTCTGAAGCTGATTCGGCTGAAACGATTTGGGACAGTGATCCGAATCTCCAAATTGAATCACTGTCCTCCAAATCGGCCGAATCCGAATCGAATACTTCCCTACTCGCACAGGCCTAATATGTATCACTACAGTCAGTTCTTCTAGATAGGGGGGAGTACTGCAATAGCTCAGAAGCCACCATTTATTTTTTTTTAATGGTGACCACTGTTTAATGAAACTACATGATTTATTTTTCGGCAGTTGTTCAGAACAAGCATCTTCCCCCATTTCATATCACTGCAGCCAATTTTCTTTTTTTCACGTAAAAAATTATTTCATCTCCATTTTTATATTTGTAATTAATTAGTGTGCTTTCACAAAAATAGTCTCAGAAGACCTCAATTATATGCTGTTATTACATGTTTTCCCTTGCAAGAAGTGAAGGTAAAAAATTGCATTCATTTCATCTCCTACAGTTTCCTCTCACACATTGTCAACTCCCCTCACACGCACTCACCCCACATATAGTGACTGCATATGGGACACTGGAATGGCTGTGGGATAAGTGACACTATTAGCACAGTGTGGTAGCTTTGATATGTGACTCTCTGCAGGGCTGCCAGCAGAGTGACA
>NW_005842083.1:644777-676930 GCF_000455745.1 Alligator sinensis | reverse complement strand
TCCCCTAATGCAAAGACTATTCTTCATCTATTCTGTTCAGTTCTAATAGCCTATATTATCGTTAGTGGCATAAAACAGATTGCACATCGTGACTGAAAGTCTTGCATCTCTCAGGATTAGTTCTTGTTTTGGAGTGCCAGTCCTCAGGCACTCA
This sequence comes from Alligator sinensis, assembly GCF_000455745.1. Lineage (NCBI taxonomy): Eukaryota > Metazoa > Chordata > Crocodylia > Alligatoridae > Alligator > Alligator sinensis. Next base: position 676,776 of record NW_005842083.1, on the reverse strand, counting down.
ATAGACCTTTGTCAAATGAAAGTAAAGGTGGGGGAGGGAAGGGAGGAACAGAGCAAAGCAAAATGCATGAGATAATAAGCCAGAATTTACATTATCATTGCATTTTGTAAATATTAATCATTCTGCAGAGAGAATTTGACTTGACTATATTTTCCATATCAGGGATCATCACAGGGATTTTTTATTACCTTTACATATGCAAAAATATAGCCATTATTCCAGATTTTTTTATTGTTGTGTTTTGTTCCTGAAATGTTTCTTGTTCCTGTCCTCGCCCTAAACAGTTTACAGTCTAAACAGATCAAATGTGGTGGGGCTGGTGGGAAAAGCAAGGGATGCAGTGATTCACTGAAGGTCATATCACAAGTCATTAGAAAAGTCAAGAATAGCATCTAGGCCTCTTATTCTCAGGTTCAAGCGCTATCCACTGGACCATATTACCTGTCTTGTGGAAAGAACCAGAAATTAATTCAGTTTAAAAAATGTGCATATATACCTATACATGTGGGAAATTTTGGGGGGGAGGGGGGAGGAAAGTTGGTAAAAAGAATTTAAAAGAAAAAAAATATTATATGCTTCATGGATGATTGTGAAGAATTATTAAAGTCAGCATAAAATCCTAAGAAATACTTGTGATTTGGCACATACTTTAACTTCATGAGTGAAATGATATTTTTGTAAACAAAGTTGCTAATTTAACCGAGACTAAAATAAACTCCTCTGTAAATATTTTGTGGTATAATAATGCTTTACCTTGGGAGCAAAAACCCTGCCTGGTACATGTTGCCTCTTGAGGTTACTAATTCTGGGCATTTAAGACACTCGATTTAAAGTTATAACAGAGGATAAAGAATATTCTTATAACTTCACTTTTTCAAAATAGTCATCTGCTAAACTAACAAGACTCGCTTTATGAACTGATGATTTAAAGCTGAAATGGCAGCTCTGTCTCCAAACCAAGAATAAGGCTGTAAAGGTAATAGGAATTTTTCTGTCTACTGACGGCACTGGGACATCACAAGGCTAGTGTTTAGATTCTAACATACTCAAACACCACATTGCAATTCTTACTGCTATTAATAAAAAAAAAATACATCTACGGAAAACAGTCTTATAGTTTCTGTAATATACCAGGACACATAATCACTCCTTTTGTAAGGAGGAAACCAAAATAAAATAAAAAAGGAATGAAAGAGACAACCAGAACAAGGGAAATGATCAGAGTGTTAAGTCTTTACTTAGAATATTTCTACTCTGAAAACTGTGATATCATAGGGTGCCTGTGCATGAGCGGGGAGGCTGCTCCAATACGCTATAATTACAGTGCTCCAGAGCAGGCTCGATTAATCAAGTCTGCTGGAGGGTAGTAATTACCACACTCCAGCAGCCTCCTACATCTCATGTATCAGTGTTCCCATGCTAAAAATGGCAGCAGGGGTGCTTGAACTAAAGCTCATTGAATGAACTTTAGTTCAAGTGCTCCTATAGCCAATTTTCAGCGCAGGGATGCTGATACAAGAGATGCTGTGGTGCTTTAATTAGGGCAGCTCTTGGAGTCGCTTTAATTAAAGTGTTGTCCCTCACACCCCCAGAGTATGTGTAAAAGTGCCCATAGTGTTCCACATGGGTCTCACTGATTCCCTAGTTGCTTGGTTTGTGAGTAAAAATAAATTTATGTGTGTGGTTTTTAATTGCTAGCCATATAAACTTAGAGTTGATTCTGAAAGTCAGAGTAGGGTTTTTTTTATCCAAAGGAGCCATCACCAGAAAAAAAAGATAAACAAAATCTGTCCTTTTTTATATCTATACCACTCCTGTTCTTCAAATAATATTTTCAGTTGCCCTGAGGTTATCCTACTGATAGCTATAACTAAAAACGTTATTTGAAGACAATGGATTTATACTAGGGCATTATCCTTTAAAAGGCATGTCATTCAGGCATGTCATACTCCACAGAAATTGTTTTGAAAGGCCATTATTTTAGCTAGAAAGAAAGTAGGTTTGTAAAATGGCTTTTTGTTTACTTAGAAAATAGCTAATTTTTTGATGAGGGAAAAAAATCCCAATTCATCCCTTAATTCAGAGTAAATCTCCTTAAAATGCCATTGAAGCTATTTATCAGGAGTGTGAAAAACAGTGTGGTGGGGGTGGGGGATAAGAAAAATAAGGAAGAGAAAGAGGAAAAGAAGAAAATGCCACCAAATTATGAACAGGCATTCCCTCACAGAAGTGCACATTTTTCCATACTTATGCATTGTAATCTACATCTGTACTAGCACATGAAAAATAATCAATTAGGTTTTACAGGCAAAAGGGAAAAGAGAGAACGAACAATCTAAATAACAACTTACAACAAGCCCCTAACCCTACCAGTTAACATAACAGGAAAGATTAATTACCAACAGATAAACATGGTCCTCCAAAAACCAACTTGAGTTTGAAAACATAGTGGGCACATCTACACATGCATTAAAGAGCCATAGTTACTGTGCATTAAGTTTAGCACCTATAATAACAGGTACTAACTCAATGCGCAGTAACTGGCACTACTGTGCAGTAGTGCCAGCACATGCCTTTTTAGTGACATTAATGCCCAGTAGACTAATTCTACTGCGCATTAGCACATTAGCTCGGCTCTTGCCGTGACATGCTAATGTGCACTAGAATTAGTCTACTGTGCATTTTGTATCTCATGTAGATGCAGCTACTAATACCTAATTGGTGCCTACCTCTGAATTTTAGTTTATTTAAAAAAATAATAATAACATACGCCTTGGTTGTGATCATCTGATCCAGGTAGGTAAATCTTTATATCAGCATGGAGTCTCATCATAATCAGAGGAGCCTTTGCCTGCATCACCAATATCAAGGTCTTGTGCTATAAGCAGGGATCCTGATTTTGTCTAATACAGAAAATCCAAAAAATTCTGATTTAAAAAAAAATGTCCATGATTAAAATGAAATGCCACTATATATAGATAGATAAACAGATAGATAGATATAGATATATAAAAATACACCTATATATATATAATTATATATATATATAAAATACACGATAGATAGATAGATAGATATAAAGACATAAAGACATAAAGACACATGCAGACTGGAGACAACTGAGGAAAAGGGGGACCTGGCTATGTTGATCAACTGTAGGATGACCATGAGCTGCCAGTGTGACCTGTGAAAACGTCTTATGCAATCCTAAAACAAATTAGGCAGCGTATGTTCAGAAATGACTAGTACGAATTTACAAGGCTTTGGTAAGACCTCATTTAGAATATTGTATACAGTTCTAGTCAACAAGGTTCAAAAATGTAAATTTAAATCGGAACATATTAAAAGAAGGATGGATGCCAAGGATGGAATGGAGACCTTTTCTACTGAAAGACAATTAAAGGAAATCTTTAGCTTGTTTAACTTAACAAAATAGAGCTTGAGAGGGGAATCTGATGATCACCCTTTACAAGTGTTAGAGAAAATATTAGGGAAGAAGAAGAGCTTTTCAGGCTGTAAAATACCACCAAATGATTACAAACTGGCTATGGATACATTCAGATGTATTTATTAGATTTATTTAGATTTAATTATTAGAGGAGTAAAGTTTTGGAATGATCTTTTAAACAAAGCAGTGAGACCAAAGAATCTAAATAATCTTGACCTGGATAAATTATGGAAATAATGGTATAATAGGACAGGAAGTTCTGGCTTAACAATCATTCTGTATGATATGTGGAGTGACATAATTGCAAATCCCATTTTAGGGTATAGAGGTAACTATCTTAGGATATGTACAGTCATTCATTGGGTCTGAGGCAGAAATGACTGGAGCAAGTGACTGGACTTTTCCAGCCCCGGGGCTGCACTGCAAACATGTGCAAGCATTCGTAAAATCAGGTTAACCCTTTCCTAGATCAGGTCAACCCAATCTTAATCTAAATTAATGTACCTACATAGGTGAGCGAACTTAAATTGGGCGTGCCATTTTTGGGGGCAGTTTAAGCCCTCTGAACACCTGCATGATTGGGTATTTAGATGGACTTAACCCTGGATAGCTCAATGTAATTGTAACACCTGTACATTCCCTTATACAGTAGTAGGTATCTGCTAATCCCATGCCTCAGCGCTTTTTGCCAAGTGACTATCGATATCAGTCTTACCCACTCATGAATGCTATTCACTTCTGGGTTTAGTTTTGGTTTGGGTTTTAGTTTTAGCTTTGGTTTTGGTTTGGATTTGGTTGGGGATTTTGTTTGTTTTCCTTCTTGCTCTGCAGCATTGGGACATTGGCCGCAGCTAAAGCTAAAGGTTTTAGACTGGTGTGCACTTCAGCTCCCGAAGGTATTTAGAAAACCCAGAGGTTCCTGGCTAGATCATCTTGCTCATACTCAAAGTCATATAACAATTACCAAAATACCAATTAAGTATTTGGATGGAATTTTTCCCTGGGTGAGATAGGGGTGGTTTTTGCCTTCTTCTTTATCATGGGCAATACTTTTTTTCCTGGAATCCTATGAGTATATATGTTAATCAGCTATTTCCCTATCAATGCAGTGGCAGGGCATTGGTAGGGCCCTCATCTCCTCTGCTTTTACTTACAGCATGTTAGAAAGTCTTCTTTATATTTTGGGCATTGTGGTTTGTTGTAAATGAGGGTTTTAAGTGACAGACTTGAGGGATCCTCAAGTAAATGACCTACAAACACAGGGAACTGAACCTGATGGCCCAGGACACACCTTCCAGTCCTAAGTTCCTGTCATGCTATAAGATAAGGGTCAAGATTTGTACATGCCTATCAGCAAATCTTATGAATTTTCATTGTAACCCTCTTCTCTATTGCCCTTTTATTCTTCTTCCCATTCTTTGTTCAGTGCAATCTCCTGCTATGTTAAGTCTAATTTAGATTTTAATGCAGCTCCGGGCATATACCTGTCATCTTTATTTGTCTGTGAAATTTCTTGCACATAGGCGTGGTGGTATAATAATTAAGGGTAATAAATTATAATTATACCAGTCCAAAAAGGAAGACACTGATCTGTTCTCCAAATGGAATAATAACAAAGGCCAACCAAATTACCCAAGGAACTATTTGTTGCATCTTGCTCTTTTTCTCCTGGCATGTACCTAGAACTAAAACTACACCAAATATTAGAAGCCAAGGATTTCAAAGACAATTTTCAAAACCCCAGTGATACTTCTGACCTTGAAGTCAATACATTGGCACTGAGGGTATAGACTTTTATTTTTAATTTTAGAAGGTGTACAGTCACTATAATGATGGCTCTACCTTTGTTACTTAAAAGAGCACCCAATACTGTAGTATCTGAGTGCAATACAATCTTTACAATCCTATCATTCCCAAGTTCCTGTGAGATAGGAGGCACTTTTATTATTAAGCTACTTCATTATTCTCCTTTAATGAATAATCCTTAAACTCCTTTTCTGTGATGTCTCCAAAAACCATGATAATAGTTAAGCTCCTGATGTGCCGAGACCACTGCCTATCATGCTGACTAATATTGTCTTGTTATTTCCCTGCAGTCCCCCGTCTGTCTTTACCCATCTGTTGTCTCTTGTCTTATAGCTAGATTGGAAGTTCTTTTTGGCAGAAACTGTCTTTTTGTTCTGCTTGCACAGCTTCCAGCTCAGTGAGGTCCTGGTCCATGACTAGGGCATATAGGCAGCATCGTAATACAAATAATTACCCTCTTTTTCAGAAAGGTAACTGAGGCAAGAGACACTTAGGTCCAAATTCTGTTCCACTTCTAAACTGCATAAGTGGCACTTATGCAGCCTTTATCCATTTATGCCACTAAACACAATCTTGTCCCACCCATATAGCACCCAAAATTGTCCTAAGTCATCCGGGTCTCTTATCTGCCTCCACTTTAGCAGAGGATAATTACCCCTATCGTGCTTTAAAAGGATCCAGTATGGCCACCTAGCCCTCTAATTCCACTTACGCTAATTTGTAATCCAGCTCTGTCTGGTGATGCACAACTTTGTAAGTACTTGAATACTTAGTTGGAAAAAATGACATGCAGCAAATGTTTGATGTTGAAATCAAATGGCATAGCGATACCCCACTTTTGCACCAATACCATGGTGGCTAAGGCACTTGACCAAGAACTGGGACATTTGTGTTTTGGGCCTATTTCATCTCCCAAGTCTCCTAAACTGTAAGGCTAGGAGCACCCTCTATCCCTTCCATTGAAGCTGGATCACTGGGTAGAAAGGAATGCAAGAATCACCAATTCAGAAGGATAACTAACTGGAATGCGCCTGACTGTATTCAGGCTTCAGTCCCTAATTCATGCTGTCAGTCTTATTTCTAGTGTCTGGGGACTCTGTAGCCTTCCCATTGAAAGAAAAAGAGACCAAAGTGCTTTAGAACTGGAATAAGATCACTCACCTGCAGAGGAAACATTATTTTGGAGAGAGCAGAAGCTAACTCCAAACGGATGAAAGAGAATGAACATGAGTCACCATTTCGATGCCGCAGCCAGCAAAGCAAACAAAATCCTGGCTTGCATCTACCGATGCATCTCAAGCAAGACCCAGGAAGTCATTCTCCTGCTTTACTCAGTCTTGGTGAGGCCACAGCTGGAATACTGCATCCAATTCTGGGCTCCACACTTCAGAAAGGTTGTGGAGAAGCTTGAGAGAGTCCAGAGGATACCCATGCATGGGATTAGAGGACAAGAGAACAGGCCTTATGAGGAGAGGCTGAGAGGCATGCGAAATTTCAGCCTGGAGAAGCGAAGGCTCAGGGGTGACTTGGTGGCAGCCTATAAGTATATAAGACTGTTTTAGGCTGGACATAAGAAACATCTTCTTTACTCTCCAAGTCCCCACAGCCTAGAATAGACTTCCCCCAGAAGTGGTGCAAGCACCTACTCGACACTTTTAAGAAACACGTGGATGCCTATCTTGCTGGGATCATTTGACCCCAGGTGACTTCCTGCCCCGTGGGCAGGGGACTGGACCCAGTGATCTTGCAAGATCCCTACCAGCCCTAATGTCTATGAAATCTATGAAATCTATTATTTGAGCCCAAATAACTTCAAATTAACAAAGGAAGATTGTAGCAGGGCAAAGTTGAACACAGACTTCCTAAGTGCCAAGATATTACTTAAACACCAGACTATCGTTTCTTCCTGTAATACTGAAATACAGTGGAATAGAAATGTGAATGTCATAAAAAAATTGGACCACCTGCCCCTTTGAAGTTCATTTTTGAGGTACCTGTCATATTCATCCTTACAAAATGATATACATTGAAAGGTATTGTAATGGCAATGGATGCAGTAAAAAAAACAAAAAAACCCCCAAAAAACCTTTATGCTTTCTTAGAGATTTCTTTTTTTTTCCTTAACAAAATTTCTGCGTTGGTGTTAGGCAGATTTTCCAGGCTTCAACAAACCAGATGGCCACCCAAAAATGCAATATGAAATTTTTATAGGAAGCTACGAACTGAACCCATCAAAGGGATAACAAGCAGAGATTTTTCAGGGATTTCAAACTTTTAAATATAAATTATATTTCAAGGTCATATGGATCTACATTTGAACTACAATAAATAAATAGATAGCCACAGTGATAATTACCTAATTTCTATATTTAGAGAAAACAGAACATGTGTGTAATAAACAATAGCACATTGTGATATTAATGAAGTGCCTGCTTCCTCTAAATGTAGAACTTCAGCAATTATCACTACAATTGGCATGTGTAAAGGTGCTGGTGACAATTTTTAAAAGGCATATTGCGTGTTTGATAGACCAGAATGCATACCTAGGACTCGCTACATTCTGCTATGAAGCTATGTATTCCAGAAACCCAGTCCCCAATTGAGTCAAGTTTACCCTCAGCCCAGTGCAGTGGGCCAGGATGAAAAGATGGCTACAAGCCCAGTTTATGCCTCCCCAACTCTGGGATGGCTAGGGACCAAATAAGCCACCAGCACAAATGAGAGTTACCATAAAGCTGCTTTAATTTTTGCCTGCTGTTATAGTCTCCCATAGACTGTACTCCTTTGCAAGTCATTAGCAGAGCATGTTGGATTCTGATCCTGTCTCCTTTGGCCCCCAATTACACTCCTCTATCCCAGAATGCCCCATCACACCCTCCTGTTGCATTTACAAACCACTTGTATTGAGAAGAAGTCAAGAGCAGCTAACATAAAACTCACTGGTTTTCTACCATCCTAAGATTCACTCCTGTTGAAGGAATTCTCTGTTGCCTTTTTATACTTTAAAGTCACTGTAACAGGGTACCTGGCTCACAGGCGGGAGCCTAGCTGCAGGTGATTGAAAGAGGATTGCCTGCTTCCCTAGGGCTATGCCAGCAGATGGGATGATTGGGTGGCCTAGAGGAAGTTACAAGGTTCCAGGGAAGGTAGCTAAAAGAAAGAGGAAATGTGGAGATGCTGAGGAGTCAGCACAGAGCTTGGGTTACTCTCTCAGGCCATGTCTACACGTGGTATGGACATTTGGTTCCGCAGGGACAACTAGCAGCGGTGCACCTTGCACCGCTGCTACTTGTCCCCAGGGAATGCCCATGCCCATGCCATGTGTGCTCTGGTATGTGGCAAGTTACCCTAGGGATAGTGGGGGAGGCTGGGACCAGCACTGGGACCCTTACTCAGGGTCCTGGGGGCCTTCCAGGGCTGCAGCAGCAGAATTCTGCTGTGTGTAGCCTGGCTGGCAGCTGCAGTGCGGTTCTGGGCCGGCTCCACCTCTGAGCAGCACATGCTGCTTGTGCGTGCTGTGCTCCACATTTTTTTCCTCCATGGGTTTTTTGACCAGTGGGTATCCACTGGGTATTTGTAAAACAACTGAACAAGCAGTACGTAGCACTGCAGATGTATCTGTGCCACCACATACTGCATGGCTGTGCTTGTCTGTATGCAGCCTCAGGGAGAGGACTGCAGGGTTAGTTTAATTGTTCTTTGTTTAAGTGCTTGCTTGTTTTATGCTTTATGTTGTTTCCAGTGGGTACAAGTTTGCCACAGGGAAAATAAAGATTGTATTGTAAAAGTGACAACCTACTGTAGTCACATTGTAGTGTATTTGTGCCAACAGGTGAGAAGAAGGCCAAACATTTTATCTTTTTGTCACTGTCATTACAAATTGTGACCCTGCTTCTCTATTGAAGTCAGTGGAAGTTTTGCTGGTGACTACAGGTCTAGGCCATCCCCATTTCTTGCTGTCCAGGCACCCACTTACTCTCATCCTGCCTGTCTATTTCTGTATAATCTCTCTGTATAAATCCATCTTTTCTGTTTTTCATCAGGCCAATTTCCTATCCAGCTGAGTTTCCTATGACCCTAATATAATTTATTCACAGAAAGGAATTTCCAGCTGCAAAAAGTTTAGCACAGTGTGGGCAGGTAGTAGTTACTTCTGCACCACTGGGGTCTTTGTTTCAGCTGCGACTGAAGTAAGGTGCAGGATGTACCAAGAATAAGGTTGGTCACTACATGGAGACCTCAGATAATTGCTTAAGTCTGTTCTAATTGCTACGAGTACAACCACCTTAACAAATGGAAGCAGGTGTCTGCATACTCAGCTACTACACAACAGAGTAGTTACAATGCAAAGAGTATCTCTTTCTGACTGCACACTGCTAGGTCAGAGGTCCATTATGAGCACTGATTGGCCCTAGAATTATGGCCCACCAAGGATTATATTTTGGTCATGCCTACAAGTGGCCAGAAAAGCTCCTTGGTATTTTGGACCTCAGAGAAGCATTAGCTGTGCATGGAAGATATTATGAAATTAATTACTGAATGAGCAAAGTGGCCATCTTTCCAAATTACATAGCTCAGCTGTTTCATTCAGTCTTCAACATTCTGAGCATGTTTGTATTACATTATAGGCATAATTGCTTACAATGGCTCTGTCCTTGCTAATGTGTCCTCACAAACAGATCTTTCGCCTCAGGATCACTAAAAGGCCTCCACAGAGGCCTAGGGATCTGCCACATAAAGCCAAGTGCAGGATCTTAGCATATGCACATGGGTAAATCCAAATATTTTATAACTAATGGAAAAAAATACAGGAACTGGCCCTGTTTTTTATATCCCTCACTTAAAATTCAGTCTTTCCTAAACCATAGATATTTGAAAAAGATAAATTACATGTTTATAGTTTTAATAATTCCCTGAAGTTGAATCATAAAATAATTCACAATGAAAACCTTTTATATACTATCAGTCTGACACTGATAAAAAAAGAAAAAATGCTGCTTGCATAAGAACTTGTAGCACCAAGCAGGTACCAACTCCTCCAGAGCTAGTCTAAAATGGTATGTAAGGAAAATTTTGTACAGCATTACTTTAGCAAATATTATAGCTACTTTCCCTTCACCTAAAGATAACCCTGTGAGAGCAAATAAATAGAAAATTCCACAGAGCGATCTGCCAAGGGAACCAAATTTTGTTTCAAGAAGGTGGTAACAGCCCGTTTCCATAGAGGACAGCATGAATTGATGCCTCACATCCCCAGTTTTGTTGGAATAATTATGTTCTGTCCCCACGGACCTCCAAACAGCAGCACCCCATACAACAGCTACACAAAGAGTTAGCCATTCTGTAACTTATGCAATTATCCTTTCTTCCATAATAACCTGGCTCACTCAGGAATTGTACTGCCATTCGCTTCTCAACCATAACTGCGTATTCCCCCTCTCCATAATAAATGTAAAGAGAAAGTAATTGTTCCAGGATGAGGAACACCACTGAGCAATACAGTTCACTGAAGGGACCAAGCCACACAGATACGCTGCTCTATGACTTGGTCCCAGCGGTGAGAGTGAATTAAAATGTACCAGGAATAGAGAGGTGGGATCTATGAGGGAACACTCCCCTCTCAAGTCAGCATGAAATGAGGGGCTCTCTCTCTAGACCAGGAGTGAGGATTATTCTTCCATCTGTTCTTTCTTATTTAAACCTAAGATCACTGTATCCCCTAAAATGAGCACTCTCAACCAGGCAGTCATTTAATAACATGGAGGAACTACCTATGGCTCAGAATTTTCCCCATTCCACCTTTTTGTGACGTATCCTCCTTTCTATTTCACATCTTGCACTCTTCCATGGCATATAATAGAGACAAGAATAGGGGTCCACGACAATAATGAGAAATTACAGCAATGACAATGATAGATACGGAGAGAAGCATGGTACATAGTCCTAGACCAGAAAGCTATTAAGCATGGTCTCACGTTATTTCTGAGATCCACTGAAGAACTCTGCTTAGTAATAATTTATGAAATATGAACTTCTACCACCCAATTCTAATCATCTCAAGATGTTCTATGCATATCTGCATGCTTTCATCAGGTAGCCTATTGGTAAATTTTCCATTCAACTATATATTTTATAATTAGAAATCAGAACACCAAATGCTTTTCTCAATACTGAGTAGAAAAACACTTGGAATACAAACACTCCACCATAGACAAGAGATTGGAACAAAAGACATTTTGCATGAGAATATCTTCTAAACCGAAAAAATGTCCTGGAGGTCAAAAATGTTAGGTAAACACTTTATCTGCTTCTAAAGAATGGGGAGTAGGAAAAGACTAATAAAACTTTAAGTATGTTTTACTACAATGACAACATTTTTAATAAAACAAGTGAAACATTTTAATTTAAACATACAAAGCAATGCATTAAAAAATTAAGGCCCTGATACTACAATAACTGATGAACATGTTTAATTTTACACATGTGACTAGTACCACTGAAATTATTAGTGTTATTATTTCAGTGGCACTGCTCATGTGCATGAATTAAGTATGTCTACAAGATTGTGGGAGGTTTTTTTAGGAGCAGAGTCTATATAATGAACATGTAATGCACATGGTACCTCCTCAGATTAAGTTTATTTATTTTGATATATGTATATAAAGATACTTAACATGTATAAAAGAAGTAATTAACTGAAATTAAATGTTATAGAATAAAAATGTGAGTAAACCATGAAGGAGCATTACAGTAACTGAGTTTATGGATTTGAAAATTAGAAAAGAAAAATTCAGCCATGAGCAACTAGCACAGTAACCAGTTTGGAACTATCCTATAGTATAGTGGTTCTCAAACTTTTTTGACTTAATGCACCCCTTGATAGATTAAGGCACCCCTCAGAAAATATCAGCTCTTAGTTTTCACTCCATTTTTGACTACAGAAAAATAATAGAGCAATTCTTCTGTTGCAAAGAAGTTGGAAAGACCAGAGCAGGTCAAAACATTTTCAATACTGTGAATTCCTATTTGAAATATTTAGGTTTATCTTGTGAATTATATTTGCACACCTAATAAAGCTATACTGAGTGGCATCTCATGGCACCTTTGAAAGACTATTAAGAAACACTGCTTGAGAATCCCTGCTATAGTGGCTTTAACTATAAAAGACAATAATTAGCACATGCAGATTACCCTGCATATAGACTTATAAATATAACATTTAGAAGATGAAAAACACAAAGATAAACATAAATGCTTTCTGTGAAAGGGACTTACCAGTTTATCCTGAACTCTGCTGTGATCACAGAAAAACATAATACAGGAGAAACCCATATTTTCCATGACAGTGTTTTAGTATGATTATTATTAACCCAACCAAAAATAAATACAGTAGAATGCCTGGTTTATATTTGATGTGTAAATAAAGAAAAAGCGTTCGAAATAGGCAACAATTGTAGAGAAACAGAACTGGGTGCTTGCATTTACTCTCTGTTACACACTATCTCTCTCTGATCTCTGTCTCTTTTTAGAGACCCTTCCCCTCCAAATTCATGGTACAACAACAAAAAGAATTCAGTTTCAACCAGAAAATACTAAGTTCATCTTTTCTACGTGCTTTTTATACGTGCTGTCTGACTGGTCTCCTAAAAACTGCTCATCCCACATGGCAGAGCGAGGATTTGGAGTCTGGGGGGGTCTGAAAGCTGTGCAAATAGCCTTGCAGAGTGGGATGTGGGATAAAACAAAAAGATTTCAGGCAGGATCAAATAAAGCAGTGTATTCTTTTGGGGTTTTTTGTGCCCAATTCCCTTCACCCTCCATATATACAAACACATAAACCTCTATCTGTTATGTTGGTGGCATGTTGCTTCTTCACCCTTACTTTTTGCCTTTTCCTCCTTTATGTTGCATGCCAAAGACAAAGGGGTCACATTGTGAACCTATATGCATGCTCTGGGGTTTGTCTCACGTTCTGATGCTGCCATGGCCACAATGGCTGGAGAACCGGCTGTTTCACAGAATTTCTGATGCTTTCCAGTCAGGACAAATTTTGACATTCTGATCACTAATTTAGTTCCAGAAGTCAAAGATCCCAGGAAGCCAGCTTTTTAGAAAGTCTAGAAGCCCTGGGGTCCCCAAACTATTTCAGAGCTAGGGACACTGCAGCCCAGACTCCTAAAGAGTCTGCCAAGTGACCATGAGTAGGAGCCTGCCTGGTGTTCAGTAAAAGTCCATCGACACACCAAAAATCCACTATACGTTTCCATAAAACATTGCCATTTTGACAAGGTGGTGTTTTCTGGCAAAACTGTATTTCTTTAGAAAATTCCCAACCAGTTCTAGCTTGAGGACTGGCTTCAGTCTGGTGCTAATGTGGGAAAGGGTGACAATTTGCTGCCTGGACAGAGTTGCTGCTACAAGTTTCTTAAGCTAGTTGCTAGATCTCTGGCAATGGAGCGGATGGAGACTTACCCTGATCAGATCACCCATTCTAAAAGCGGATTTTCTTATATGGCAAACCTGGCAAAATGATATGTAGGCTGTATTCCTTTTCCATACATAGCATCAAGGAGGCCTGTTAAGAGGGGTTAAATTTAAGGTGACCATGATGGGATGCAGTACAGTTGATAGCATGGGAAAAGCCTAATTCAAGGCACTGGGGTTTAGTGGTAAAGAGGTGTCTCCATGTCTGATGCAGTTCCTGGCTCCCTTCATTTTGCTTTTCCCATCCCTATTATGGGATCACAGAATCATATGATTGAAGGACCCTTAAAGGTTATGGAGGAACAGAGTGAGTTAATTTTTCAGCTTCCATGCAACAACCCTTGGGAGACCTGAATCTCTATTGAGGTCTGAACCTCCTCCTGAATCTCTGTGCAGGAGGCATGGCTTTTTACATTCATTCTCAAGCACTTAGTACATATGGACCATTGGTACCAGTTGAGAACCACACTAGAGAAACCTGGGTAGCCTGGGTGATCTGCCTTTGTTTTATATCCATTAGGCTACAGTCTCTGCAAGGTGTGTATATCGTCTATGTCTCATTGTTTCTATGTTCAGATCAGTGCACTCCACAGGATGAAATATCACTGTGAGACCTAGTCAGCAATGAGTTATAATATTGCCCTCTAATGGCTCTCACTTCAAAAGGAAAGGGAAATGAAAGGAAAAAAATGAAAGAGGGAGGGGTGAAGGAGAAATGAGTAGCGCTATAGAGGAAGTAAACAAGAAGGGAGAATGTGAAAAAATAGAAATAGATGTAAGGAAAAAAGAAAGAAGGAAATATGGAGAGAAATAGACAGGGAAACAGAAGAGAAAGGAGGAAGAAATGGAAGAAAAAAACAAGGAAAACAGTGAAAGAGAGAAGGAGATGGCAGGAAAGTGAGGCCGTGTTGCACATTGCACTTAAGGGTGTGTTAACTGTGCTTAAAACTTCAGCATCCATGGGTTCAAGCTGTAAAACACATGTTAAGTGATATATGATCATAGCAAAATTAGTGCTTTTTGTAGGAACAATATCTCTAAGTGGTATTAAGGTAACACATGGTCAGCTCTCATGGGACTGTTCTGCAGAGATAACGTGAGTGGTCCTCACTGGCTCCAGTACAGTGCTGGAGCTGGGACCAACACGCAGCTGTTTCTCAATCACAAAACCAGCTCCAGCCCTTTCCAAATTGTAGTAAACATTACCGTGCAACTTCTCAGAACAGGTTCTAACTTGCAATAATGCTGGTACAATCTAAATATAGAACCAGTTCTAAGTGCCCCATGCAATAAGCCCTCAGCTCCAGCTGTCACACTTTTTATGGCAACCATCAGATATAAGCTAATCTTTGTTCACCTTCCACAATGTGAATGAGCACCACAGCCCTCTCTGCACTAGAATGTCAATATACCTGTGTGTGATACCAATGTGCACATACCTGTGTGTGATAACAACTGTACAAGTCAGGATGCCAATGTCTTTGAGGTTCATGTGATCCTGTTGCTCTCTAGCATCTGTAATGTACTGAAGATAATAGTTCTAAGTATTATTACATAGACAGGAAAGAGCAGTCACTATATGAGGGATGATTTTATGCATAGCCTTCAGGCAAAAAGCCTCTCTAGGTCAGAGCAAATACTGAGGGACACATAACGTATTTTAGATTTCTCTCACTATTTTCAAGGTATTTTTCTCTCTATTTTCCATAAGCTAAAGCTTTTTTTAGCCTGTGCTAACAAAAACATTTCTGCCTTTTTGTTCCAGCAAATCAGGGTTACAGTAGGGTTGTGGTGGCTGAGAGGGCACCCGAGGTGAGTATGATTGGGTCCGTCTCTTCTGTGGTGGCATTGCGGCTTTGCTATGGGGCGCAGCCAAATGAAAGAATTGTGTGTCTTAATAAATACAGCCCTCTGTAATTCTCACTGTGAACATGTGTACTGGTCTTATGCATAAGTATAAAAGGGTCGCAGACTGCCCATGGACATAATTGATTTTCTTTACAGTTGTCCAATCCCCTTTACTCTAACCACATACCCTCCTTCTGTAGCAATCCTCCGTCTTGCAACTGTTTACCATGTGGGTTAAACAAACCCATACACAGCCTAACTCTTGTGCAAAACTTGATTTATGACCACAAAATCCATTTTTAATGAACCCTTTCCCAAAATATCAACAGCATGTTTTGATTTCCAAGAGAAGTTTAATAGCAAAAACAAAACAAAAAACCCTTCTTGCTTCTTGAGTGAGGAATGCTGTGGAGACTACTTTCTCCCCTCACATTGGCTGGTACAGTGTATTCCATCATTTTGCAACCACCGGACAAGATGTTTGTGCATTTCGACTGCAGCCTCAAAAGAAGGCGCCTGTCCTTCTAGGTAGAAAGTGAATGCAGATGATTCAAGGATGACAGAATAAAATGAATGGCTTGATGACTAATATCTCAAACTGCTTCCCTAAAGAAATGAAGGCTCATGAGGTATATAACCTAGCAAATATTGGAGGAACTAGATCCTCTTAAGAGCACAACAAGTCCCAAAATATCGGATCTGAAAACCCATTAAGAACTGGTAGAAAATGTTGAACTGCAATTCCTTTCACTAACTTTTTTTTTCCCTAATGATAATACTAACCCCTAGAAATAAGAATCAGGAACCTATTATGCCTGGTGCTATATTAGTACAGGAGACAGTTTTTCCCCCTTAAAAGATCAAAACATAAATTAAGACTAGAGCTTAGTTTTCTATGGAAAAGTGGGGGTTATTTTTCATTACCTTTCTGTTTGTGAAAAATGTTTGGAAAGTGCCCATCTTTTGTCAAGAAATTGAATGCCTACAATTAAAAGGTTGCCAGCTTCTGGCTGAAAACTGAACTATGTCAATTCCAGTATGCCATCAACACCGTTGTGCATTACAGGAGCTATAAATTGTTTGCTTCCTTATGGGGAGCAAGGTTGCCAGTCAGCCTACGCATTTCCAGGAGCAATCCCAGGCATTTCCAGGAGCAATAAAGTTCATAATTTATAGGAGATGCTTATACAGCATTGATCAACAGGAAAGACAGTGGCATAGTCCGATTTTATTTCCCATGGCACACTGTATCCCAGACATCTGGTGCCTCTCTTCACTGCCGCTCTTCACCTCTCTCTGTTATTGGAGATGCATTCAAAACTGTGAGCCAATCTATGGAGAATAACAGTATGAGGCATCTGAACTGTACAGGTCTCAGGGAGCATCCTGGCAGCACTTCTAAATCAAAATATTTTGGATTATGATTTTACACTGATAATCAGAAATTTTCTATGGACCCTTTTGTATAGCACAGCTATTCTATACAAGCCATGCATGTGATAAGTGTGGGGGATATGTCACAGTTCCACAATTCTGGATGCAGTTGTAGGATGGAAGGGGGAAATGTGGGTTTGAATCTCTGCTGCCAGAGTTATTTCTATTTAACCAGTGACTGTTAAATGGTGAAAATAATTAGCAGTCTTAGCTTCAGTAAACAGAACTCGTTGTTCCCTCCTACCCTAAGCCCTCATCATTGAGCTTCAGAGTTATGATCCCTCTTTTCCATCCATTGAATCTTACACTTGAATGGCTGCCCAGTAGCCAGCTTCAACAAGAGAGGTTGCTTCAACAAAAGAGATTACACTACTATTCTATAGCTTTGTGGTTAGGAATCTCTCTTGGAAAGTGGGAAATATGGGTTTGAATCCAGGCTGCAAAGGACCTAGAAGCTAGATCTCCCATTTCCTGGGGCAGTATTAAAGCCAACAGGAAATAATGAAAAAAGATGGAAACCATCACTACAGGTTGTCTCTCAAGTAAGATGATTGTCCATGATGCACTTTGAACTCAATGGTTTTAGTTTAAATTGGCCATGCCAATGTGAGCTTAAGGGTCTTGTTGCACCTTGGACACGTTTTATTTAGATTATAGTAAGCAGTACCATGAGTTAGAAAGTTTTCCATTAAATCACATGATAACGCTTACTGGGATCTAAATAAAACACTTCCTGAGCACCAGAGCTGTTAAAGACTCCAAGGTGCTGCATGAGCTAGGTCCAACAAACAGTACCTCCCAAGGGTCTACTGATCACATTACCTTCGTGGAGCAGTCAGACATTAGCTCAAAGCATGTTAGGTAATATGAGTGGCTCCACTGCCATTTTTCAGTGCGGGGACACTGATACATGTGACGCTGGACTCTGCTGGAGCACGGTAATTATCACACTCTGACGTGCTGTTTAGTTAAAGTGCAGTGGAGCAGCCTCACTGTACATGTATTAGGCACTTGAGGTGCTTAATCTACGTTCATTTTGAGCATGTTCAGAAGTCTTTGCCTAGATGCTCAGTGATCTTTTTAGGCCTACACGGATGAATTTAATAAATATGGGTGTCAAAGTAGTTTTACAGTCATTGAAATTGGGTCAATCTGGATTACTTTATTTGACTAAGGCACCTAAATTCTTCCTACTGTCCATTTACATGCCGGGCAACACAACTTTTGTTAAGTGTTTTTCATCTTCTCTCTCTTTACTTATCCAAGACTGGATTTTTTCCTCTTTTTTTTTCCTATAACCTAGCTAAATTTGTAAATGATGCCGCAAGCATGGACAATGTTAGTATCATGTCACTAAGAAGTCTAAGAGTGAGCACTCAGTGGCCCTCTAAGGTGGCTACATTGCCTAATTTCAAGGATCTAGGAAATAGGAATCATTCTTCCCATTCTCTGTAACAGGCACCTAACCCTGAACTGCTCTTTGAATGCACTTTAGCCTGTCTGTTTACAGTAGAGAAATCCTAACCACGTCAAATTGAATCAACCTCCTGCTGCAAGTACCTAATACTATGGTGTTCCACGTCCTACATGTAGGAGCATACAAAACCAATTTGAATTTGGGCCTAACTCACTTTTGAAAACAGGACTTAGGTTCTCAAAGGTGCTTAAATACCTCTGAAAATCCAAACTTTAGGCATTTGTTTAAATTTTACCTGCGATCTTAAAAAGGATCATTCACTTCACAATAGTTAATGTCATTTAATCTCCAATATGCTTTCCAACGTTGAGAAATCATTCACATTGCTGCAAACATAGTGTCGCATTTCCCCAATCCCACCAGTGTTTTCCAGTAAGCTCAAATGCCACTGTGAGCACCACATCTATGTTTACCAACACAATAAGAAGATACAGCTTATGTAAGAAGAAAATCTATTGGCTGAAAAGAATTAATATTTTTGCATTTTCATCAGAGAGAATCAAATGTGCTATTCAAGGATTCTCAGCTTTGTCCTTCATACAGTCCCTTGATCTCCCTTTCCCTTGTCCTCTTTCTTTTGTAATAATAATAACAAAGCTCCACCACGAGCCCAGCATCCCTACTTTAGGGGAACTATGCATTCCCACAGGCTCTCCCTCTTCTGGGATAATAGCAGAAATCAATCACCCGGAGGGTTTATCTCTATATCCCAATTAGATCCACAAAACTCTGGAATCAGGTAATTAACTCTGCTACAATAAAACACTGTACATTCAGAAGTGACACATCAGCCCCAGTACTTGATGAATCTATCTCAGTTAATAGTAGCCCTGCTGGCTTTGTTTTGAGGTATGATTACAATCAAGCCTGTAAAGATGATCATCAAAATCATCCATTACAGTAGGGTAAGGTGTATTTTAGTGCTGCTATCTAAAGTATACAGTCAAAATACCAATATCAAACACTCACTGTTAGAAAGGATATGAGTGGAAGGTCTGTTATATATTACTTTCCTGTTGCTATATTCCAGCTAGTTGATTCATGTCTTCATCTAACTTCTCTCTGCACTTCATTTCTGGGGGGAAAATAGTTTCTATTGCTGAGAGGAAAGATTTCTTTCTAAAGTAATTTGACTGAAAAAGCACTGGTTTACCTACACATTTATTTACATCAATAATACCAAACGACTCGGTGTGGTGAAGCCATTCTTGACTACTGTGATACACTGTTATGTATAATAACTTATCTTTTTCCTGCGTCTTTTGTAAATTACCTTTTTAACTTTCATTACTATGTCAGATAAACAGAACCTACTTATATTTGCAAAATACATTTGTTTTGGAGAGAATGTAACCTGTTGATTAGCTACTGGCAATCTGTCATCTTTGAGATTCAAGATCTGCACAAACTGTGGTGTTACGTCCCAGAGTGCCCCACTGCAAACCTCAAGTTCATGGGAATGACCAATACTAATGATCCCTGAACTGTTTCCCACAGCCAAATGACAGCTGTGATTCTTTAGCCCCAGCTCTACTCCTTAAAGCTGATTCAGCAGTAAATTTATGGCACTTCCTCTGCAGTGTCCCATGGTGGCTTTGGATATTTATTACCCAGGCCTGTCACTCAGAGATGTCTCTTCCCTGTTGTTCACTATCAGACTCCTAGCAGTCTCTATGTGGTAACAGGAGGTCAGGTAGAGACCCGCGTGTCACAAAAACCCCAACAAATAAACTATGTTTAGCTGTCCTGTTGTCATCTTGATTTAGAGATAACTTCTTTTAATGATGAGGTAGCTGTGTGCTTGGTAAGAGACCAAAGCATTCTGTTTGTAAGAAATGTACATAGCAATGCATGTCTAAGGGAGTGTTCAGAATATTCCAACCACTAGAAAAACAGAAAAGAACCGACTTTTAAAATTCATTTTCAGTTGGGAAATGTTATCGAGACTATGGTAAAAATCCAGGGTAACACTACTGTTGAATGCTATAGGCATGAAACCATTAGCGTCCCACAGAAATGTAATAAGAGCATATCAAAAATATTCTTCAATACAAATTCATAGGATATTTTTTTTAATTCCATAATGGATTTGGCATTCTCTCATAAGTCCCTTTGTATTTTCCATTACAAAAGTAACTATAATAACACTCAGCCTCAGTTTCCCCTTTGTAAAATAGGATTAAATGAACCCTCAAAGAAGGAAAATGTTTCTAAACATGGAACTTAATATATATTATAGGCAGTAGGAAATAATGTCGGTGTCTCATGAGATGCAGATATTGCAACAACAAGGCTATATGTCATTGGTTTTTAAATAAGCACGATAAACTGGGGGGCATATCACTAATATCCCACAGTGGATGCCTGTCTCTTTCAAATGTGGATCCAGAATTGGATCCTTATTTTTGATGGTCTATACAAAGCTTGTTGTGGTACTTCATCTATGCATCTTTTTGACTCATTATAGGAATATGCTTTAATAGCAAAAATCACTTGCAAATTCAAATCTAGGGATAGCAATCCCCTTCTTTTGACAAAATAAGGGGTTCAAGCTTAGGCTCAATTCATTCAGATTATATAGATCTTTTATTTTTTTAAGAATGCCAAGAACAGTATTTATAACTTCAGAACTTACTGTTCAGAGACTACAGCCGTCTGCAATGGGCTGCTTAAGTACTGTTTATCCTGCAGCCATGCCAGCAGAGCAGTGCACCCTTGATCTTTCCATATGAGCTGTTACACAAAAAGCAGGTTTCACAGCAGGTTCTGTGGCACAAATATATCATGATGCAAAAATAATGCTCCAAACAGCCAGACACATTCTCACTTCTACAAATGTCTAGGCAAAAGTGAATGTCGATGAAGTGGAATGGTTGAAAACATCCTCATCTGATGTTCAGATTTTTTTTTTCCCAAAAGAAAGTGAAACTCTTAGGACTTGATTCTGAATCTTGCTATACAAGTGCCAATCTTAAATTCCTCTGCTAATTTCAATGGAGTTATTCTAGATATATATCTAATCAGAGTTTGACACTTAGATTGGATATTGTTTCTAACATGCACTGCCCAGAATAGCCCCACAAAACACAACTGTCCCTCACCTTAGCCAAATCCAAGAACAAGGTTTCTTACAACAAAAATAGCAGAGTAAACCCATTTTTCAAAGTTGTGGGTTACATATTCAAATACCAGTGTAAATTGTGCTGAGGAAAACACATTCCTCGAGTTATGAAATATCACAAAAATCTCATTTGAAGTGCTGATATTCCATCTGTGTAATCAGAATTACAGAAGTAAATCCTCAGCAAACAAATCAGACTTTTGCACCTCACTGTGCAAAGAAAAATATTAAAATTGCAAACAGTGCATAAATAGAAACATTTAAAAATGTAAATTAACTGATGCCAGTAATATAAGGCCAAGCTAATAAGCACTCTCATTAAGTATCTTTATAGAGGCCATAGATTTAATTACCAGGGGCGCTTGTATGGCTTGTTCTGACCTACTAGCTACATTTTTGGTTTGCACATATGTGTGTTAGTGCTGTCTCCTTCCTCTGTCTGTCTCCTTCATTCTTATGAATGGCCATATTACTGAACCATACTAGAACTGTTCAGCAGACCTCTCTCACCTTTGCCTGTCAGCCTTAAATATAACAAGCTTTCCATACCGATACAGTGGAGCTCATTTTCAACCCTGTAAAGATTTAAAACATTACCATTCTTCAATCAGTATTAAGCAGTCAGAGAACTGCTTTTTCTGTTTATTTTCTACTCTCTGTAGCAGTTGGCCTACAAACTTTAACTATTGTGGACATGCAGCATAGAAGGAAAAGAGGAAGTTACGTACACAGTTAACTTACTAAATAATATGTGCTGAATGGAACACAAGCTATTTTTAAGGTACCTGACTTTTCCTGTTTCCTCACTACATACCACTGATGTTTTGGGGCTGCTGAAAAAAATATAGCATCTACAAACAGCTTCAGTGAAAAGGGGAGATTTTCAGAGGGGCGGGGTTAGATAGAGTGCAAATAAAATTTTCAACTGCACTTTGCTGAAAAGTGTACAAAATAAGGCTATGGAAAGTTCCTCAATATATTTGTGCAGTATCTTGAAAAAGAAAAAAAAATGAATCTTGTTTATTGGCATGTGATAACTGTCAGGTGGATGTCAATAATAAAATGTGTTTCATCTGTACTTCCACTCAGCTGTCCCCTCTGCTATCGTTCTGGTTATTCCTTTGAGTAATCAGTTTTCTGTAAGTTGCATTTCCATTACTCAGCCAAGGAAATGTATTGCAAGATTACATTACCATTTAATCCAATGTAATTGTTGCCTTACCGACTTCAGGCCACGGTCAGCAAAAATCCTTCACTCCTTGTCTCTGGCCAAAGAAGCCCTTAGGCCCTTCCCTATCTCAACTGCCATGAGGCCATCTTCTGTGCGTGAAAATATCCTTTCCCTGCCCACAGAGTGAACATTTCTGCCTTTGGCTTCATTTCCTCTCTAGACTACAGGCCCATTGAAATAAAAAAGCAGTTTACTCTAGTGTTATATGTTTGATAGAGACAAACTGATGTTTGAACAGAGCATTTGCCTAAATAAAAAAACCAGCTCTCACTGATGGCTGAAAATATTCCTGATGCTGGTGAAGACATAGGACTCCTGACCTGCTGCCTCATTGTCACAATACATTTTTTTCAACCCATTACATCTATCAGCTAACTGGGGTTAAAAAAAGTTGATCTGCCATCTGTCCAAACTAACTTACAGATTCTGACCTATGACAAAAGTCATTGCTTAATTTAAGGTACACATTTCCTGCAGAAATTCTAGTTATGAAAAGTAGGCTGAATTTATGTGTTTAAATATGTTTATTTTTTAAACAGTTTTCATCATGCTGATATACCTCTGCAGGGAGTACAGTTAGGTTCACAGTGAGATTATTTTCTATTTCTCAGGGTTAATGTTTGATTTACCTTTGAGGGATGGTAGCTCCATTTTGCCACCCTTGGTCTTTGATGCCATCCTGCCATAGATTCACAGTGTGGCTACATTTACTGTGCTAATCTTGTTACATACTTTTTTGTCACCCCATGTGTTTTTAATTGGTTTCTCAAGCACCCGCAGCAATACAGCTGCTCTATTTGGCAGCTGCAAGCACCCACAAACCCCTGTGTCTTCCTCTTCTCCACTGTTTAGGTATTCTCTTTTGGCACTAAAGTGAAAACAGTTGTAATCAGATGTAAAATGTAAAAAAGCATATGGAAATCTTGTGGCTTTGATGTTGCAAGAGAAGAAATGACTCTTGCTGCCTTCTGCATTTTGCATGCTGCCCTCTTCCACCCATGTGAAACTGGTATTTCTCTGTGTGATTCCGTGCAATGCTGTTATCCAGATGTTAATAATAATAACAGCAATAGTAAGGGAAATAATCAGAAGTAAACACGTACTGATTGGAACTAGAGAATCAGGGATTTCGGGTTTTCTTCCTAAATATTCTTCTGACTTGCTGTGACATGGACTTCACTTTTTCTGTCAATAAAATGGGGGGTAATATTACTTATGACCTTCCACAGCAGTAACAAAGTTGATTAATTGTGTGAGCAGCTTTGAGATGCTTGGATGAAAGAGACTGTATTACTACAGATATCACTCTTGTTAATGTGTTATAAATTTATAGGTAGAGCCTTTGTTCTAAAAGCATCCCAAAGCGATTTCTAAACTACATACATAGAAATACAAATAAACACAGTTACTTCTTAGGTAGAAGGTAACAACCATCACACAGAAACAAGCAAACCTCCTTGGAAAAGTATGATGATGCCCTTTCTGTGTCCACACAGAACAAACAAGGATTTTCGTTGGTTTATACGGTCACCTTTCAAAGTCATATACACACATTGAAATGCATCTTACTCATTTTAATTACCATGAAAGAATGAAGAGTTGAGCCAAGTCCATCAATATTTGAACCAACGGTTCCAGGAAGTCTAGGTGTTTCAAGCCCACTGCTTAAACCACTAAGCTGCCCTGTACATAGACATCCAAAAATTATATATATACATCCATTGTGAATAGGATTTCAAACTCAGAATAGGAAAAGGCTATTTATCCTGCACAGATGGTTAAGGGGATGTTGTGGCTATCCCACTCAGTCCCCACAAGCTTAATTTATTGGTTTGAATATTTTTGGTAGGCAGGTAAAGTAAGCTTTTTGTACAAAGTGAATCAGGATTGGTGGATAGAAGGGAATGGAGAGAGATAATGAGTGAGTCTCAAACCGAGTTTTGGCTCCCCATGGAAGATCCTAGTGGAATGGGCTAAAAATAGTTCTGCAGGAGAGCAGATTTTCTGCTTAATAAGACTGAGAACACCCAATTCACACTTATAAAACTCCCGTAATGTTTCTGCTGAATTGAGCTTTATATGGGGGTAGGAAAGAACTCCTACAAAATATGCTATTGCATTAATTATAAGTTTCCATTTGACAGTTTAATTAAGAAAAGGAGAGTTAGTGTAGGGCTTGCAGAATTCATGATGAATCACACATATTCATACAGACTTCATTTTCATGTTTCAATTATACACATTTCTAACTGATGAACAGCAACATAGCATTTTCTGTTTAATAAATGTGATATCTGTTAGAATTGATAACATTAGTTCAGTAATTACTGAGCCATTATTGTCAGACATCAGGAAAAAAATTGTGGAAGGATGCCCTAGTTATTAAAGTTTAGTATCAGCACTAAAAAAAACATTTTGAGGTTTTACCCACAGGCACAATATTTAATGGAAGTCAGAGATACAAGATGCCTATGTACATAATTAGGAGGCAGGAGAAAAAAAAAAGTAAGGATGACATTATGGCCTGGGACTTAAAAGATCTGGGTTGAATTCTAGTGTTTCTGACTTGGCTTTGGTCAAGATATTTAACTTCTTCATTCCACACCTCCCTATCTGCAACATGGAAACAATATCACCTTCTTCTCCACTTTTGTTTCATCTGTTTTCACTGAGAACTCTTCACTGTTGTGACTACCTCTTTCTCTACATTTGCAAGTACATAACATAAAGGCACCCTGATTTTAGTAGGAAGTATCTTGCTGCTATCATAATACAGTTAATAATAATTGTGAGGTTTTTTTAGGTGACAAGATACCACCAAACTAAGCATATGTTCAGAGTATAGCATAAATAGTAGAGGAGGAGGAGATCAGGGCAGGTCTCTCTCTAACAACAGCGCATGTGATATACAAGGGAGCCACAGGTTCATAAATTCTCAAAAAAGAATATCCTTTTTTCTCTTGTCCAAACATGGAAACAAAAATATGGAGGATGAGAATGGGAATTGTGTTCCATAGTTTCCGTGGCAAAGCTGACAGTGAAACTCTCTGCATCTACAAGTTCAGCCAAACCTTTCAGCTTGTTCCCAAAGTGGGGCTGGTTTGTGAAGTATGGGAAACAAAAAATCTGCAAGGTCTGGGCATGCATGGGACATGCCAGGGCTCTTTTCTGATGTTTTGTTGTTGTTGTTTTTTACAATAACAACAGTTTGCTAAATCAAGTACAGATGCTAGTTTCCTCAGTGCCCAATAGAGAGAGAGAGAGTCTCTTAAATCTCTATAAACACAACTCGTTATGCTTGAAGAAAGGTATCTGCTATAATTACCCTTTCAATTTATTCATAATTATCATTCAGAAAATTACTGATCTTAAGTCTTGCCAAAGAGAACAACTGGAAATGTCTCCTTGTTCACATTTCAAAGAAGCTATGGTTGCTTTTATTTTACATGCTCTGAGTTGGATCTGAAATAAATTAGGCACTTGACTCCCATTCCAGAAAACAGTTTTAAAAAAATTACAACATAGTTCTTACCAGATGAACAATTCTGTTTTGTTCAGGTAAAAACACAAAAGAAACAACTCTGGTGGAGGAACACTAGACATGCATTTATAGGTCCCTACGTGATTGCTGAAAAATGTCTTGGCTCATGTTAGAATGTACAAATAAATGCCAAGACTGGGTTTGAAAGAGGAAGTCTATACCTGGGATATATGAGACCATATTACCTCATGAAATTAGCAAAGAAAGCATGCAGATTAATGCCATAAAGAAATGAATATCAGGGAACCCAGATTTGTTTGGCCCATAATTTCATGGAAATATTTCAGAGGAGACAAACTGTTTGTCTCCTCTGAAAAAACCAGGCACAACAAAAAACTGAAAGCTCACTAGCCTGGATTATAATAATGCAGCAGTAACGTGGGTCTTTAGCAGGGTGGTGTAATTCTTTTTCCAGCACGAGAACAGTTCTGCAGTACATTGTGCCAAGACTGATTGTTAATAGGCCCAATCAGAAATTTTCCATCAGAAAGTTTTTTTGCCATTGGGAAATGCTACTTCATCAAAATTGAAATGTTCAATGGAAACATGATTTTGATAAAATACTGATGGAAACTATAGAGGTTCTAGATACAGCCCTTCCTGCCAGGTAGGTTTAAAAACCTGTCTGCTAAGCAGGTTTCCAATAGAAACCTGCCTGATTTGCTGCCAGTTTAACTGTCTAGCACGGTGTTTTTCAACCTATGGTCCACAGATGCCTAGAGGTCCGCAGACTATGAAAGATGTGTCAAAAGTCAATCAAAAGTATGTGATCAAAAATCATCAATCAAAGGTATGTGAATACCCACACTTAAAATTCAAAGGGGTCCACACCTCCATGCAAAATTTCCGAATGGGTCCACTCTTCCATTCAAAATGTTAAGGGGTCCACAAATGAAAACAGACTGAAAACCACAAGTCTAGCAGCATACTGGGGAGTCCAGGCTCGCAGCTTTTTCATAGTCCAGACCACCAAGGAATCAGATACCCAAAAACTCTGGAAGTTCCACCTCTACTTGTGGTTCTCCAGAACAGAGGCCTTTCTGAACATCCAGACTTCCAGTTCTCCATGAGGAAATCAGCCCTAGAGGCAGAAATCCCAGGGTTCCTAGAATCCACAGTTCTGCAGTAGCCTGCTAGGTGAGTCACCTCAGAGTTGAGTTGCCAGTACCACAGGCGGGGTGGACAACCTTGGGAACATTTAAAAAATGGTGAAAGCAATGGCATGTTGCTTTTTTGAAATAAAATATTAGCATTTCTATTCTGCAGAAAATTTTGAAATTATTTAAAAAAAAATCCAAATCAGACCTAATTTTTCATTATGGAATTGTTAGTAGAAGCAGAATTCTAGTTTCTAACCAACTTAATGGTTACAATGCATACTTCATTCAAATTAAAATATTTTTTCTTAGAAATGGATCATTCAACTCAGGATTATGAATTTCAGAAACATTTTGTGTATCAGTTAAGCTACTTTGCGCCAGAGGCTGAGGCCTAATAAAGTACTGGCATCTCTTCATATTATAATTTCAGTTCATATGCATTTTCAAAAACTGCCAAAGTAGACTATTTAGTTGCCTTAGAGGTGCCTTAGTTTAGCAGAGATTGTACAAAATGACTAGGCAGGCACAGTCTGTTAACCATCTCTTATTTGTTACCCAAGCAGCTGCTATTTTAATTTTAGGGAACCAAAACATCACTATGATTTGGGATAGAAGTTCCTTCTGTCTATCAATGTACCTTTTACATTGGTGTCTGAGGACTTGCATTAAAATTCCTCTCTTTTTATTTTGCTCAAGGTATTTATAGATATTAAAATTTACCAGTTCACCTCCACTTTTTTCAGTCCTGCTGGAAGAGTGAATAATGACAAGCCTCCTCAGAACCTCAGTCATTGCCTCTAGGGGTGTGCAAAGCCGGCAGTATTCGATTCAGATGCGGCCCGATTCAGGGGACAGTGACTTGATTCGCTGATTTGGATCACTGTCCCAATTTGATTTGGCCAAATCTGAATCTGAAGATTCAATTCTGATTTGGAGAATCAGCAATTCAGCCATTGACACAGCTTTATATGTTTTTTCTACATACCTTGAGGTACCAGGCATGGCTCATGAATGCTGAGATGGTGGCACAGATGGAGCATCCCATGGGAGCACGAGGTGGGGTCTGCCGACAAGTGCATGAGGACCCCCTGCATCCTCTAGCTCAGCAATTGGCCACAGAGGGACCCTGGGTGTCCCCCCCCCATACCCAAGAGGCACCAGTTACCAAGCCAGAGGGTGGGGGGGGTTCCCCGCACGCTCCACAGCAGACACAGAAGTGGACCAGAAATACTTTTGGTCCACTTCCGGGTCTGCCACGGAGCGAGCAGGGGACCCTCCCCCCCCACACACACACATTCCTGTGGGACACTCCATCCACCCCACTATCTCAGCATTCACGAGCTGTGCCTGGTACCTCAAGATACATAGAAAAAACATATAAAGCTGTGTCTATGGCCAAATCATCGAATCTCTCTGAATCAATTCGGAAGCTTCCAATTCAATTCAGAGAGATTAATGGGTCCTCATTTGATTCAGATTCGGAGATTCAGCTGCTGAATTGGACTGAATCTCCTCCAAATCGAATCAGCAACCGAAGCTTCACACAGCCCTAATTGCCACCCCATGAACTTGTTAGCAAGGTCTGATCAAAGAAGAAGACATCAAGGCCAGGTACAGACATTACACTTTTACCAGTATAAGTGATCAGAAACCAGTCTACACCCATAACAGAACAGAAGTTCAGCACACACAGACTGGTTTAAAAATGGTGGAACCCAGTCTAAGATTTACACCCCCCCACCAAAGAGTAAATGTGTGTGGTGTTCACTACCAATCTGAACTATGCTGCTTACAGAAAATTGCATATCTTAGATGGATTCCTCCTTGGACTTTTTGAATGCCTGTACCTAGCCCAAAGGTCAGGTCCCTACTTCCCCCACCTTAAGTCTTCCCTTTTCTATGGAGGCTATACACATCACTTGAAAAAACACCTGATGCCTTTTTGTCCATTCAAATATTAGTCTGTCTGTAGGGGGTAAAAAGAGTTACCAAACCCAGGTAATTCTACCTGGCGTCTTTCCTGCTATTCTATTACAAGACCCAGCTTTACAAATAGTACTTGTAATAAAACAAACTCAGTTATAGTCAATAAGACCCGTTTGAGTTCTTGGATGCTTTAAAATACAGGAAATTTTTTCTTTTAAAGTTTCAAATTATTTAGGACTCACCAGGAAGGATTGTTTTACAAGCATAGAAAAGCCCCCCTCAGATTTGCTGTTCTTTAAAATGCAAGTCAAGGATCAATTGTCAAGCCAAATCCATTCCACTAATCAGTTTACAAAGGTGCAAATTGTTTGTCAGAACACAATGCCAACCAGGCAGTTTTGTTTAACAACAATCCTAGCAGCAAGAGTCCCTGGGGCAGGAAATAAGTAATCAAGCAACCAGGGTTGAAACTTTGAGAGTGCAGGCAACATTTATGTAGAATGAATTTTCTCAGTATAATAAGATCTTGCACATTGAATAAGGAAAAGAAATGGATCAAAGTAAGGGTTTGATCTTACAACCTTTACCCTACCAACTAACCTTTATTCACACAAGGAGGATAGCTCACATGAGTAAATAAGGGTTGAAGGATCAGGCCTGTAATAAAATACAAGTGGGATTTTCAAACATGCTCAGCACAGATTTAATCCTATTCTGGCTGATTTCAATAATAGTTTTACCATTTTTTTTCAAAGCAGAATTAAACCAAAGCTAGCATTTCTGAAAATCTCACCTTTAAAAGTATTGATGTTACTATTTCAGGATCATTGGTTGTAGCCATGTTGGTCTAAGAACATATGTTTAAAATGGAAACTTCACAACGTGAAGAAGAAAGAAGCCAAACTCAGCAGCAAAATATATTTTCCAAGCCTGGACTAAATATTAACATTGGATTTATGGCACACTACATCCTGCCTGCCATCTGATAACTCCAGGTAACCTACTTGCTTCTTACCAGCTATTGTCTCCCAAACTATTCCGCACTGACGTTTTCACAGAACAGCTTTTTACAGATTGGCTTCTTTTCTACCTTGGAGAACTCATAACAGCTTCAGTTTCTCCTTTGCTTGATGAAGAGCACATGGGCCCAAAAGCTTGCAAAGAACATTTTTTTTGCAACTATTTAGTTGATCTAATAAAAGATATCACCTCTACCCAAAGAGTTTTGCCTGCTTGAATTTACTACGAGCTTCATCATGCCAACCTTAGCAAAACACATTTTCGTCAGAATTTCTGCATTTTCTCTAATGGGAAATTTAGCCAAGTTCTGCCTAAATACTTATTCTCAACCAGATCCTATTAAGGTGTCCCAGGCTGCCTTAATATTAGCATCGTTAAGTGTGCAACCACTTAGATGATTCACAAAATAAACCCAGAGGACACATCCAGATGAGCACACGTGTGGTTTGCAGCACCACAAGACCCGTCTGTAGCACTGTAAACCATATGCAGTGCATATGCAGGTATTTGCTGCACCACTCATTTGCAGCACAGCACGTTTTTTTGACAACAGGAGATCCCAGTGTCAAAAAAACTCGCACCAGAAAAAAGGAGTGCAGTGCACATTGTGGCAGCATGCGCCACCCAAAACCAGAGCCTGGCCAGCCAGGCTTGCTGGCCAGGCTCCACATGCCTGAATCACTGCCACTGGATCCCCAGGAGGCCATCAGGACCCGGGGTCAGAGCGTGCGTGCAGAGCCATTCCCTAGGGATAAATAGTAGTGGCACAAATATGTTTTTTTGTTCCCGGGGAACCCACATTCCCACTCATGGGGACGTGCTCAGAGATTTCAAATAGTAATCTATGGTTTCAAAAACACACTGACCTATTGTGGTATTTCTGAGTTCTTTGAAATCAGAAGAATTGATCTATTAGTTTTCTGTAGCCAAAAATGGAGTAAAAGCTAAGGGCTGGCATTTTCCAATGGATCTCACGGGGTTTTGAATCTAAAAAGGCTGAGAACCACTGTCCGAGATATTTCTGCACAGATCTGTGTTGCAAAGGTGAACCTACCTGTTTGAAAACAGCAATTGGGCATGCTCAGTTTGCCTGCCATTTTAAGTAAGAAGTGCAAGGTACATCTGAATCATACCTGTGGACATTTGGGATTCAGTAACTTGTCATCTATATGCACAAGGCCCCCAAGAGGCTCAATCTGTTAGACAGTCTGATTATATCTAACAGAAGAGGAAAGCCCACTCACTTACCTTTTCCCAATACACTAGTGATTAGGCTACGTGCTCAGGAAACAGACATTCTGCATTCTTGGCCCTGCAGACCCACTTTCCACCAGGAAACTGCTCCAGATAATGGCCTACCCAGAGTTGAGGACATCCTCCACGTATCCTGTTGGAACTGGGCCACTGGGTTGCTATCAGAGCAATGTTTATGTGACCAGAAAGAGAACAAGCTGACTCTATAGTCCAAATGGCACGGCCTAAAAAGTAGGGAGCCCTGTGTTCTGACCTATGTTCCCATTTTATCCACACAAAAAAAAACTATCTGACACAAAATTTATCAGC
>NW_005842083.1:643109-644746 GCF_000455745.1 Alligator sinensis | reverse complement strand
CACTCTTTCCCAGGCCAGGGCCATTCTTCCTGGGCTACAGAGCCAGCCTCCTCTTGCTTGATCTTCCTTGGGTCCCATGACTTGCCACATTCATTGCCCAGTGGCCCAGCTTTTACATGAGGAGTGGAGGATACCCACAGCTCTGAGTAGCTCATAGACTGGTGGTTAGGATGCTTTCCTGGTAAGGGAGAGATGTGGGTTCCAACTCCCTCAGGGGCTTCAGAATCGAGATGTCTGACTTTTTGGGCAGGTGCCCTAATGGCTAGGCTCTTCCTCTTCCTGATTCAATAGGGCCATCACCTTAAGCAGTTGAACCTAAACTGGGACCGGTATTCAGTAGTTCCTTTTGTCTGGTCTTTGCATCCCCCTGAATAGTGTGTGATGTCATACGGGTTCAGGCCAAGATCTGCTTAGATGTCTCCATTCAAAGTAGGGAAGGCAAGGATGAATAACTCTTTTCTTTTCATTCTCTCTTTGAGTGCATACACCTAAATCTTGACTGCACCAGCACACAGCACGTCCATGACTAGAAGACTTAGCAATCAGGGCCATGACTATTTATCATCCCATACTACTATGAAGCATAATCCTCAATCACTTTGCTGAAATAGGATGATTAAGCTTTTACTCTCAGCACAACTGGAACAGCCCTTTTTTTTTACTTTTAAGTGTGTGAGAGAGCGAGGAAGAGAGTGAGAGAGACTACTGAACTTTAAACTTCCTGATAAGCTGTATTGTGGGAAAGTGCCATTTTTAGGTTTACATGAAGGAGCTACCTCTGAGAATGTCCTTTTGGCCTGTGAAAAAACTAGAAACATCCCAGGAAGTCTCTGAAACATTGTACTACTGTGAGAATTTGTTTAAAAATAAACATTGGATTATTTCAGGCCTACTCCCTTGAGAAAATTAGACTGAATTACTCAGAACTACTAGCCTAATCTTGACAGAGCAAGGGAAATTAGCAACTTATGCCAAGGTTTTTTGTTTTGGTTTGACTCTTTTCCCTTTCTTTTTTAATGTAATGACTGTGTGCAATTTTCAAAGACAGAGGGGGAAAAAGACAGGTTAATCATGTGATTCAAACAGCCCCAGAGCTGAGACCAGGAAACAGAGTTCATGATGAGAGCATTTAGAGACCGAATGAATAGTTTTGAAAGGTGTAAACTATAATTCACAGAAGCATGAGAGCTTGGAAACCATCCACTGACAGACACAATCCAAAAGCAGACAAACGAGAGTCTCTGGAGTTTGGGGAATTTTTAAAGCTTTTTTTCAAGCATTTTTCTCAGGAGAAATAAAGATTTGAAAGGCCCAAGGAGTCAATCAGGGTCCCATGTCACTATAAAGGTTGCTCCCAAGCATGGCCAGAAAAGACCTTCCTTTCGTGGAAAAACGATTCTACGTTAAATTGTCTTCCCATCATCAAGGGCTGAAAAAATTCCACGGCTATAATCCCTCAATCGTTTTATTTATCATAGTTCATGTAATTAATAAGTAATGATAAGGAAAAGAAACAGGATGCTAAGATTTCAATAAGGAAATCATGCCAACAGATTGCTTGAAGCAAAGGTAATGCTTTGTAGAAAACTGTACAGAGAGAAAAAAAACCCTACTATAGATATAGGGGTATAAAACCC
>NW_005842083.1:635669-643078 GCF_000455745.1 Alligator sinensis | reverse complement strand
AGATCAATATATCAATATATCTAGATATAGATATATAAAGATATAGATATAGGTATATAGAGATATATGGAGATATATCTATATCTCTATATAGCTATATCTATATCTATATATCTATATCTATATAAAAAGACACTGCAACTGTCTGACTGCAGCACACACACACACACACATATACATACAGCAGGGGAAAAGCAGCAGCGTAAGGACCCTTCTCCCCTTTTACCTATACATAAGACTTACTACAGCTGCAGTCTCTTCACACTCCTGAGCACCGGGGTTTCTTCACAAGTGCTAGCTATTCCATTCCACAATAGCCAGAGGAAATGAGAAGTCACGTAAGAAACAAAAGAAAGAATGGGCCCTTACAGTGTATTGCAGATGGCACACTGCTGGCAGGTTAAGACTGTTTGGGAGTACATGACTTAAGTAATTTTCTCAATTCAGGATAGTGGTTAAAGGCATGCAGAGGACTGCTTGAGACTTCTATTGAAGCAACACCTCCTGGCACAAGGAATTTGACTTCAAGATTCAAACACTGATCATGTCTTCATGGCTGGAGGTACCAGGGGAAGTAGCATGTTCAGCCAGAGAAAGAGTTGGGGCTGTGACACATTCATATCCTTTGTGGTCCAGGCACATAAGACATAATAGATTCTGAGCAGTGGGTTACAGAAGCATCTTGCATTACTCCACCATATTCTTCTAGGCAGTTTGACATGGCAGTAAGTGAGCTCTAGAAGATGAAGACTTTGTCTTTTCTGTCTGTCAGCCTGGCCATCAGATCAATGTGACTGGATAATGTAAAGGCAAAAGACTTCCTTAGGGACAAAATTTAAAAACAAAACAAGCAAACAAAATGTTTCTATACCCAGAAAGAAGTCAATACATCCAGCATCAGGAAAAAAAGATACAGTACATTTTTAGATGTTCTGCCTGATCAAGTTAATCTAAACCTCAAAAAATTACTATAAAACAGTATAACATCTACAGTGAAAATTCAATATCTGCTGCCATTAACAACATCATTAATAACAAATGTCTGTTTAATTACTCTTGCTAAGATTAAAAAGGCCATTATTCTTGTAACTTGAGAAATTCATTAGCTAGAAAGTCTGTTTAATGCCAAATGCACTCTCCTTAAAGATGTAGTGTCTAATACTTGAAGGTATTTCTGACATTCAAACATTTGTGTTGCTTGAAAAAGCACCACCCAACTGTGCTGAAGATCATGCTGTGACAATAAGCAAGTGCTGTTACATTTGAAATTAAGCTACAGGACATTTCACAATACTGTGTTGAGTTCTTTAGAATATAAATACACACATGTAGGGTAACATTTTCCAAAGGACCCAAATCATTTAGGAGCTTAAGTCTCACTGTGTTGTGATTTAGGTACTTTGGAATTAGATTTAGATTCCTAAATCATCTAGCATGTTCACAAATGGTACCTATAAACTATTCTACATCATTCATCTTTCACTTAACCTGGGCCAACACAGTGCAAAAGCAAATGCTCCAGAATATACAGTATGCGCATTTAGGAATTAAATCAGTGTTAATCATAGTAATTACATTTACCTGGATATCTGCTCTTTTCCCTACTAAGTGAAGGTTGTACAGGAAATTCAGAACCAAGAATACCAGTAAATGCTGAAGTTTGGTAGTGGGGTGTACTTGGTAGCCGTGTTGGTTTGAGACAAAAAGATATACAAAAAACTAGAACTCTTGGTTCCAAAATGATACCTTTTATTAGACCAACTGAAAAATGGCAAGAAAATTGTCCTTTTCTGCAAGCTTTCGGGATCAAAGTCCCTTCATCAGACTCTGGGAAAAGTATAGATGGTACAAGATGGTAAAAAGTCCCCATAGGTAGGAAGTAAACTTCATTTTTGCACAGAGAGAGCTGAAGATGGACATATGGGGACTTTTTACCATCTTGTACCATCTACACTTTTATCATTTTGGAACCAAAAGTTCTAGTTTTTTGTATGAAGTTTGGTAGTATTCTTTTTCAGTGGTACTTGTAGCATACACAAAACTGAATGTAGAGGAATACGTGGGTGTGAAAGGAGCAGGCACCGCACTACTTACAGAAAACTGCCTAACTTAAATCAATTTCACTTTGGGCTTTTTGAATGTCTGTACCTATTCTAAAAGAAGTAAAATCTGGGACATTCTCATGTGCCATGTTAGACCTGGTGTGGAGTGAAGTGCAGAGCTGGCAGGGGATTTTACCAGACAGTGAAGTGGGTGAGGATACCTCCTTCCACGATTTGGAAGCATATTCACAAAGTGGCATTCAGGTACATAAAGGCTGCTTAAAGAGAATTACTACTATTCACAGCAGCAGCAGTAAACAGAGGCACAGTTAGCCTAGTATAGTTAGCCTCACCAGGAGCTGGTTCCAAAATTGTTTTCCTTTTCAGCTGACCATGCTCTACGTGATGGGGCCTGGGTTGATACCTTTTAGCCAGAAATAGAGATACGGAGAGCAAGGGGAAAACCTGTTACTGTATGGTACTCAGCATGGGTTGACTGACCAGGGTAAGACAGTGAGCAAATGCTCACTCCAGTCCCAGCAAAATAGTCTTAATTCATTCCATGAGTCCAAAACATTTCATTAGAATTTAATTTCACTGCTTCAATTCAATACATTTTTAATCTTGAGCTGCTGGGAAGCAATGGAAAATACTAATTTTTTTTTACACCATTAGTTAATGCAGTGATTTTGGTCTGTTTAATATGTTTGCTTAGAGAGATTTACAGTCTTGAAAAAAGTTACCATACCTTTATTGTTGCACAGACACTCGTTTTAGAGAGTTGCTCTATTTGACATGAAGACATAAACTACAAATTTAAAAACTGGTAGTTGTATTCTAAAGATGGTGGTAGCAGCATCTTATTTCACAGTTGCTCCAGCTTCTCCTGTTTGCTCAAAGGTTTTTTGTCTGTCACCCTTTTCCTGGCAGGGACACTTTCTTACACACAGACATCCAGCACCACCCCCCCCAGCCCTTCTCTAGTGTTGGTATTATTTTCAGTCCTTTTTGTTGCAATGTGATCACTTTTGTTCCATCTGGCATCTTATGCCCTCCTGTCTTCCAGGGAATCTTTCAATAGCACAAACCAGTAGCTTTTCCCTAAAACAGCACTACAGTAAATTTCACATGCATAAGAATAAGGAGAAAATAAAAACGTAGCTATTTTGGAACAGCCATCTCTTCATGGGATGGTATAGACACTTTGACATAGTTATAAACAGTTACATGGACTTACCAAAATCCTAAAGCTAGAGGTCTGAATGTCAACAGAAGGTTTTAATTTAATGTCTGAATAGGAATTTAGGTCCTTGGCTCCAAGCACTCAGATTTGAAAGTACTGTCCTAATTTTTTTAAGTCACATTCCAGTAATAAATAAAAGGATCTCCTTCATGGTGCACTTCAGTATACTGTGAATGTCTACCACAAAGTTACAAATATATGTGTGAGGGTTCAAAGAGATCTTTTTAAAGCCTTTCTCCTCCATCCCTAGGTCCTGCAAAAAGGTATACTGATTTAGTGGGCCACTGACCATGGACCAGTAATTATGTTAATATGGATAATGATATATGTTTGTATGACAGATTCCCTTTAGAGATAATTTTATAGTCAAGCAATTGCTTTGCTCTTTTTGGTTTTCATTTGGATAGTAAGTGAAATGAAATGATAACCATAATTTTTGTTAGTGTACAGTGCCATGCTGGATAGAGAAGAATTTTTAGTGAACAGAAGGCATCAACTAGTTTATTTTCAGTTCAGCTTTGTGCTGCTTTGATGTACTTGCAAAGTTTCAGGCCTTGACATTTCATATACAAAATGTCCATCCCATTTATCCATGTAATGTAGGATACAAAAATTTCAATTGCCAAATAGAGCTAAACCTTATAGGAAACAAAATTTGCACAGCTTAACTATTCTCTTGGCTTCCTTCTCTTTTACCACTTTCAAAAAGGTGAGACACCCACCAACCTTAAAGTGTCTATCACAGACAAGACAAAACTGTAATGGATGCTAGCATGTGGTTTGGGCCTAGGTGAGTGGGTAAGAGCAGCCATATGGTCCAATTCATTTAAAAATGAATATACTGTGTAGCATATTGTGTGGGTTTTAAAAAATGAGGAATCTGTGCCAGCATTGCTTCTGAACAATCAATCAGCTGTTATATCCAAAATGTGCAAGTCAGGTTGTCTGGGTTTTATTTTTTGACCTGTAAAGCTTAAACTTGAATCGTATTAACAGACACAAAGTTAAACTGAATTTAAAAAAAACTCGCTCTCAATCATTAGACACATAAGTGTGTAAGAGTAAGCATTATATTCTGGAGACAGAATTAAAAAGAAACAAATACACTTTCCTGTCCCACGCATATTCATGTGAGATAAAGTGATTATTGTATATACCCATTTATGATACGCAATGGGTTAAATTCAGCCGTAGAACTACTTCACTAGTTTAACTGACTTCACTCTAGGGGTCAATTGGGCCCATCACATACTAATTGCATTGTTGAAAATTCATACCTTTTTAAAGTAAATAGTCTTTTCTAAAATTACTTTTATGGAAAACAGGTTTGTTTGTTTTTTCAAGAAAATTATATATTTCCAGAATTCCTGGACATTTCATGCTGTTACAAGTTACATATGGTTTTCTCCACTGGAGTTATCCAAGCCAAAAACTTTAAAGGTAAAGCTGATCCAGGGGAAGCCAAGGATTTGACTAAACTCTGTAAGCAAAGAAAAAGCCAAGCCACAGAGAATATTTAGGCATTATATTCCTGCCCACAGCATAGTGCTGCAGTTCCGTGGAATGCACTATGATTGCCCTGCAACTTTGAAAAATCTGGGGACAGCTGCAAAAACATGGCTTCATCCTATACTGCTTAAACATTCTTTCCAGCTTGGTTTGTTGCAGCCTAGATTTTAATCAGAGACTCATAGAAAATTAGGGTTGGAAGGGACCTCAGGAGATCATCTAGTCCGACCCTCTGCTCAAAGCAGGAACATCCCCATCTTGATCATTCCAGCCAATACTTTATCTAGCCAGGTCTTATAAACCTCCAAGACTGGTAATTCCTTGACCTCTCTGGGTAGCCTGTTCCAACGCTTTACTACCCTCCCAGTAAGAAGGTTTTTCCTAATATCTAACCTCAACTTCCCTTGCTGCAACTTGAGACCGTTGCTCCTTGTTCTGTCATCTGTCACCACTGAGAACAGTCCAGCTCCATCCTCTTTGGAAGTACCCTTCAGGGTGGTTCCAGAGAATCAGGGACAAAAAACTGGAACCCACATCATGCACTGGACTTGTGCAAAGATTGAACTTTCAGGTCACATCTACATGAGACGCTTACTGCACAGTAGCTGGTTGTGGCTATGAGCACAGCATTGCTTCTGAACAACCAGTACCCCGGGCAAGGCTAAACAGGAGGGGCACAGAGAGATATGCCCTGGAGAATATCAACCAGGCCTGTTGCCTGGTACAGCTAGGACCCGGGTCTGGGATTGGTCCTGGAACCACCCGGAGGAAGGAGCAGGTGTCTGGATGAAGGGAAATCCTTGGGACACCCTGAAAGCCAGGGGGAGAGAGGCCTGGTATATGAGGGATTGGGGACTGGTGTAAGAAGGGGCCTCAGATGTGGATAAAGGCAGCAAAGTGAAGAAGCTATGAAGGATCCAGGAGAGGGCTTAAGGGTCCTTTGGTCCTGGGTAAGACCTGAAACTGTGCCCTGCTGAGGATCAATGGTGTAGGGAGGCTGCCTGTGACAGAGCAGTCTCCAGGAAATGCTACGCTTGTGCTTCCCCAGTGAAAGGCAAGGATGGGGAGTCAAAAAGCCTCAGCCCCCACTACCTGGTGGGTTACCCCATAGAGGGTACAGGTTGGGCAAGATCATGGGGGCTGAGAAGGCCAGAGGCCCAAGGCCTGTAGAACCAGGTCACGCCTGTGTGAGCTGAGAAGGCCTGCAGAAGGGAGCCAACCTGTGAGAATGCTGAAGGCCCGTAGAGCCGAGCCAGGTCTGTGGGAGCTGGGAAGGCTGGCAGACCAGTGTGCGTGGATAGCGGAGAGAGGCAAGAGCCCCAGACAGGGGCAAGAGGCCCAAAGAGGGGCCAGAGGCCTGAGTCGAATGTAGCCTGGTGAGTGGGCCAGAGGCAGAGTTTGGGGCCAAGGTGTGCTGCAAGAAACCCGAGGCCTAAGGGGGCCAGAGGCTGAGTTTGCCCAGTGATGAGCAGAAAGCCTGAAGGTCTGCATAGAGTAGGGCCTGAATTGTGGCCCAAAGGTCTGTGCAGAGTCAGGCCTGAGTGAGTGGCCCAAAGGTCTGTGCAGAATCAGCCCAAAGGGCTGCATATAGTATGGCCTGAAAGGTGGCCTGAAGGGCTATGTAAAATAGGGAGGAGTCAGTGAGGCCCAGGAAGGGACAGAGTTTGGCCCAGTAGGGGGCCGGGGAAGTATCCAGCAGTTTTGGATGCCATCTGTAAGGCACAGAACATGGTATAAGGGAAGGTTCAGAGCTGTGTATTTGACCCTGGGCATCAGGGCAAAAAATGGGCAGCCTCCTGCTTGTGTATATCGAGTTAACATCAAATGCATGGCAGGAAAGAGCAGGGTGGGCTGCCCTAGACAGGGGCTGGGCCAGTGACTTATGTGGCCCCAGGAAGGGCCCTGTCACAGATGGGCAAACTACCTGGAGTTCAAGGCTTTGTAAGGATTGACTTTTTCCTGGTTTGCAAAACTAATGTGACTTTACAAACCCTGTTTTCTTGTAAATGAAATACATGGTTTTTCAAACCTGAAGAAATTTCAAACTAACATTGTTTTCAAGCTAAAAGTAAGGCCAAGTAATGTATTACTAAAGCTTAAAAGCTAAGCTGGCACACATGGGTAACATGTATTAATTCTCTTTTCCTATAACATATAGTTTTGTGTTTCCTTTTCTCCTGGGAGCCTTTTACTCATGAGCAAACTGATCCTAGTTCAAATGCATGTGTAGATGTGCCCAGTCTCTCCTAAATATAACACAAACCTCACAAATGAATACATACTGGGCACATCTACATGTGATGTGTTACTGCACATTAGCCTGATATATTGCACAGTACAGGCATGTATCTACACGTGTGTACCATTACTGAGCACTAAAATGGCTAATCATGCCTAAATTTGATACCTGCAAATGCAGTTGTGCCCAGAAAACTAAGCCCTTTATGTGGCAGCTGACCCAGATTTTAGTGCCCTGGGACCCAGGCTGCAACTCTGCAGTTTTTACCAGCAGGGGTGGCCTGCCTGATCTCTCACCCCACCCTGACCCCCTCCGATGATGCATCACTTGAGAAGGGGCCCTTGGGCACTCCACCCACCCCAGCTCCCCAGCTCCC